>NW_024038989.1:762500-1119122 GCF_016077235.1 Cyprinodon tularosa | reverse complement strand
CCAAAAGTTTTATAGCAATCCTAGCCAAATTTGTTACAGTTATTTATCCTTTGATTATAGTAAAGACTGCTAAGTTTGGCGTGAATCTATGAATGTTTAAGCATCTTATGGGGTTTTCAACTGCCGCAGTATAAGGCATTCAAGTTTAAAGATTTTTCTTTCTTTAAATTATTTATTAAATCATCTAAAAAAAATCTAGGACATGCAGGATGTGTTCCTTGACATTTGTGATTTTTTTCGGGATTTTATTTCAAACTATGGATTTTTAATGATTTCTTTTGTTTTGAGTAGAGTCGGCCATTTTGAATTACATTTCACCCTGTTGTGAAATCACGGACCTCTTTTCAAAAAATTGTATAAAATCAGCCTTTTATCCAAATGAGCTAATACTTTCAAAATACGTTCTTTACAAAGCCTGCTGTAAGCTGGTTAGACATGCAGGATGTGTTCCTTGACATTTGTGATTTTTTTCAGGATTTTATTCCAAACTATGGATTTTAAATGATTTTTTTTTTTTGAGTAGGGTGTATTACCGCTAACCGTGGATTTTGGCGGTGCTGCTTCTCCATCTTTTGAACATATACTTTTGACCCACCACCTGAGATGGCCGCAGCATCTATCTCACAGATGAGATTCATCCCACATATTATATTTAATCCCTAGTTTAACCCTTCCTGACCAACGCTGTGGTTGTCTTCTGCTGGTCCAGAGGTGAAGCGTGGAGCTTTTTCCGCTGGCTGGGAAGGTGCAAGGGGGCGGTGGTCGCTCACCTCCCGCGGTCGCGATAGGCCGAGCGGAGAAAGAGGAGGATGAAGAGGAGCAGCAGAGGGTGATGAAGAGGATGAGGGGAAGCAGCAGCAGGCATAGGCTGAAGAGCAGGAGAATAGGCTGGGAAGGAGCGTGGAGCCGGCGGTCGCGTGGAGCCGGCGGTCGCTTGGTTCCCGCGGTTGCGACATACCAGGCGGTGCGAGCTGCGAGGGCCGTCAATACCGCTCGCGGTTTTAATTTGAGATTGTTATTGTTTTCTTATATATTCAATAACAAAAAAAAAAAAAAAAAAAAGTGGAAATCTAAAAAAAAAATTAACCATTACAGCCAACTGATTCTGATTAAAACTAATTTTTGAAGTAAATTATTTTGTGTATTTTTTTTACATAACATTTGCATACACAGTAATCTAGCGTACTTTAATTAAATAAATCAATTCAAGCTAAAATGTAAGAGTCTATAATTAGGCTATACTGAGCCTGATCTATTTCTACCATCTATTTGGGGGATATTTATTGCCACACTTTGGGCCACTTAAAACCAATTTAGCATGCTGACCTATGTCCTTATGACCACAGTGTACCAATCTTCTGATGGCTACTTCCAACAGGATAATGCGCCATGTTATAAAGTGAATCATCTCAGAATCATTTCTTGAAACTTTTCCACTTAAGTAATTGTGAATTGAGCATATTGACAGACAACATTTTATTTTTTATCTTAAATGCAAATTTAAAAAAAAATAATTACAGCTCTAAATGTATTGCTCTGTCAGCTAAAGATCTGTTTTGGTCTCTATACTTTAATTAAATAAATCAATTCAAGCTAAAATGTAAGAGGCTATACCTGATCTCTTTGTATCAGAGATTTTCTTACCCAGGGTTGCAGGGGGGGTTTTACCCCCCCTGCAACCCTGGTTTGCATTTGTATAGCTCACAGCATGTTCATTTACATGTTAAAGCCTCCCCTAGAATTCCATGGGGGGGAGGCATGGGGGGAACACTGCCTAAGAAATTCCACGTCAATTTCTGACAATTTACGGGAGTTTTCGGCGAAGCCTGCAAATTGTCGTAAACTGCCGCTAACCTGAAGTTCCACGACAATCTACAGTGCCGTATATTGACGAAAATCCCACTTTTCATGCAGTGTCCATGACCAAGGCGTACATAGCGCTGTTCACTTGCGCTGTAACCAGAGCTGTGCATTTAGAACTGGTCTCAGACCTATCAACAGAGAACTTTCTGCTGGCACTGAAAAGATTTGTCTCAAAAAGAGGATTATGCAAGGTGATCTATTCAGATAATGCCAAGACATTCAAGAGAGCTGATCAGGATATGAAGGAACTCTGGAAAGGCATCAAAGATCCACAGCTACAAGAATTTTTCTCAGAAGGGCATCACCTGGCGGTTCTTCGCTGAAAGAGCAGCCTGGTGGGGGGGATTCTGGGAAAGGCTTGTAAGGTCAGTCAAAGTAATTCTTAGGAAGGTGCTTGGCAGAGCTAAACTTGGCTTTGAAGAAGTGTGCACCATTCTAGCTGAAGCTGAAGCATAAACTCGAGGCCGCTCACTTACGTGCACAATGACGTGGATGAACCACAACCGCTGACACCTTCTCACTTCTTGGTGGGTCAGAGACTGACTTGTTTACCCCCTAAGCCATTTCCAGCTGAGACAATCCATCCAACAGCAAATAAGGAGGAGATGACACGGAGGTGGCGCTACAGGCAGAGACTCATGACCAACTTCTGGAACAGATGGAGGAGAGACAAATTTTACTGGACTTGAAGTCGGCCCATCGCTGCGACTCCCCGCAGCCTTCTCTGCTGAAGGTGGGAGACGTTGTGCTCATCGGAGAGGATAACCTACCAAGACAGAGCTGGAAAATGGGGCGAATTCAAGAACTCTTCCCAGGCTGTGATGGTCTTGTCAGGTCATGTGCTGTTCGAACCAGTTCAGGCGCCCTTCTGCGGAGACCAGTTCAGTTGCTGTATTCTTTGGAAATTTAGATAAACTGTAGTTTATCGGGGGGGGGGGGGGATGTTGTGAATTTATTTGTTGAGGACTTATTATTTCATAACATATGAATGATAAGTTACTGAGTTAAAAATATAAGTTAACATTAATGTTGATAACACAGTTTGTGTCTTAACTGTGGTTAAATTTGGGACTGCATTTATTTGTAGTTGCATTGAGGTGGACTACCCAAGATGCTCTTGGAGCACGAAGAGAGAAAAAAAAGGTTTGTATTGTTGAGCCGAGCCGACTGGCGCACGTTGTATGTTACTTCTTTCCTTCACCGTTCTTCACTAAAGTTCAACCAAATGAAATTGACCGTCTCGCTTCATCGTTTTTAGTTGTAAGTCACAACATATGGTGCTTGTCAGAAATGTGAAAAGGTGGTGTGCAGGAAATGTTCGGGGGTAATGAACTTCTGTAAATAAAATTGTAATAAAACTGATTTATTTTTAATACAAATTTAGACCACAAATCATAATAGCATACAATACAGATTAAAAAAATATGTATTAGAGCTGTTTTAAGGTTTACATATCCACAATGGGTTTTTATGGCACACTAGAACCATTTTACTTGTCGACATCGTCACTGCTCTTCCATTCCATTGGCAAAAACATCACCAGTCAAATTAACAGCCAGTGTGAGTATTATCAGAACTCTGGGAGTCCTAGTGTTAAAAAAATAAGCAAGTTCCTATCACAAAATTAAGCTATACTCAGCTACATCAAACTGAATTAATTTTCCTCAACCAATTTCTTTCATGTTATCAGAATCCACCAAAAGGCAGGATTCTTGATCATTCCATTCAGATATCTTAATTTAATACAAAAGAAGAATTGAGATTTCGGTCATGACTTAGAATAGAAGGAACCAGTATTCAGACAAGACAGACAGTGGGATAACTTAAAAAGCGTTTATTAAAACAATGGGCTGAGGATCTGCATCAGCAGCGGCTAGGGCATCTGAGGCTGGAACCTCTGCAGGAGAGAAGGTTAGTGGCAATAATTATCTGACAGAGGATGATTATCAATGTGAGTCAGAAACCTGGTTTTCAAGTTCAATCCATGCCCACAGAATGAGGTAGGATCCTGCCGGTGGGTTACCAACAAGATGCAGCCGGGCCGCCAAAAATGTCCCAGATGCTGCAGCCCCAGATAACATGCAAAGCCAGGTCAGGCAAACAGATCAGAACTGGAAAATGCAGGCTCAGAGGTCCAGGAGCCTAGACTAGACTCAGAATCAGGTTAGATACTTTTGCTGATAGTCATGATCAGCACGTTATTCTAAGTCACTAACCAGTTTTGATCATTACAGAGCAGCTGTACACAAGGTACATGTCAGATTCATACTAATTTGCCTAATACAGAACCAGTTGTTCATAAAGGCTGAGAAGTGTGAGTTTCACATTGATACTATCTCTTTTCTGGGTTTTGTGGTCTTTCTTGACCAGATCACCATGGACCCCTGGAAGGTGCACGCAATCACTAACTGGCCGGTTCCCAGGGATAGGAAGCAACTTCAGAGGTTCCAGGGGTTCGGTAACTTTCACTGCAGGTTCATCAGGAACTAAGGTCAGGTGACTTCGCCCCTCCATGCCCTCGTGTCAGCCAAGGTTAGGTTTTGTTAGACCGATCAGGCGGATCGGCCTTTCCAAAGACTAAAGGCAGCATTCACCTCAGCACCAGGTTTCAAGTTTTCTCAGTCTTACAGACCCGGGTCTAAGAATGTCAAACCTGATGCTTTGTCCAGAGTTTGAGGTGGACAAGGAGAGTTCTGGTGGTATGAGGAATGTGTTTTGTCAGAGCCTGTAACATTTTCCATCACTGTGGTTGACACTGAAAAGGAGGTCAGGCTGGCTCTCCTCGACCGACCTCCTCCAACTGACTGCCCTTGTGACGGTTTGTTTGTTTCTGATGCCCTTAGAAATAGGGTTTTAGAGATTTGGAACAAAAGCTGACATTGCAAATTAATATCTGAATCCTTTCAAGTAAATTTTTTTTTATTCAAATTCAATTAATTAAAGACAAACATCTGAAAAAAATGTCAAAATCTGAAAAACACTGCTTAAAAATTCAAATACATTCAGATTAGTCTGAAAATGAAATAAGCCCATATAAAATCTAATAATATTACTCACCTTTCAAATATTGATTTAGAGTATTTATTTTATGAAATAGACTGTTTATCAGAAAATCAGTTTTGCTTCTACTGGCTAATTTAAAGTAAGCTAGGCTACATGCTGGCAATGAATGAGTTAAAGCTATTGTAACCGGTCCGTCAAACTGTATTTACCATTGATCAGACAACAGGCATTCTGCAAGTCACATGAGAGATCTTGCATTCAGATGTCAACATTCAATTCATTTATAACCATTTGCCAGACATTTACATCGCATTTGGCAGTTATTTCAAGATTATAATCTTAACACTTGTTTTGAATAGCTTAATTAAAATTCATTTTACAAACCTTTGATTCTCTTCTCTGGGTTTCCTCCACTGCTTTTGGCCACAGCTCCACTTGATTCTGGCTGTCACCTAGGAAAACAGCAATAGTCTAAAGATTAATTTTATGTTCGATTCAAAACCGAAATGCAGATTTTGAATGTTCAGCAATACCTGTACACTCTAGACCAAGGGTGCTCAAGTCCAGTCCCCATGAGCTACCATCCTGTAACTTTTACATGAATCACTTCTCTATCACACCTGAATCTAAAGCCTCAATCCCCTCCTTTAGCTCAGCAGAGGCGTGGTAACTCATTTGATTCAGGTGTGTTAAAAATGGTTACATCAAATAGTTGCAGGATAGTAGCTCTTGAGGACTGGACTTGAGCACCCCTGCTCTAGACTAAAGGCCAGTTTATACTTCTGATGCATAGCCTCGGCAACCTTCAAACCTGTCACTGTGCACGACCATGCCCCCCGCGCAGAGGTTACGCAACCATCGTCGCTCATCTCAAAAAAATCCTGACTACGCGTTTCAAAATAGTTTACCTAGTTTTGCATGCTATCGCTATATCCAGAGATTAGGACTTCTACATATTTGGTGATACTATGGTAAGCTAATAAAAGGTAATGTCTTCTGACTCTTGACTTATCTTGCGCTTTAGTTTTTGCCTTCTTAAAAGTGAAGTCCCTCAAATCGTATTGTCTTTGCCGCTTGGCTGTGATGCTCTTCAGTACACCGTCACCTGCTCTGCTGGTTGGGCCACTGAGGTCGAAAATGAAATCGCCTGTGCCCTCCAGGCCACCATAATTTCGTCAGGCTACTCGTAAGCGCACAGCCTGCCAAATGTTGAAAGGGCAATATTATTGCCATTACTGTTGACAATACCATACATCAATACCATCTCTTGTGACAAAATGTCACAGGTGATGGTATTTGGGCATGATAATTTATGAAGGGGGGGGATTTTTTAAGATGGGGGATGCTATCCCCCATCATCCCCCCTCAACTTGAGTACTTGCTGGAGGTAAGTGAATATGATTAACAGTCCCTCTAGAACTAAATTAAAATGGCTTTATTTAATGCCACCAAAAAACATTTTGAGAGCATTTCTTATTTCAACCTTTTTTTAAACATTATTTTCTCTGTATTCCACTTTACGTGAATAAAGCTTCACCTACAACCAGTCCCTGATTAGTTGCCATGTTGGGATTTCACTAAAAAGTACAGCTGGTTTGAACTTGAGTGATCACTGCTCTGCCCTCTCTTCATGCAGTTCTGCTGTTTGACAACACCTCAGCTCTATCTAGTAGCATGAGGTGAGGGCAGAGCAGTGAATGCTCTCCCTGCGTTGAGTTGACCACTGGCCACTTCACCGCCTTTCCCCACATGGTTTGTATAGGAATTCTATGTGAATTCACCGCTAGGGCCATTGCCGCTGCCTCTGGTGTACGCACCATAATAAAAACATTTTCTTCTTGTTTGTACTTGGCTTGTTGGTTAAATTTTATTTTCCATCTGCTGAGTCTGCTAATAAACAATAAACAGTATACTGTAATTGACCTATTCTTAAATACTGTAACTACTGATTTAGCAAATTTTGTAAAATGTACTTTCTAGAGTCTTCATTCCTCCTAATTATTTTATTATGTAATCACTGTATGTAATGTGTTTATTTTTATTTTATTATATGAAACACCAGAATTTGTATATCACTTAGTATTTTGTTCAGTTTAATTTTTTTCTAAAATATTAAATCAGATATTCCTGTGTAGCAAGTAGATCAGTTAATCAGTACTTGAGTAGACTTATTATCGAATACTTTTCTACTGCTATTGTTTAGCAAGTACACAAATTTGTGTTCTGTAAAGTCCTTCTGTGCTCATGATTATGATTGGTCTGCTACCTTGAGCCTGCCCCTTTCTGCATTTACAAATTCATTATCAGTCAAAGCTGGGTTAAGTTAGCAAATTGATAACCTGCTTTGTGGTACTTTTGCTTGAGTTAAGCTGGATAGCCTGGAAGTAATCCCGGGTGGGTTGAGCTCACTTCATGGTACAGGCCTCAGAATTGAGCTTGCTAGCACTCACCAGGAGTGTTATTCATACCAGTGTTAAAACGGTCTGCAAAAATATTTACTGCCATATGTACAGATGACTATATCCAGATGGTGTCTGCTGGAAATGCTGTTGGCTCTAAAAACACCAGTTAAAACAGTCTGCAACAGTTATGAGACAAGAACATGTTTGGAAAAGATTGATTGGTTGTTAATATTATAAAATATCAAGAATGGGAGGAAACTCTCTTTTCAGTATTTGTACTGTACGTACAGTACAAGCTTATGTAATCTGTTTTGCAGTTATGTAACGCTGCTACTGCTCAAAACAACCATGCACTATGCAGGATTTAGTCGTACAATGTGAGTTCCCAACTCACGATATATTTGCAGCACAACACTTTCATGCGATCTACCTGCTCACACTGTACGATAAAAAACCACGTTGGACTCAGCTCCACAGTGAGATGGAGCTGCTCTGATATGGAGAGATATTTGTGCCTTCGGTTTGAGCGCGTAGGAACCAATCGGAGCTCTCAGTGAGACAACACGTGCACGCTTAAAACCGATCTGGTGCGCGCTCAACTCTGAAAAACTCTCCTGAAGACACCTCCCACAGGGGTGTGCCTTGGCACCCAATGAGCAGAGAACAGTAAAAAAAACACAGCACAAAGCATTTCTTTCTATTTCCTTGAAGCTACCCGGGGTTCACATTGGAAGAGGAAAAAACCATGGCTCCAGGCCCAAAGGCCTAGATCTCAAGGATGAACAAGGATAAGTCATGATGGTTGACATTTCAGAACCGAACTGCTGCATAATATACTATTTGCAACATACACTATATTGCCAAAAGTATTTGCTCACCCATCCAAATTATTGGAATCAGGTGTTCCAATCACTTCCATGGCCACAGGTGTATAAATTCAAGCACCTAGGCATGCAGACTGTTTTTACAAACATTTGTGAAAGAATGGGTCGCTCTCAGGAGCTCAGTGAATTCCAGCGTGGAACTGTGATAGGATGCCACCTGTGCAACAAATCCAGTCGTGAAATTTCCTCGCTCCTAAATATTCCACAGTCAACTGTCAGCTGTATTATAAGAAAATGGAAGTGTTTGGGAACGACAGCAACTCAGCCACGAAGTGGTAGGCCACGTAAACTGACGGAGCGGGGTCAGCGGATGCTGAAGCGCATAGTGCGAAGAGGTCGCCAACTTTCTGCAGAGTCAATCACTACAGACCTCCAAACTTCATGTGGCCTTCAGATTAGCTCAAGAACAGTGCGCAGAGAGCTTCATGGAATGGGTTTCCATGGTCGAGCAGCTGCATCCAAGCCATACATCACCAAGTGCAATGCAAAGCGTCGGATGCGGTGGTGTAAAGCACGCCGCCACTGGACTCTAGAGCAGTGGAGACGCGTTCTCTGGAGTGACGAATCGCGCTTCTCCATCTGGCAATCTGATGGACGGGTCTGGGTTTGGCGGTTGCCAGGAGAACGGTACTTGTCTGACTGCATTGTGCCAAGTGTAAAGTTTGGTGGAGGGGGGATTATGGTGTGGGGTTGTTTTTCAGGAGCTGGGCTTGGCCCCTTAGTTCCAGTGAAAGGAACTCTGAATGCTTCAGCATACCAAGACATTTTGGACAATTGCATGCTCCCAACTTTGTGGGAACAGTTTGGAGCTGGCCCCTTCCTCTTCCAACATGACTGTGCACCAGTGCACAAAGCAAGGTCCATAAAGACATGGATGACAGAGTCTGGTGTGGATGAACTTGACTGGCCTGCACAGAGTCCTGACCTCAACCCGATAGAACACCTTTGGGATGAATTAGAGCGGAGACTGAGAGCCAGGCCTTCTCGTCCAACATCAGTGTGCGACCTCACAAATGCGCTTCTGGAAGAATGGTCAAAAATTCCCATAAACACACTCCTAAACCTTGTGGACAGCCTTCCCAGAAGAGTTGAAGCTGTTCTAGCTGCAAAGGGTGGACCGACGTCATATTGAACCCTATGGATTAGGAACGGGATGTCACTTAAGCTCATATGTGAGTCAAGGCAGGTGAGCAAATACTTTTGGCAATATAGTGTATTTCTCTGAGTTTCAGAACTGGAGGAGAAAGTCTCCTGAAAAAAAAAAAAACGTATCCAGATCTTTCTGCTTTGAATATTGGGTCCAAGGTTTTTGACATGTTGATATTTATTATCAGGGTTCAGTGAGCTTTAAAGTGCGTAATAAGCTTAACACACAGTAAAACTACCGATGATATCCTAAGAATATCAAACAACTTATTCTCTTTTTAAAAGCAGACCAAGGTTTCTACACGTAATGGTCCTGATTTACTTTTGTCTTGTATCTATTTAAAAAAAATTATGTGATCAATCAAACCATTCCAAAAAAGTTAAAAGACAAACCACAGGACTTCCCATCCAGGAAAGCTTCCTGGATGGGAAGCGAAACATTTTCAAAGCCAATGAAAACTCAAAGATAAAACTTAAACAGAACCAAAATCATGAAAAACATTTTCAAATATGGAAACTCAGAACTAATTGATTTAGAGATTACCTGAATCATTTGGAACTGATCAAGTGCAAGATTCTTAATTGTGGTATCCGTAGAAATAGATAGCTATCCAAAGGTACAAGGAAAAAAGGAAGAGTAGGCGATGATTAGAAAGTAGAAACAAGCAGGAGGGTGGGAATGAAAATTAAAGAGTGGGAGAAAGTGGAGGGGATAGGGTAAAAGAAGGAAAAATGTTCCTGCTTCTCTGTTTGGGTTAGAAACACTTATAACTCAGGACCATAGATTATGACAGTCCAATCTTCTGGGCCGCTGCCTGAAAAATAACCACAAGCGCCCAGCTACCACACACACACATGAAAACGCATGCAGACAGAGGGAGATGGGGATATAGCGAAGCAGACAAATGAAGGGCCACACGAGAGAGGAAAAATGGAAAGCAGTGAATGAAAAAAGGACATAGATGCATGCAGAACAGATTGAAGAAAGGAAAGCAAAACTGTAAGTGGGATGGATGAAAGCTTAAAAAGCAGTGGAATTGTAAATACAATAGAATGCTTTCCACAACCAGAAGATGGAAAAAGATTATTGGAAAAATAAAGAAAAAGCAGTTTTATCTGGAATTTTTTTATGATTGTTGGTGCAGTAGAACATAACATGAACCATATATGATCCAAGCATGAGACAGAAGAATTATAAAATTGCAATTAAGGAATCCACAGATTTTATCTATATATGAAAGAGTATGAGAAATTGGAGGGTATAGGGGAAAAGAAGGAACCTTTTTCCTGTTTCTCTGTTTCTTCAGAGAAACCAGTCCATGCATCTGTTACTACTTGTAATTCTGTACTATCAGGAAGTCAACAAACTGTAGTTAGAAGCCTTCTGCTGATCCAAACAGCTGCAGGCAGAGTTCTGATGAAAATTAAAAAGAAAGATCATATTTCTCCTATCTTTGCTTCTCTTCATTGGCTCCTGTAAAATCAAAATAGAATTTAAAATCCTCCTTCTCACATATAAAGCCTTAAATGGCCAAGCTCCTTCTTACATCTGATCTGATTGTTCCTTATGTTCCTAACACACTATTTCTAAAACAAGAATGGAAGGCAGATTTTCATCTATTTATTTGTTTATTTGTCAGAGACAGTACACATAAATGAACATTTCAATAAATGTGTCATTATTAGCTATGAAGCTAGTTTTCAACTGTTGTCCCTGGCAAAGTGTATAATGTCAACAACAATTATAATAAGAATATAAAACAGAGAATTTTAAAAATTGAGGCTACATACTTACAATGGCAGGTCATAGAGTTCAAATAGAGACATTAGCATAAATAAATATTGCCCTCCTGAGCTCAAAGTCCTCCTGAAACATAAAAAAGGGCTTTCAAGTGTCAGGGGAAAGAGAAGAGCAGCGTAGATTTCAGCGAGAGGTCCAATGGAGGATCAGGGCGGCAAAGAAGGACTCTGGAAGGAAGATAGAGGAACAGCTGATACAAAACAGCATCAGAGATGTGTGGAGGGGTCTCAAATACATCTCCAGCTTTGGGCAGAGGACCACCACCAGCAGCAGCACCAATCTGTCAGATAATAGGATTTTAACCAGACTGTTTCCTTAATTCCTACAAAATATTCAAGTCATTCTAAAAGAAAGTACAGATACAAGTCTATTATCTGTGAATATCATTTGTGACTTTCCCCAGAGCTGTTGTGATGAACTCTGTTAATAATGCCATAAGCGGTCACACACCACTATTTTCTCAAGAGGTTTAGATAAGAAAGGAAGATTGTATATTGGTCTATAATTGACCAAGTCATCTGGGTCAAGGCACGGTTTCTTAAGTAAAGGTTTGATTACAGCTATCTTAAAGGTATAATGGAAGATTTTCTTGAACATCTTGGTGGTATCATAGAAGAGATCCTGGATCTTCCGCTTGTGGTTCTGCTTCACTGATCTGATGGAACAGTTCAAGTTGGCACCGCTGTCCTCAGTGCTTCTCTGTCACCAGACTTGAAAGTTGAGTTCCATGCTTTAAGCGATTTCCGTACCTCCAGGGTGATTGGTTTGCCCAGGTGTTGATGTTCTTTGTGATGCTGATGTCTTCAATGCATTTGAGCATCCAGTCTAAACAGTCGTCTTGTGCTGAACTCATGTTGTGGTTCCGGGGGTTTATTATTTTGCTTCACAACAGCTATTTCCACCCGTTCTAGTAATGTGTTTTTTATGTTTCAACATTTGTTAAAGAAATATACTTATAACCACCATTGAGCCTCCCCTTTTCAGAGACCAGCAGCTGCCATTGATCTATACGCACATATTAGTTGGACCTACTACTTGTGTTTTGTATCCCAGGTTTTAGGAAAGATGCTCCAGTCTCACAAGTAAACCAGATGTTTGTTTATTGATTGAATCCTCCTTTATTTAGCATCCTAATAATAATTGCATTTCATATAAAAAGCTCTTTAAAAACTCAATACCAATTTCATTTATTGATTTACTTTTAGTGGTTTTTAACATCAGCATTTGCATCACATTGCTTTATTAGATCTTTAAATTTATCAACGCCTACCAATAACCTTGAGTTATTGAGAATTTTAGGGTTAATTTGGTTTACAGGGTTTGAGGACAAGTGTCAGAACTTTTAGTCAGGTTCGGTGGTGTGGTCCCCAGATAAGTTATTAATTCCATTATTTACATCTGGCTATTTTCATAGAATTAAGGAGAAGGAAAATTGTGACTTGAAAAGGCTCTTTGAATTTTTTCCTCTCTTGTCTCCCCTACCATACATTCCCTACATTATAAACCCGATTTTAATGTCATCCTACTTTTGGTTAAACAATAAAAATTCTTGAGAAATTATTTGGCTTGCTATGGAATGAGTATTCCTCTTATGTAAAACACTTCTCACTCAGACATTTGTGGCCTTGCAGGAGAAAAACTGAGTAAAAACATTTTTCACTGGATAAATAGCATAACTAAATATATGAAACAAGAGAAATCTAAATTTTTGGACCACAGTCTTCTCCCTATATCTGGTTAGAAATGTGTTGCAAAAGAAATACCAATATAGTTTAAATGAGTGGCTTCATATTTACCTGAGTATTTACAATAGATGCCCAGACCATATTACATGTTATGTTGATGACGGTGCATGAAATTATTATTATCACATTTTATTTTGTTTCGACATATGATTTCCAGTACCACGCAATCTGCTCCATGCTGTGCTGCTTTTTGTGCCTTTATCCAGCAGGAATATAAAACCGTTTCAAGATCCAACACTGAGAAACCAAGGAATAAAGGTTTAATTTTCAGCTGAAGATTTCGCTAACATATCAGTTGCAAAATAAATATTGGTTCAACTGGTGGAAGTTTACTGATCACCGGTACCAACAGAGTAAATCTCTCCTCGAGAAGATGCAGTTTTTTCTCACCATCATCAACAACTTGTTCTCCACCTGCATTAGTTGCTCAATCTGCTTCTCTTCCAAAGACTGACGGACTGAGGCGGTAGCTTGTGTGTGGCATTTACCATAGCAACAGTGCGAGTTGACTGTGACTAATGATGGACAGTTACTTTTGGCTTTTCAAAAAAAATAAAACACCTCACAGTTTAAAGGGAGACCATCATCCTACAGTCAGTTTCATTGTAATTTATTTTAGTTTAGGCCTATATCCCAATTTAACTAATAAATGAATTAATAGAATACAGAGGACAAGACCTTGGTGTCCTCAAGGGTAGTTATGGCCCTGGTAACAGGATATATTGCTGGTTGGTGAACAGATATTAAGGTAAAAAAAGAAATAAAAAACTATACAGTATGGTATTTCTGGTACTACAACCTTTTGTAAAAGGAGGCATTTAAAGACTTTGTTCATTAAAAGAATTTTGGCTTAACTGAGCAAAACACATAAATCAAATATTTTGGCATGTTAGAATCCTAGTAGAACAGGAATTAATACAACCTACCTAAGAAGAGAGGAAATTATTGCAGATTTTTCATTTAAGCTTTTTTACTGGCATGCCATGAACATTTTTTACTAGGGCTACACTACATAATTTCCCTGTATTAAATTTAAATGTTATAGGAATAAGACTAGTATTTCAGCCCAGCGGTCTCAAACTCAATCCCTCAAAGGCAGGTTTCCTGCGTATTTAGATGTATCCCTTGCCCTACACACCCAAATGAAATGTCTAAACTGCCAAACCGTCATGCAGTCAAGCTCCACCAAGCCCTGCTAATGAGCTAATATTAAAGTCTGGTATGTTGAAGCAGAGTGGCATCTAAAAGTTACCACTTTGAGCTATAAAGGATAGCAGGAGGACTTAAATTGTGCCCTACAGGGTTCCACCAGTATTTCTGATTAGCAGTTTGGAAACAGAAGAATTTTCTCTTATTCAAAATTTGATTTGTAGAAATTAGTCCCCAAAGCTGTGAACATACAGTAACAAGGAATCTATATTGCACTGACTTACCCCTTTTTTACTTGATAGAAAATGTGTTTTTTAATGGAACATTTGTCAAAAAAATTGTCAAATTGATATTCAAAAACCTTTTTTCAAAGTCAAAATGATTTAAAATTACACTTCACTTAATAGTAAGCAGAGCTCATAATTGCTTCAATTAATTTAACATAAGTTAAAACAATAAAAAAAAATGTTTTATTTTCAAATAACCAGATAAAATATCCAGGTAATCCAGATTTGCAAGAATTATGCCCACATATTACTGATAGTATTCCCATCTGCAGAGTATCATTTTTGAGGCAAACTATATTTGCTGTTATTTTCTAATCTGTCACTTTCAAGTCTCACATTGTTATAAATGTTTAGAACAATGGTTGCAGGAAACATTTTAATCCCTTTGCATGACTTAAAGAAAGAGACCATATACACTTTTGGTTTGGAGACCATGGCAGGAAACAATTAATAGTTATCAAAACCACCAAGGCTCCTTAATGATCATAGTTTTGTTATTTTTTCCGAGGTGAAGGGCAGTTGTTAAGATTTCTCCCAATTGATCTTTTCCAAATCCACAACATGAATTAAAAAAATGAAGTGAGCATCTGAAGATCAAGTTAATTTAAATGCCCAGTAATAAACTTAACTGTCATAGTCTTGGTTCTGTTAGGTTTTCTTTTGAGTATTAAGTTTTACTTTGCTCAATGATTTCTAGTTTTAGTGGTTTAATTCTTATTTTGTTGTGTTTTCTGGTTATTTTTTAGTTTTCAGGATTTTATTTGTTGCCTTCTGCTGCCCTCTTGTGTTCTCATTTTCCCTAGCTCATTTCCTGTCACCTCTGTTCACACCTGCTCCCAATCTGCTCGTTAGTCCTCTATTTGTTCTGTCTCCCATGAATACACTCTTTGTGCAGTTCCTCAGTGCTGGTTCCTCGTCTAACTTCCTCCAACTCCGTCTCACTGAGTCTTCCTCCTTGTGATTGTTTCCCCCTGATCTCTCCGTGGTTTCTGGTTTGTTTGACTTTTTTCATGTTTGATTTTTGGATAGTTGGATTCCTGCCTCAGCTGTCTGTTTACCTTTCATCAAATCAACAAGAAACTCACCTTTGCCTCCCTGCCTCTGCATTTAGGTCCGTAAACCACGACCTAACTGTGAAAACGGAGCAGTTTTCCCCCTCTGTTCCCAAAGTGTAGCCGCCGTCTATCACACACAGCGCTGCGTCCTTTACTACATTTCCCAGCATGCACCGCAGACGGGTCGTCATGGCGGTGGCAATTCCAAACAACTCACCCCGTAATTTACACTAGTTCCGAAAGTTCACCTTTCATTCAAAACTTTACTTACTCACCAGCGTTGCGAACTCTGAAGGTGCCCACTGCGTCAGCCTCAGTATACATTCCGTAGTCGGCAATAAAACTTTCTACTGTGTAATGTGTACTGTGTAAATGGGTTTGGCTGGAATTTAAGGACAGATTCTAATATATCTGCGGGGTGGGGATATAAACCTGATAGGATTTTAATTTTTTTATAGCTGTTTTGCACAATATGCTTAACTAAGCATTTTTTGTTGTTGAATATTTGAGATTTTGCAGATATATTTTTATACATACATTGTTTAGATTTACTTATATAATTCTACCCCTTTTATACATTAGAAAATCCCTTTCTTGTCCCACAATGGGCAAATTTAAAGCAACAGAAAGATTATTGAAAATGGTCACACAAATGTGGACCTTAGAAAAATGTATAAGAATAACATAATAGGGGAGAGTTAAAATATAAAAAATAAAATACTGTAAAGTGTTTTAACAATATAAAACTGGAGAATAAATAACCAATATGCAGCTATGGACATTTTTACAGTAATGGATATCTGAAAATAGCAGCAACATCAGAGATGTGCAAAATGACAGCAGCATGTTATTTAACTGACTAAGGTTTCTAACATTACATTTGCTTTTATTTGTTCCTGCTCCCGGTGGTTGGAACCTTTATTCCACTGTGGATAATTGATGAGTGTAGTTTTTGTTCACTTTATAATAAAAAAATAAACAAACAGTTTTGAAAACTTTGGTATTCATTCTTTTCCTGCTTTGTTTGTCAACTTTCACGGTTGCTAAGCAACAGAGCATTGGTAAAACCCGCCGAAGGGTAGATCTGTTCGAATTCACAGCCAAAACACTTCCGGTCTCCTTATTTTCACAGACTTCGAAAGATCCAGTCTAGAGCCTACACTTTCTCGCCCTTGGTCCGTCAGCATACTGGTCCATGTGGAAACACGTACCGCATCAGAGCCATCCTAGAGCCTACACTTTCTCGCCCTTGGTCCATCAGCATACTGGTCCGTGTGGAAACACGTACCGCATCAGAGCCAGTCTCTTATCCAATCCCATGGCATTGGAAAAGACTATGTGGGGACAGGGGTGTTAAGTGGGACTTCAATGTATGGAATAATTGTTTGCATGGTAATTAGTAGGTGAATTGGGACTGTTGGCAGAGTGAAACTATTTCATAATTATGTATGTTTTTGTATGAGTGATGCTATTGGCTGTATTTTTTTTTTTACACTGTAAAGTGCTTTATTGGGGATTTGCCTTCCTGTTTAGTTGGGCTGTCCCAATTGGCTGGTTATTGGTGGGCCTATTTAAGGGGCACACTCACAATGGCTTGGGAGGGCTGCTTGGAGAGACTGGTTGGAGAAACTGCTTTGGAAGGTTTGCTTAGAGAGACTGTATTTAAAGTCAGCTTGCTGTGAGGCTGTGAGTGTTTTGTATTGCCTACAATGGTCGGTTTTGTTTTCTTTATTTAAAAGTATTTTGTTTGTTTGTTTGTTTTTTTGTCTTCTCCGTCACACCGGTAAATAAACAGCTACACGCTTTTGAACTGGAATTTTGTCGTCCGCTGGTTCTTACCACCTTTTTGCAAGTCATCTGCTTACTCCCCCTCTGACGTGAGACGGGGGCTGGCGAGCCGTTTTCTCACACTAACCAAAACAAACATCAGGATTAATAAATAATTGAGAAAGTAATGTTGCCCTCAAAGTCACAAATGAGTCACAGACTGTCGTCATGTCTTGTGGGAAATAAGGGATTCTAATGTATCATTAAAAGATTATATTTAAATTGACTAGTAACAATACCTAATTCTTTCACATTACAATTCTCGTCTATTTACAGCAGGACATAAAAAGCGCTGGTGTTTGTTTCATACAAATTAAGGGGAATCAAAGTTCAAACATAAAAACAGCAAAAAGAAATGTCTGATGAAAACAAAAATATTGAGTTTCAAAACATATAAAAAAATTTTTTTCAAAATGTTTGTCTTTCTTTTTTTCATTCCTGTCTTACTTGTTTCTTTCTAAATTACATGGTCTGCATCTCAATAGAAATAAATATATCTGCAGTACACTGTAATTACAACCAAGTTTTAAGGTCTGAGTTCATTTCGGTGTCCTTGGCAAAGCCCATTTACAGTTTTATCATTGCAACATTACTGCAGAGAAGTACAGAGGGATTTGTTATAGTATATGCAGCCTTCAACAGACCTTATCAAGGGTTTGTTTTCAGAGTTTGACACAAACCTCAATATTTTCATTCCAGGTCTGTTATGGACAATGTCAAAGAGTTTACTTCATTGCTAAACAAATATTATAGCAAGTCCTAATTAAAACTTCTTATTTATTCTTAATATGTGACGACTTTTATGTTTGCTGTGGAGCATTTATAAAGAGTACTTGGATAGTAACAGCCTAGCAAGGTCACAGATCTCCAATTTGTATAACTCCCTTAGTAACAAAAGATTGTTTTGACAAATTCTACGATTCTACAAAGCTGGGGCTCTGTTGGTTCTTAGAATGTGTTTATACCCTATGATATTTTATCATGCTTGCCACAAACTGGGGTTAAATTATTCTGGTCCCATGTTTTAAATGAGGAAGTCATGTCCCCTTGAAGACCTTGGGACTTCCCCACCGGTTCTTTTCCTGGGAGAAAGGTCTTTTAGTAAAGTAAAAAAGTAACAGGGTTTATTCCAGATCAGGTCGTTACAGGACAGAGAAAATGCTTGGAGCTTGCACAGCTGTAGCCTCAAAAAATGTCAGCGAGCGTCCGGCAAAGATTCAACCCCGAAAACAAGGTAATCTCCTGCTTCTTTATACCTCATGAGTCTATGTGTTGGATCATGTAGATGTTTAGCTTTCCCTATCAGAAACTGACACGCCATCCATGCCCTGACCTGTATGCATCTTGCCTCTATGCCCAAGAATTACAGATAGCTTCCCTTTATCAGACCGGCTCCAAGATGTGCCCATATCCTGTTTATCTTTAAAAGACAAGAACGCTGTCCTATTTAGATGACCTCCTTACACACAGTGACATCCACGATGTGAAAGAAGGCCTTCTACTCTCTCTAATCTGGCTAACAGAATAACAATGCACATGATGTATAAAGAATAAACCTAACACATGAGAGAATAATGTACAACACAAACAGATTTGGGCATGTTGAGCAGATTAAATGTTTCTGTAAATTTCTGACAAAATGAAGGGGCAGGCGACATGCAGCAGTTGTGTGACTAGCTCCCACCATATTTATTGATAGATGTTTATTTATCTTAAAATTAGAGCGCACTGGCCCCACCCCGACCCCGTTGGATTAAGCGAAATAAGATGGATGGCTGGAGAGATGGACGGATGGATATGCAACCCTTAGCATCTCAGTGTCACCATCTTTTGTTAATACCTATTTAATTGTGGGGATTTAATGCATTATTACAGTCTTATCAACTTTTAGCCCAAACACCCTTACACCTCCAGTCTCTCTGATGGCTTTTTAACATACTTCTAAATATGTTCCTGTTTAGCTTGAGTAGGTGATGTTGATATGAATTGCCCATGTTATAAAAGCCATAGATATGCTTAACTTGTTAAAGTCAGGGCATCATCTAAAACTGAACTCTTTATGTTACAGTATGTACCTTTATACCTCTAGATGCTGACACCAATGGGCTACACAGCAGTGTCACAAAACGAAGCCGGCTGATTTGGAATCTCATAGCGGACTACTTTGGATTGAGATGTTATGGAGCTCAATGATCCAGCAGAAATGAATTAAAGTAATTAATTGTTCTGGCCATTCCTGTCACCCTGCCTCACTTGGAACACCGCAGTCCCAGGCTACATCCAATCCTCTGAGCTGCTGCAAACCACATCTGATGCTTTGGGCAGCTTCAAGCCACGTCTGATCTACTATGAAGCTTAAAGCCACATTTGACCTGTGCAGCTTCAAGCCACCTCTGATCATTATGAAATTTCAAGCCAAGCCTGAACCTCTGTGCAGATTTAAGCTATATCTGATCTTCACTGCATCTTCAAGCCATCTCAGATCTTCATTGCAGATTCAATACACGAGATTGTCACTGCAGATTCAAGCCATGGATTATCCTCCCTGCCAGCTTTAAGTTAGGCCTGGTGCTGTCTGCTACACCCGATCAAGTTTAGTTCTGACTGCCACTCCAGTTCTAATCTGCCTCTGCATGAACTGTCTGATTCAATCCCATTCACCTCCAATTCCTGCCTGCCAACACCTGTCTGCTACTACCTCACCCTTGACATTAAACTTTTAAACTTTTCATTGGGTCAGCTTTATTTACTGGTTTCTAACTTACATAACCCGAACACCCCAAGGAATCTTTAATCCCATGCCAAGAAAAATCTAATTGGCCCACCTAAATCCTGAGTCACCCCTGTAACCACATCTGTCTGGATGCCCCCTGGACACCTCCTGCGGTAGGTGAGCCAGTTATGCCCCACAGCCTGGATCCCCTACTTTAAAGCCTATGTATGCTACCACAGTGAAAAGATGAAATCCTGGAAATGAAATCCGAGTCCAACTGCTCTGAGGCGCTCTGCTCTGAAACATTCTTGGTGGATTACGCTGCCTGGCAGAAACCCCAGAGCGTACGCAGAGTGTTGGCTTCACATACATACCGTGTACTGACACTCCATTGCACTTTGCATTTTAGGGTGTTTTGCATATAGACACTTTTAATATGGATTACGCTTAATGGACCTCATGGAAGAAGTTTATATGAACAAATTTGTTCTTAAATAGTTTTTTTTTTTTTTTTACAAATGATTGAGGAGAAAAAGCTGCTTTTACCTTTGTACTCCAATTTCTAACCTTCTTTCAGGCACTACTTGTCTTTTGCCACTAATTGTGCTGCTCAGCTCTTGTCAGCAGAACCTCAATCTCAAAACTGGTAAATTCTGCTTCTGTCTCCTTGAATCTCAGTTGGCCTCGGCAGATGGCCACTCACACTGAGCCTGGCTCAGCTGGAGGTTTCTTCCTTTTAAAAGGGAGTTTTTCCTCTCCACTGTAACTACAAGCATGCTTAGTGTCGGGGATTGCCTTAAAATCAATGAGTCAATGCACCAAGTGGTTTTCCTTAGATAGAAAACTTTAAATCAATTTGACTGTATGATCTGGTGAACTGTAAAGTGCCTTGAGATGACATGTGTTGTGAATTGGCGCTATACATATAAAACGAATTGAATTGAATTATTTCATCTTCAATGCCATTTTTGTGAATGAACACCATCTGACAAGCTTTGGAAGTTGCAGCCTTATACAGAATTATTGGGGTGGTATTTAAGCAGATTTGCAGTTATCATGAATTTTCTCTTACTTAAAAATGCAGACACAGAGTTTTTGACAGTTATTTGAAGTTAAGAGCCTTTGTTTAATCTAATGTGGTGCACTTAAAGGACCCCACAGTCGAAGAAATAGTAAGAAATAGCTACGTCAAAAATACAAAAATGTTGTTGCTTAAGGCCAAATACTTTTTAAAATAGGATCCAAGGCTCTTTTTGTGCATAGCACTGTGCCATGTTGGAATAGTTGCACAAAATGGCACTGTACATGTGTCCCCGGACATCAATTTTTGCATAAAAAATGTATCCACTGGTGGAAATCTCTTCAGATATTTTTGCATGTCAGTTTGCACCCAACTTTTAGAAATACTAAAACAAGACACAGAAACTGCTGCCAGAGTTGAGTTATAGATTTGGAAAATCGTTTTGCACATGGTAAATGTTTAGATTTGCATATCCTCAATCCATGAATATGTGCAGTTTGCTCATTAGAATATGATCTGTATGTTGATGAGCAGTACAGTTCTGCTGGGCATAAATGTAGTCAGAGTTTTTGGGGCTGGCTCTACAGCTTTCATCTCTATTTTTCGAAGCAAGCATTCTTTAATTTATGTTTTTCATTTATATTATATTTATATTAAATTAATAACTAATTAATTAATAACAAATTAACAACTAATTAATTGATAACTAGTTAGTGGTCTCTTTTGCAGAAAGTGGATGGGATTTCTTTCTACCAGGATTTTTCCAACATTTCAAATAAGCATGCACCCTTTAAAAAAGAATTTGTAGTAATAGGCTCAATTTATACTTTGGTCACAGTACAGCTGAGTATTTTACCTTTTAAACAGAATTTATTATGGGAAAGAGCAAGAAAATTTTACTAGAATACTGACTGGTTGATTTTCAGGTCACTCGGAAATACATCACTTCAAAAGTGAGAAAAGATAAGGAACATATTATTTCTTCACTTTGAATAGCAAAAATTATCCTAAGCAACAATTCTGAACAAGTCTGTAAAAAAAAACCAGAAAAAAATTAAGCTTCGTCTCTGCATAGAATATCGAAACAAAAAGTCACAGATAAGCTGAAAATACTTGACTTTGTTTAAGCATTTTATAGCGTCAGGCTCTTTGAATTCTGCTATCAAAATAATGGTCTACGCAAATCCATCAGCTTGCTAATGCCATATTTGACCTAAAACCCTATTATAATATCCAAGGTATATAATGATTTTAAAAATTTAGAAATCTCAAAAGTATCCGATCCGGATCATTTAGAGCCTTGCCCTAAAAATGACCTTAGGAGTCAGATTTAAGGACACTTCTTTTTATCCTTGTTATCAATAACATGCACATAATATGTCTTATGACAGATAACTGGTTTTCTTTCAGTGTTAAGTCTCTTTTACTCTGTATTCAGCAGCTGGTAAAAAAGGTTGAAACTGAAGTTAGGTTTCATGTCTTCCATTTAAGTCTTAACTGTGACTGGTTGCTGCCAGTGTCAGTTTCAGTTTCAGAATATAGGAATGTCCTGTAGGCATTCCTCATCTCAGAGTCTTTCTTCTCTAGATGCTGTGTATTATAGTGCCTTGAGGTCCATCACAAATTCCAGATCCCTGACCCATCATTGTTTTCTGTATAAATACGTTGATAGCTCACCCTTAGGAAGGGTGAGGCTCTGGTATGTATTCACAAAGATGTCAAGTCTACTATCCCCATACCTCTCAACCTTTCTCTAACATAAGTGTTTAACAGTGTTCGCTCAAGGGAAATTTGATTATTTTCAGTCCCATAGAGGAAGACTGAAATGGGAAAAGGGGCTTTTTTCTTATGCTGCTCGCTTTCCTGGAACTAGCAGAAAGACCTGAAACTTCTCGATCTGATTTCACTGGAAGTTTTTATGGAAATTTTGGATGTCAAGGACATAGTTACATCCATCTGTAAATGTTTTGCTTGAATTTCAAACAGCTAATTTCTTCCTTTTTTTAATTAATGTCTTTTCAAATGTTGTGTGTCTGAATGTGTTTGGTTGTTTCAATCTTGTTTGCCCTGCTGCTGTCTTGGCGAGGACACTCTCAGAAAACAGATTTCAATGTTTATGAGTCTTTCCTGATAAAATAAACGTAAAATAGAAAATAAAATAAAAGATATTGCATTCCTCTTACATCCTGATGTAACTCTTTTTATAGTTCTTTGTCCTACAGGGGTTTTGTATTTGTATGACAGATTGAGAAATTATGTTGTGCATAATTAAGCCTTTAAAGTTAATCAGAATGTTTTAATGAAATTAGGCATCCTTGGTTTTTATAAATCGTTCAGTTGCAGATTTTTCTACCACACATGTTATGTTGTGTGACCAGGTGATATTTTTATATTTATAAAACATGAGTAACCATTGTTGAAAGCTAACGTTTGCGTTCACATTGCAAAAAATATTACTTAAAGCAACTCAAGTAACAGAGTACTTTTAAGAGTTTGAGAACCAAATGGCAATGTCACGTGTTTTACAAGATCAAAATAGATTTTCAATAGCTTATAATTCATTAAAGTTTAGTACTTAGTTTCCAAATTTTAAAACTAAAGTTCCTAAACTGTTTTATTAGAGGAAAAGAGATGGAACTAACAGTGCCCTGTACAATTAAAGTTTAAAGTATTTAAAAGGATGAATAGTAAAGGTAAAAATATGGGGAAAGATTTAAGAGGACTCAAACTGTGATAAAGAAAAGTGAAAGGTTTGAAAGAAATTGAGAGCTAGAATTGATGGGAAAGTGAAGGGAGTAAAGATGGAAGAAGAAAGCTTCAGAAAAGATGTAGGGGGTGTAGTAGTTAAGAGTAATGGAGGTGAGAGGCCAGGAGATAAAAAAGAATGGACAGAATGTGGCGCTGGAGAGATGTACTGCTCCAAGGCCTGTGAGAGGTGTGTAGATGAAGCCTCATTAATGCTTATCTTGGTACTGGGTAATATGTGTGAGCCTGTGTGTATTAGTCACTCTGGCACACGCTTAATTTACATTTCAGCTCAACTTACACATGAATTGCAGCTGCTGATGAAGTGGGAATAGCATCCTTACTGTTTTCAAGCATGTAGATTAAATCTGTATCTTAGCATGAACCTGGCAGCACGTAATGAGTTCTCTGTCCACCAAAATGAAGACAAGGATTTGTTTGTGAGGTGCTTGGGAATTTGAATTCAAATGCATTTTTTTACATCTCAGCTATATCATTCTCTCTCACCTCATTCTACTTCTCTGCACTTTACCATAGACCTCTAACGGCTTACTCCATCTCTCTACCCCTCCATCACAGTCCTCATCAATCTATACTCTTAATGTAGACCACACTCAAGCCACTGAACTTGTCAATTCTTCCTCTCGCCCCTAACTAGCCCTCTTCTCGCCCCCTTTCAGCGTCCCTTGCCCTGAGCCGCTCCCTCCATCAATCATACATGCAACTCACACACTGCCAGTCTGAACCTCTTTCTTCCCTCCGCCTACCCACTTGAGATATTAATCTTTATCAACTGTCTTCACTTGGTAAGATAGACAAGAAAAAGGCTGTGTTCTATCTTTGTCCTGGTGTTTTTTGTCTTAGCTTATATTTTCACTTCATCTGACCCTACAATTTTGTGCCTTCTACACCTACATTAAGGTATTCATTCACATAAACTACGTACTGTTGATTCGATCTTTCACTAGCTATGTTTGTATTAATTTCTCTATCTGAAACTCTAGTTTCTCTTTATTGTTAGTTTAATTGATCATATATTCTTCTGGAATGTTCTTTGCTTTTTCTCTCTATCATTATGAAAACATGAAGATGGTTAACTATGATAACAAAGCTAAGCATAATCTTCTAATTTTTATAGATTTAAATTTTGAAAATGTAAGAAATATGCCTTAATATTTTACACAAAAGAACAAAGTATTATTTAAGGAGTATTGACAAATTATACATGACATCAGGGATGTAAAAAACTCATTGACATTGAGTTTGGTGGGTGGCATGGTTTTTGCTGGATATAAAAGGTACATTGGTAAAAACCCTATTGTTTTAAGATATAGAAAAAAGCTTTAAATCAAGCAACCCAAAAATGATTTTGATAAATTCAGCTCAACATAAACAGATCTGTAAAATGAAATTGTACAGCTTATTCAATTTTTAGCAACTGGTATACAATTATACATATCTTAAACTAGTAGAAGGCTTTTAGAAGTAAAATCTATTTAAGGTGTAAAATCACTCTTTTACTTAAAAAGATTTACACAGATTGGATAATCTATCCTGAGAAAAGTTCAGAGATGAAGATATTTAGTAAAATTTCCATTATTAAAAATGATGTGCTATTTTCTGCCAAGGAATGGTGGACCGACCTAATGACAGCATAATCATTTATAAATAGAACAATACAATAATTTCACTGATTTATGAAAATTTCTCCATGCCCATGCTATCTTGACTGAATAAGATAATCTGTTAGAATTCAGATATAGAAAAAGGACTTTGGTGGTACTTCTACATATCTTTGGCAATGTTAAAACAAAGAAGTACTGTGTCTTTGAACAACATAATCATTTATAATTAGAGCATGGTAAGATTATTCATCAACATATTTGCTTTATCATGTAGCATTTGTGACCAGGCTGTTGTTATTATATTTGTTTGGTTTTTACTGAATGTTGCCATGACTTCATGATAGACTGCAGTCCATGGAAAAGGAAAATACCATTTATTTTGGGATGCACCAATTATTGTGCAATTGTACTTATTGTATCAACACCAACCCTACATCAAATTAATATTCAAGCTGTTTATTAAGGAGAACCATTTTTATCGACTTTGATGGATGCAACCATTTTGTATGTATTTTTTTTGTATTTGTTCATTTCATTTTTTTTATGCCTTCTTAGGTCTTAATAATCCTATGCTTTACTTGTTTCACTAAGACTGAGTACAGACCATACACTGACAAGACTGGAAAGTTAAATGTATGACATACTGGTTTAAATGTATGTAAACCAGAGGGTGAATTGAAAGCCGTCGTTGAGATTGTGGTCAGGATTCAGAACCAGAAGATCAGAGGTCTTAAGAGTTTGCGAAGGGACATCCAGGTTGGTGACAGGAGTTACAGTCTGATGCAAGCTATCTTTTCCACCCTTTAGAGTAAACTAACAGTGCTTGTCATCTTAAACACATTCCGCTCCGAAACACAGGCACACTCCCAAATTTATACTGTTGCTAAAACTATACTACAGGGAATTTTTGTTGTTGTTGTTTTTGACCATGGCTAGCGAAGCTGGTCAAAGCTAATGAAAAGTTGAATGAATGACATATTTTAATTGTTTGTGAAATGAATTGCATTTTTAACCACTTGAAGCCAGTACATGTCAAGGCCCGTCTCAAGTTTGCTAGAGAGCATTTGGATGATCCAGACAATGACTGGGAGAATATCATATGGTCAGATGAAACCAAAATATAACTTTTTGGTAAAAACTCTACTCGTCGTGTTTGGAGGAGAGAGAATGCTGAGTTGCATCCAAAGAACACCATACCTACAGTGAAGCATGGGGGTGGAAACATCATGCTTTGGGGCTGTTTTTCTGCTAAGGGACCAGGACGACTGATCCGTGTGAAGGAAAGAATGAATGGGGCCATGTATCGTCAAATTTTGAGTGAAAACCTCTTTCCATCAGCAAGGGCATTGAAGATGAAACGTGGCTGGGTCTTTCAGCATGACAATGATCCCAAACACACCGCCCGGGTAATGAAGGAGTGGCTTGGTAAGAAGCATTTCAAGGTCCTGGAGTGGCCTAGCCAGTCTCCAGATCTCAACCCCATAGAAAATCTTTGGAGGGAGTTGAAAGTCCGTGTTGCCCAGCGACAGCCACAGAACATCACTGCTCTAGAGGAGATCTGCATGGAGGAATGGGCCAAAATACCAGCAACAGTGTGTGAAAACCTTGTGAAGACTTACAGAAAACGTTTGATCTCTGTCATTGCCAACAAAGGGTATATAACAAAGTATTGAGATGAACTTTTGTTATTGATCAAATACTTATTTTCCACCATATTTTGCAAATAAATTCTTTAAAAATCAGACAATGTGATTTTCTGGATTTTTTTTTTCTCATTTTGTCTCTCATAGTTGAGGTATATCTATGATGAAAATTACCGGCCTCTCTCAATTTTTTAAGTGGGAGAACTTGCACTATTGGTGGCTGACTAAATACTTTTTTGCCCCACTGTATATTTAGAATGGGTGCACTGAGGCAGAAAGATACCTTAATATTCAGGAAAGTGGGTCCTGAGGACCAAGGGTAAACTAACACACTGAATATCCAAGGTAAAAGATGCAAATAATTTGACAATCTAGCACGGTTTTTAGGCTCTCGCTAATTATGGATAACTAGAGAGATTTGATGACCTCCAAAGACATGCATCAATAGGCAAAGAGCATAATTGGCCCACAAAAGAGTGTAAAACAGATTTCTGGTAAAACAGAAAATATTGAAGAAATTGGTATGATCTGCATTTATTTGTGTGAATGTCCTCACTAGAAAATTGAATTTAAGTCAAAATTCAGATTAGACTAGACTAAATCCATATGGAGGTGAGTCATCCACTGCAAATTCAACCTATTTCACCAATAACCTTGCTTTTGAGCAATCTTAGTCTCCACCAGACAAAAAATACATTGAAATAACAGTGAAAAGTAAAAAAAATATAGTTAAATAGCATAGTAGGACAACATACATATACTGGGATCTTAGAGGATCCAGAAAGGGCAAATGAGTCTGCCATTTTCAGTTGCATCTGTTGAATTTAAGCCTACGTCTTAATTTTAACTCCATCTTTCCATTCATCTATCATTATCCCTTTCTGTCATTTTCCTGTGCTCTGCTTCGGTTCTTCAAAACACACACTTGTCATCCATAACACCTTTATTCTTTTATGACCCCACCATTTTTTTTTCTCTTTAACCTTTAAGCCAGCTTACCACAGTCTTCTCATCAATCTTGCACTCATCTTTCACTCATTATTTCCTCCCTAATCTTCTCATTCTCCCCGAAAAATTTCCTTCAACATGTCCATCTCCCTGGTTCTCTATCCTCCTCATTAATCTTGATCTGTCTGTTTTCTCATCTCTGATTTCAAAAGTACTTTCTCCCTGAACTATTTCACCTTTCTCTTGCATACTGCATTGAATTCTAGTATTTCTAACTCCAAAATAATGATTTTTTTCCCCACTTTTTTGCCTTTCCTTACTACTTTTAGAGTTCCTAAGCTTCTGTTTTTTATATTAGTGGGTGTTGAGATCAAACTTTCCTCAATACATATTTGCAGGGGCATGAATGCCGTTCAAACTTTCTACACCTATAGACCTCTATATATATATTTTTAGGATTATTTATGTGTCTGAGAGAACTTCTCAAATTATCATCAAGAAATAGAAAAAGTGAAGTATAATGGCAAACCTAGCAAAGCACACTTTGGCATTATCAAACCATTACTGAAATATTTGTGAAGGTAACCTGGAAGACTGCAGAATTTCAAAGCAAAGTGGAATGAGGTAAGCCTAGGCCTGCTTAAAGTTTACCATATATAGTTTTAATACCATTTTGTTATCAGGCAGCTTAAACAGTAACAGGAAAGCTTTTAAGAGTTGATGCTGTAGCATTATGGAGGTAAATACAGAGCAATCCTTTGAAAATAAACCTTATAGGTGTAAAGAGTTTAAAGAAAAATCGTGGCAATGAATGAGTGCCAAAAAACATAAAAGCCACCATCTCTCAATTTTTGGTCAAACCTTGTAAAAAGGTTTTCAATTGATTTTTAAGTATATGCTCTTCGTGCATCCCTGTATACACACAGAATGCAGACACGCTGAATACCACTGAAAGTGCATGTACATTGACGAAATGTGAATTAATGCTTTTATAAAAGTTATTTATTTCAATGTCAGCATAAGTGCTAAGAATGACAGGCAGGGTTTTGATCAAGTTTTGTCTAATAACTGATGGCTGGGTTTTTTTAATCATGTTCTACAATTTGTCCCAACCAATCTATTTTGCATCTGATAAAAACACACACTTTGAAAACTGTGTAATTTTTAACTGCAGCACTTCTGTCATGATCTTTGTGCTGATGTCTGGTCTGATTACTCATTTCTTTTTTTTTTTTTTTTACAGTGTCCTGTCTGGTGAAGAATGATTGTCTTCCTGCAAAAAAGTACCCAACAGATTTTAATTTCACAAGTGGAGCAGTACGGCTATCGCCATAGCGTTCTGCTTGATTTATGCATATAAATTGCTTTATTATAATTATGCAGGGAGTTTTACAGATTATATGGACACTGCAATGTAAGTAGAACAAGAAAGGAAAAACTTAAAAAAAAGGAGAAAAGATGAAAGAAAGAGGAGAGAAAAGAGGAGATAAAAGGGAGATAACAATAAAACATTTTCAGTGTGCTTCATCACCTGTAAAGAGATGTAAAAAAAAAAAACAGCACAACCAATGGACATGGTACAAGATATACAATAAAGTAACACCTAGATACAGATATAGATGAAATATAAGTAGTATTATTTAATCAGACATGTATTCTGTGTTACCTGAAGTGAATCTGTAAGTACCTGGAACCAAGCCCCTGTAGTTGTTTGTGACTATTTCATCTGCCTATCTCCATCCGCTTCTCATTACCACTCATCCAATCCACCTGTTTCAGTCTCCAGTTAGCAGCTTTCAGTCCAGTCATCACTGCCAGATTATTATCGGGCCAGTGGGGAGAAGTTCTCATGCATTCTGGTGTTTCTAATTGCCTGATCCTGGACAGACCTCACCCTCTGGGTTCAGACTAAACTTTAAGACCAGGTTAGTAAAGAACATGTTCATTATCATCCACCTCCACAAAAATGTGGTCACTAACCTGTTGTCGCATCCCGCAGAGGTTCCTGCCTTAGACACCGATGCTGCTCAATGCGATTTTGTTTCCAATAAACATTTTGAGAAATCTGTTTGTCTGCCTCGAATACCAGATCCTGCTGTCATATTGCATCTTCCCCTTGTTCTCGTAGTTGGTGTTTGTACCTGATAACTTTTTTTCTGCCTTTTTTCACCTTAAATGGAGTTGCCATTGGTGTCTTAGTTGTGCTGGATGCCGGTTGCTTCAGAATATCCACAAAATCTATCTTGAATATAATGCTCAGATTTTTTGCTAGGTTGGGGGACACATTTTCGTCACATACACCGTGAACTTTCAACCTGAAGTAAAGTCAGGAAAATAGGCAACAGGCTTATAGATGCATAGGCGCTGAACTACTGAGGTGTCAGTCTGCTCATAATGCAATGTTTGGGTCATAAAGGGTCACGTTAAAAGGCTATTGTTTGTGCTTTTAGTTGTTGTTTTTTTAATCATCTGCACTGGCTTTAATTTAACATAAAATTTGAGTTTTATGTGGATTTAAGTGGGGAGAATCAATACTAGAAGTGAGCCTTCAACTGAATTTCTTAAGTCAATCAGTGTAATGGAGCAAGAATTAAGGAGCAAACCCTCTTGTACAAATCAGTGTTTTTCATTTAGAAAACAGGAATCCACATACACCTTCTCTTCTTTTCTGAAAACTTTGAGGCTGGCCTTATTATGTCACTATGTGTGCTGCCATGGCTCTGTTTGTGTGTCTGGCAAGCGTGTGAATGTCTCTGAGTGTGTTTGTGTGACATTTAATACCATAGCTCTCTCTGGCAAGCTCTTCATTACACTGCACTCAGTCTAATTTCATCTGGGCCTGCAGCCATTTGAAAACAGGCCAAATTCTCAATGAAAGATGAAAAGAGAAGGAGAAAGGAGGGGGGGAAGAGGGAAGAGTTAAAGCTAAGAATGGGTTGTTGATGTTAAACAGCAGCTGCTCCAACATGATGCAGCAATATTTTGTCCACACATGGTCGCAGGCATGTCTGCTGTCTGATTAAAAACTAATGGATGTTTTGGTTCTTCAACCTTGTAATTGCTCATCCTTCTTTCTTGCATCTATTTCCTCGGGCATCTATCAACAAGGAAAAAAATAATAGGGTTAATTCCATGGTTTTCTATTGTCTTTCATACACTGCAAACTGTCTTTGGGAGAAAGCTTTAGAGAAACCCATCAGATGAATTTCCCTGCAAAAGAAGATGAATAACATGAGTAGGTATACTTGATGCCCCTCTCACAAAGCAGGTTTAACAAACTAAGACTAAAATCCTTAACTCTGAGTTGATCTAGCTGTAAACTAGAAGCTCTGAGTTTTCGGTTTGAAAGCAGATGCTGTGTATCTGTTAAATCAATTCTGAGTAGATTTACCTGGAGTCAAGTATGTGCATAGCAACTATGAAAAGCCATTATCAGTGCAGCCCTGATTCGAAAACAGGCAAAAGGAAGTGTCCATTTCACACTGTTTTTAACTAGAGGTTGTAATGCAGAATTTAGAATAATAATTGGAGAATGTATTTAAAAGGCAGAGCAACAGTGTGACAGCTGTAAAAGAGAGGGAGATGGCATGGGAGAAGCTTGTAGCTAGAGTTAAAGCATGAGTTTGCATCCAGTCCAACATAGTCTGCCATTTTTTCACAAATATTAAAAGCACTCTCCTCTCTGTGGTTCCATTTGTAGTTCACTAAAATATGATTCTACCTGATCAAAATCAAAACTGAGCAGAACTGTAAAAACAGATTTCCTATATTACATTTTTTCCAGCAGAAGCTAAATACCAGATTTTCCAGGGCAAGAGGTGGAGTTACCAGAATGTCAAACAGCAAAATTTAATTTGTAAGCACTAAATTTTATATAATTAGAAATGTTTACAAACTTTAAAAGGACAAGTCCGGTCATATTCAGAATTCAAGCTCTGAAAGTACTTTAAATATGAAATTATTACATACTGTTCTATAAATGATAAATGTTTTTAATTAAAAATCATTTTCATTTGAATGTACTTTACTGGAGAGATCCGTGTTTGTCAAAGGACACTGCTGCTGCCTACTGGTTTGTGATGTCACATTACAGCTTCGGCTGTTGAGCAAGTCCCATCTGGCGTTTGTCACAATGTGCTATTATCCAAGTCATCTTGAAAACATTCCTATTCGAATGTTCGCTACATATGACGCGTTTTTTTCTCTGGTCAGAAGTGCGATGGCATATCCTCCCCCTTCAACTTGGCAATCCAACAACGAACCCATCCGTGGTGGATCACAAATCAGAAAGGTGATGTAACAATTTTTTTTTCCACTTTTACCCAATGCATTACAACATCCAACTGAAATGCACGTGGGCATTGTCAGTTTAACTATAGCTCTTGCAAATTTCAATGGGGAGGTCCTCTTGAAATCTAAAATAATTGTTGCCGATTGTAGAAGTGTCTAGTAGCTCCCATTGATATTGCTTCTAAAGCGGGGAGAATGGACTTCAGCTTACCGTACAGTGACGTCACTGCCAGAAGATGTCAGGAGGTAGGTTTTAGTATATTTGGGCAAAAATTACCGGTCCAGAACTCAGAGATTGTCGCGAAAATGCTTGTTTTCATGTTTTACTGATTAACACTAAATTTATTACCACAAATGTATTAGTTTTAGGTATAGATAATAATCCATTGATTATTCCTTGCTGACCGGGCTTCTCCTTTAAGTGGATGTTTTGACGTTTATCAGCTTAACTGACTATGTAATAATAGTAATAATAATAATAATATCTGAGATGCATTTTTTCCTAGTCAAAATAATACAAATTTTAACTGGTGACATTAAGAATATGAAGATCTGAAATTCATTTTTAGACATGTAGAAAGTATGAAGAGTGTCCTTTTTTCTGAAATTTTCATTTCAACTAGGAAAAAATCTATTGCGGAAATCACAAAAACCTATTCAGATAAACTAAGAAATATCACAATAGCCTTCCATAGCCTGGTTTAAACAACAATAACATCACGGGGGAAATCAGGTAACTGCTTGAATGGTAGTCGATCGTTGTATTCTATTTCAGTACAATCACCTTGCAGCAAGTGAAGACAAAGTATAAATACCCTGTTCAGGCAGTTAGGACCTGTGCATCATCTCATGGGGTACCTCCTCATTTTGATTCCGTCTTCCATTACACAGTAAACACTAAGAAGCTGTTTGACTGTGTAGTTGCTTTCTATAATGCTGTTATAAAACATCAATGTACTCTCACCGATATCAAGTTCTGTTTATAACCTGTTAAAGAAGTCTGTTTAGGGCTGTAAATGTGAAGATGGATGAGGACGTGGATGTATGATTTGGAATGTGAGGTGAAACGGTAGTGTTCATAAACATAATTGAATATGAAAATAGAGTTATACACGATCTGAGTACCCTCTCCCTATAAATATTTACTTCTCTGTGAGTTAATGCCATGTCAAAAGGATATTCTATGTATGTGTTTTCAACACCTCACATTTCTGACAGGCCTAGTGAATGATCGGATGTCTTATTGTTTGCAGAAAACTATGACAAACCTGTGCTGACTAAATAAGGAAATAAAACAACCTAATTGGCTTAAAGGAGGTTGAGTAAACTCTTTTCCGGAAAAGTCATAGTTTCCAATTTCAGATTTAAAACCCTTACAGTTTTCAGTAAACCAGCATTGTTAAATGGGTCTATGGAATGAAATGAATTGATGAACTGAAGTAAGACACATGAACATGGAAACAGCAAATTAAAAAGGCAAAAGACAGAAGAAAATAGAGAAATATAGAAAAAACTATGATGACTTAAATTCCCACTGGCCAATGAAATTAATGAAATGTCATATTCAAACTATATTTTCTTACCCAGGGACTGAGGAAGCCTTTGCTTCTGCATTGTGCTCTACAAGCTATCGGGACCTCTTGTCTGACATTGGTTAGCCCTCCAGGGAATCCTTGTCAATCTGTATGTGCACCTCATTATCCTATCCACACTTGTCATTGTGATCTACATGTCAGCCTTTTAATGCCAATTTTGCACTGGCTCATTGGCAGGCTACACCTAACTCATCCTGTTTTACAAGCACTTGTTATTGGGTTTTCTGATGCAATTCCTGTTTTTTGGTGCCTGCCCTGAAGCAAAACTGAACAGTACTTAACAGGGCCACAATATAATGTGAACAGACTCCTGTTCACAATTTGGAGTGATCAGCTGTTGGCAGGAGTTTAATGGAGATAAACTAAATAAATTAATAAATCAGCAGACAGAATGAGAAGCAAAACTTTTTACACTGTTAGTACAAAAGCATTAGTCAGTAAGTAAGCTTTACTTATATAGCATCTTTCACAGACCAAAGCCACAAAGTTCTTCACAACAAAGTTTAGAACAAAAGAAAATACAAAATATTAATGACCATAATGCTAAAAGTGGGTAAAACTGTAAGCCATGTGTGAAATTAAAACGGTTTATTTTAAAGAGCCCTAGTCTATTGCTATGGCTATCAAAGTAGTCACCTTTAATGGACATTGATGTTCTTTATATATTTTGATGGTTGCTCATGTCTTATCCTTCTTGGCATCCATTTTTTCCAGGTGAACTTTCAGAGTTTCAAAACTATTGTCTTCATCTAAGCCTTCAATTTATATGTTAGAACCAGTTCCGGCCAGTTTATTTAAAGAGGTATTACCTTTGATTTCCTCCTCCATTTTAGATGTAATTAATCTATCCCTGTTACAGGGATATGTAACGAAGACTTTTAAGGTAGCTTTAATTAAACCTTTACTTAAGATAATGTCTCTTGACCCAGATGACTTTGTCAATTATAGACCTATATCCAATCTTCCTTTCGCATGTAAAATTCTTGACAAAGTAGTTGCCAAACAAGTGTGCGACCACTTATACATTAATTAACTTTTTGAAGAGATTTAGTCTGGCCTTAGAGCTTATCATACTAGCACTGAAACAGCTCTGGTGAAACTTGCTAATGATATTCTCATGGCCTAAGATAATGGACTTGTATCTGTACATGTCCTGTTAGATCTCAGTGCTGCATTTAGAGTCTTTTAGAAAGACTTAAATATTTTGTTGGAATTAAAGGAACAGCACTAGACTGGTTTAAATGTTATCTGTCTGATCAATTTCAGTTTGTTCATAAAATCTTCCTCATGCTCAAGGATTACCTGTGGAGTACCATAGGGATTAGTGCTAGGACCGATATTCTTTACTATATATATATATATATGTGTATGTGTGTGTGTGTGTGTATATGTGTGTATATGTGTGTATATATGTACAATTGGTAGAGTTATTAGACAGCATTGGATTAACTTCCACTGTTATGCTGCTGATACCCAGCTATTTCTGTCTATAAATTCAGATGAAGCTAAGCCATTACATAGATTACAGGCATGTCTTGAAGAAATAAAAACCTGGATGATTCTTAACTTTCTGCTTCTGAATGCAGACAAAACAGAAGTTATAGTGTTTGGACCAGAATCTTTGAAAATATGCTGATTAGTCAGTCACTTCATTTGGATGGGATTAAACTGAATTCAGATAATAAAGTATAAAAAAATCTTGGTGTTATTTTTGATCAGGACCTGTCATTTAAAACCCATATCAAAGAGGTTTCTAGAATTTCCTTCTTTCATCTGAGGAATATTGCAAAAATTAGAAATATCCTGCCCAGGGGTGATGCTGAGAAACTAGTCCATGCATTTGTTACTTCAAGGCTGGACTATTGTAATTCTTTACTATCAGGAAGTCCACAAACTGTAGTTAAAAGCCTTCAGCTGATCCAAAATACTGCAGCCAGAGTTCTGATGAAAATTAAAAAGAGAGATCATATCTCTCCTATCCTGGCTTCGCTTCATTGGCTTCCTGTTAAATCCAGAATAGAATAGGCAGATCTTTCGAAGAAAAAGTAAAGGAATACAAAAAAAAAATAAAATTCTCCTCACATATAGAGACTTAAATGGCCAAGCTCCATCTTATATCAGAGATATAATTGTTTCTTGTGTTCCTAACAGAGCACTTCGCTCTCAATCTGCAGGTTTACTAGTGGTTCCTAGAATTTCTGAAAGTAGAGGCAGAGCGTTTAGCTATCAGGCTCCTCTCCTGTGGAACAAACTACCAGTTATAGTCCGTGAGGAAGACACCCTGTCTACTTTTAAGGCTAGGCTTAAAACTTTACTTTTTGATAAAGCTTATAGTTAGAATGTCTCAGGTTATCCAGAGCTATCTCTATAGTTATGCTGCTATAGGCTTAGACTTCTGGATGACATAGGGACCCCTATTTTATCATTCTGCTTCATTCTATCTTTTATTATCCCACTCTGCAGAATCTGTTCCATCTCTAACATTATGCTCTTCCTGCTTTTTCTCCTAGTAGCTCCACCTCGTCTGTTCCTGTTTGGCTGTGACACCATCCTGGAGAGAAATATCAGCTGTGCTGCTGCCATCAACACCTTTGTTTATAGATGTTGGAGATATGCCTGTTTTTCAGTCTAGTCCTGTTTCTCTGACCATGACTGGCTAAATGTGCTCTCTTCATCCTCTGACATGGGAGTTGGCTGGGAGCACATCTATCTGGCTGCGAGTTTCCTGGACGGGGCCTCCTTTTACAATTGCTATTTGTATCTCTGCCTCTGTCACCTTGAACCCCAGTCGGCAGATGGCACTGCATGAAAAGTGGGATTTTCGTCAATATGCGGCACTGTAGATTGTCGTGGAAGTTCAGGTTAACAGCAGTTTACCGTAATTTGCAGGCATCGCCGAAAACTCCCATAAATTGTCAGAAATTGACGTGGGCTTTCTTAGGCAGTGTTCCCCCCATGCCTCCTCCCCATGGAATTCTAGGGGAGGCTTTAACATGTAAATGAAAATGCTGTGAGCTATACAAATGCAAATCAGGGTTGCAGGGGGAGTTTTACCCCAAGTGACATTTTTCTAAAAGGTAAGCAAATCTCTGGTACAAGAAGATCAGGCTCAGTATAGACTCTTACATTTTAGCTTGAATTGATTTATTTAATTAAAGTATAGAGACCAAAACAGATCTTTAGCTGACAGAGCAATACATTTAGAGCAGTAATTATTAAAAAAAAAATTGCATTTAAGATAAAAAATAAAATGTTGTCTGTCAATATGCTCAATTCACAATTACTTAAGTGGAAAAGTTTCAAGAAATGAGTCTGAGATGATTCACTTTATAACATGGCGCATTATCCTGCTGGAAGTAGCCATCAGAAGATTGGTACACTGTGGTCATAAGGACATAAGGTCAGCAACAATGCTGAGGTAGGCTGCCTCATTTATTTGATGCTAAATTGGTATTAAGTGGCCCAAAGTGTGGCAATAAATATCCCCCAAATAGATGGTACAAATAGATCAGGCTCAGTATGACCTAATTATAGACTCTTACATTTTAGCTTGAATTGATTTATTTAATTAAAGTACGCTAAATTACTGTGTATGCCATTAGCAATGGCAAATGTTATGTAAAAAAATACACAAAATAATTTATTTCAAAAATTAGTTTTAATCAGAATCAGTTGGTAAAATGTGAATCAGAATCAGCAAGGTAAAATGTGCATTCCTTGCACAGTGCTCCTTGGGATTTTTAAAGCTTGGGAAATCTTTTTGTTTCCAAATCCAGCTTTAAACTTCTCCACAACAGTGTCTCGGACCTGTCTGATGTGTTCCTTGTTCTTCATGATGCTCTCTGCACTTTAAACAGACCTCTGAAGCGATCACAGAGCAGGTGCATTTATCGGGAGACTTGATTACACACAGGTGGATTCTATTTAGTATCTTTTAGGTCGACATTGGATCATTCAGAGATCCTCACTGAACTTCTGGGGAGAGTTTGCTGCACTGAAAGTAAAAGGGGCCGATTCATTTTGCACACCCCACTCTTCAGTTTTTTATTTGTTAAAAAAGTTAAAAATATCCAATATATTTAATTACACTTCATGATTGGGTAAAACTAGTTGTTGATTCTTCACTAAAAAATGTTTATGTTCGATGCCTGAAATGTGGCAAGAGTTTGAGATTTTCAAGAGAGCAGATTATTTTTGCAGGGCAAACTGTAACTGGGCTGATATCTAAGGAGAGCTCTGACAGGGTTTCACTTGCCAATAACGTACATTTATAACATAAGTTTTAGTGGTTGTAGAAGTAATAGAAAACACAGATCTGGGAACTGGAATTCTAGCAGCACTCCTACATTATTCTCTAAATTTTCTTTCCGTTGTCCTTTCTTTCACAGTAAATGGTATCGGCATCTCAGATATGTTAGATTTGTTTACCAAGCTTTCCTGTCTGACCTTCAAAACAACCTACCATCAACAGCATTGTGTTGTAGAAGCTTTTATGCAAGAGTTTTTTTGGGGGGAGTTTTTACAGAACATTTTGGAGTTTTTACGGCACTAGTGTCTCGTTTTTTTGGCAGTAGGCTGGCAGGAAAGGGGGTATGAGAGAGGGAGAGACATGCGGCCAAGGATTCGAACCCGGGTCATCCATGTCGAGGACTAAGGAATCTTTCTGTACATGGGTTTTGTGCGCTAAATACTGGGCAACCAAAGCACGCCCTTATGCAACAAACTTTTAAACAATTTTCCCAACATTTATGGAGAACAGCAAAGTTGCTCTTTTGTAGTTTTTATTATTTTCACCTATAAACATAGAAAAAGTCAGCAGCCTTTTGAAATGTTCTGTAGTATGGTATAAATCAAGATTCTCCAGAACATATCTCCAAAGCCTGCTATTTTCTGTAACACAAGTTGTGCTACCCACAGTAATTGCTGATAAAAAGTCTAAAGACTGTTTTAGAATTTCAATATTTCTTTATGCTATTACTAGTTTTAAATCTGTGGTAAACCATTGTTTTACAGCAACTCCTCTCTCACATATACAATATTGCATCTTCTAATATGTTTCCTTAAAGACTGTTTAGGACAGGAAGCTACAAAAAGTTAAATGACCATAAACTCAATGTAAACCACTAGCTATTATTATTTTATGTTTATTTTATTTATTTGTTTATTTATTTATATGTTTGTTTCCCTGTTTTATTTTTATTTATTTTTTACATTCTATGTCTCATTTTTTTTAAGTTATGTCACCAACTGCTGTGTATCTTTGTTTGATGTTTGAATTACTCTGTATTGTTACACGGAATTGCCAATAAAGCAAAAAAAAAAAAAAAACATGATAGACGCAGCTGTTCTCGCGAGTCCTTCCGTATAACAATGACCTCGTATGTGATTGGAGGAGCTATACTCAGAAGAACTTTATCTCCAGTTCCTTTGTTTGGATTTTGCTGGTACGTGATCAATGGCTGGACGACGTCTCGCGTTCAACTCGCCTTCAACTCCTCTTGGACGCGATGGCGACTCTGCAGTCGAACAACTGTGCGGGAGAGACGAACTCAAAGAAGAGAAGCTAGCGGTAAATATGTGTTCGATTACTGCTAGCTAAGCTAAAAGCTAAAGCTACGGCTAATAGTAGCCTTGCAAGAACAAGCTTTATTAAAGTGTATTTTTTGTGATTCACAGGAAGCAGTACGCCGTCTTCACAACTCGGAGGCAAATTGCAGGCGCTATGAACCGGAGCAAGGGTAAGATTTAAAGAATATGCTTTCATTCTGCGGTAAAAGGAAATAGATACGGATGGATACCGATCATAACTGTACATTTTGTTTTCACAGACTAATCTCGCCTCATAATGAGGCGGTGACCTCCTATTATTCATACCACTCTCATTTAATTGTTTTCCAGCTGCCTGTAAGACGTATTATGAGACGGTACGCAGGAGCTTCAGATATACGCAGCCTGAGAACACGTTGCGCGCGGAAGCTGCCAAGCATTCAGAAAAGAAAGAGAGTAAGACTTTATTTGGTGACTATTTTTCAGGTGCATTGATAGATGTGTTGTGTCCATACGCAGTGCATTTTTTTTTACAGCTGCTGGAATCGAGGCAGAGTGTGCTAGCTCATGAGGAAGTGGAACTCTGGAAGTCCGCCACCGTCGACCTCATGTCTGACGAAGAAGATGGCGTCGTTGGCGGATGGATTGTACGGCCGCCGTCATTTCGTAGGCCGGATCTCTCTGAACTCTGTGTTAAGCTGCAGTCCCGGTTAGAAGCGATGCCGAAGTACAGGGCCACGCACAGTAGGCGTCTGCACATCGGACCTGCCTCTCCAATCACAAGCGATTTTACTTGTTTAAAAAGAAGTGGTTCTGTCCAATACTCAGTAAGAAAATTCAAGCCTGGCCTGGCCACGTGTGGTTTTGCTGCCAATCACGAGCGATTTTACTTGTTTGAGAATAGTGGTTTCAGCCAATACTGAGTAGGTTATTCAAGCCAGACCTGGCCAGCCGCGCGGGTTCGCTGCATGCTAATTAGGGCTATTAGTACAGCTGATCGCTCTCCACATACGTCAGAGTCCGTTTCCGACAATTTGTGGCACTGACCAACGGCGACAAGCACGGGTTGCAAATTATCGGAAACTGACGAAAATCAGGGAGATCTGCGGGAGTTTACGGGGACAAAAATCTCACTTTTCATGCAGTGTGGCTGCTCACACTGAGCCTGGTTCTGCTGGAGGTTTCTTCCTGTTAAAAGGGAGTTTTTCCTCTCCCATGTCGCTACAAGCATGCTTGTTGTAAGGGGTTGCATTCAAGTCAATGAGTCGATGCAATCAAGTGGTTTTCCTTAGATAGAAAATTTTTAATCAATTTGACTGTATGATCTGGTGATGTGTAAAGTGCCTTGAGAGGATATGTCTTATGAATTGGAGCTAAATAAACTGAATTGAGTTTAATCCAAGTTTTCCAAACACTTTGAGTGTTTAAATCATTTACCTAAGACTATATGGAACCCAAAAGATCGGTAGCAAACTCATTTTGTTGGTAGAATGTTTGCTAACAAAGGGTACAAAAAATCAAAGTGTAAAACACAACCTAAAACATTGTAAGCCATTGCAGTATGTGACATGTTAGCTTTGTCAGTTTCTCAAGTATGAAGCAGTTAAAACAAAAGTCATTATAGAAAGAACAAAGTTTCTCTAAAAACGTATATCCACCTGTTGTTTCAACAGAAGATTGTAGGAGAGCTTCAAGTTATATCTTCTGCTGTCAGTCTATGAAAAACCAACTGGTTCTGAATGTAGTGAAGTGAAGCAGACTGCCATAGAATCAAGCGGGTTCAGTTGTGTCAGTGGAAAAAGAGCACATGATTCCTCCTTGATAAGACCAATCATTAGCCCTAGATATCTCAGAGTTAGTGCTTATTTTGTGGACTTCTCTCTGAGACATCTCCTAAAAGGGGTAGTGTATGATGTTATATACAACACTGTGAAATATGTTGTGAGTAATGTATATAGGTCATGCAGTAATTCCAGACATGTTGAATCTTTTCCAGAGGTCCTATACCATGCTTTTCTAAGCCTTCAAAGCCACCTATTAGTAAAGATATGACTAAATAATGCCCTTAGAACAGTGGGAATTTGTCATGGAATACTAGGAAAATTGAATAAAATAATTGGTAAAATATTATTACATAAAATACACTTTGAGGATTGAGCTTACTGATCTCTATTTATTCACTGGATTGCTGATTACCCTTCGGTAGTACGGTGTTGAATGTAAACATGTGCGCTACAGCATCAAAAAACGATGATGTTCTCATTTTCAGGGAGACTTAAGACTTCTAAAATAAAGTTAAATTAATCACTTTGACACGCACTTGCTGGTCCATATCATAAGTAGATTACTGTAATAAATGGTAAATAAAATAGGCACATTACATTGCATAGTCAGTATGAAGTCAATGAAGTCTATAAATCATCTAATTGTTAGGAATCCAGTTTGTGTGGTCTGTTTGTATGTCTCCATTTTCCACCAGCACAAGGTGCCCTGTCTTCGCTGTCCCTCCCTGCACACCTGCGGCTCATTGGACCATTATCTAGAGGAGTATTTGAGCAGTGGACTGTCACTACCTTGACGCCAGTGTTTGCCAGTTTTGGGTACTCTACACAGCAAATTCAAAAGTGTTAAATAATATGGTGTTAGTAGACTTTCTTCAAAGGCAGTGTTAATTTAGCTCTTAATAGAGTTATATTAAACAAATATAACTCTGAGGTGTCACATATTACGAGTTAAAACAGAGTGTTAAATAAATAGTGTTGCATACTAAATCTGGAGGTGTTAAAATGGAAAAAAATAACACTTCGTCTATCAACTCTAAACTCCTACAGTGGATTTGACACCCAAAGAGTACATTCACAGACTCCGCCTCCAATGCAACAGGTACCGAACAAAGCTAAGGAAAACTTCAGTCTCCATTTATTCTTATTCAGACCCGTTTACTCAGCCTGGTAAGTAATTTCTCTCAGATGGTTTAAATATTTTATTTGCTTTCTAACTCTATGGCGTTGTTTGAGTCAAAATAGAGCCGTGTGATAGACATTTGCAACGTTGCATTAGCTAGATTACTTCGGTGATAGCCTAATCATGTTTAGCTAACTAGTGATCTTTGTAAGTATAGTGTTGAAAAAAGGTTTGTAGACGAATATTTAATGTATTTGTTGGCTAAACTCATCAACATAGATACACCTAAAAGAATTATTTGGGAAATTTTATCGTCAACAACACAGAGCTACGTGAATCCCCATCTATCTGAAGACTGTCTCCCATAAAAATTGATGCAGCAAATGGTGGTTGAATTGCAGAAATAAATCTCCTCTGCAGCGCATGAAAATATGTTTTAGTTTAAATTTAGTTCCCTTCAGAATTTGTTACAAAGCAAAGTATTGAAGTGGAAATTGGCAAAGATTGATGATTAAAATTTATTAAGGTAATAATGATTGTTGTACAATTCGAGCACAAGTTTCAGCTTCTCAAAAAAAGCCCTACATATATATATATATATATATATATATATATATATATATATATATATATATATATATATATATATATATATATATACTAGGGATGGAACGGTTTTTGAAATCCGTCTGAACCGTTCGGTTCGACTGTCTCGGTTCAATTCGCGTGTGTTTCGTTCATGCGCGGCTCCTTTTTCTCATAGGTGAAGCATTTACACTCCAGAGCAGAAGGTGGCGGTACTGCGACCAAAGCCAACCACCAGTAGTAAACAAGAAGAAGAAGAAGCAAAGCAGCTTAGCCGGATGTAGCAGGGAAAAAATCAGTTGTTGTGGAGAATTGTGTGGGTATGGCGAGTGGGAAAGAACAGGCGTTGGAAGACGCGCCAGCAGCACTTTATAGGTCTGCTGTATGGGAGCGCTTTGCATTTAGAGTGACCTACGATGACGGCGGAAGGAAAGTTGTGGATAAAAGTGCAACAGTGTGCAATCATTGTGCAACACGTTTTGTTTATGCTAACAGCAACATGACCAACATGTCATGCATTGCTAACCCCGAAATCCCTCATACTCCGTCAGCACACCGCTGCGCTCCAGACCGGCTGCTCAAAGCAAAGCCTATAGCCTCCACTGTGGCTCCCGTCCGCTCCGCTCTGAGTTCCTTGGAGATAATAGAGAGCATGCGCCAGATGATTAAATTCAAAGCAGCAAAACATGTGGAAATGATCCAGGGTTTCCGCGGTTCATTAAAAATAATTACAATTCATACATTTTTTTTTTCATTAATTTCATAAATTTTAATTTTTCATTAATTTTTATAATCTTTATTTTTTTGTTTTATTTTTCGGTGTAACAATAAACATATACCGAACCGAAAACCGTGACCGTTCCACCCCTTATATATATATATATATATATATATATATATATATATATATATATGCCATATAGTCAGTGGTGGGTAGTGTAGCCAATTATTTTGTGCATTTAAAAGTTAACCTCCAAAATAAAAGTCACCCTCCAAAAAACCAATGTGATTACGTAAAAGTAAACATGCTACTACCCTCTAAAATCCAACCTGTAAATTGATCAGAGTTGTATGTCTGTCTAAATGACTGGCTTTACAGAAGTAACAATTAATTTACTGATTGTCTATGCAGTTCAGTAGTGCAAAAATAATCTTTATTAAATTTCCTCACAGGAGATGCTTGTAAAGGTGGAATATAGGGGAGTGCAGAAGTACATTAAAGTTCCACAAAGTGGTGAATGCTTTCATTACACTCAGTTTCTTCAAGATGGTTTGTATTCATATGAAATTTAAAGTGGTGTAAAATATTCTCCAATGTGACTAATTGATAGTAAGGCTTTATTTGATGTTTTGGTTAAATTTAATTTCAGTTTTCTTTTTTTCAGTAACGGCTAAATTCTGCTGTGAGCTTCAGCTCTTCACAGAAGGTGTCCTCGTCCTGACTGATACCTCGGACACTGAAGTTGACTCAGACATTTTTGATGAACTTCTAAGGTCTGGGGTTCGAGCTTTCAGGGTTGGATACCGAAAGCAGCTAGCAACAGGTAAAACTGATTCATAATAATCTGGAGTAAATTCCTTTATGATGTTTAGTTCATATTTGAATAATCCTACCCAAGTTTCTTTCTTTGAGTTAAAGAATACTGTTGAACACATATCAAATACAATTATTTTGTTGTGCATTAGTCCAATTGTAATTTATGCACATGGATTTTTGGTGTTATTTTCTAGATATTGAGATCAGTTTGGTTGAAGATGAATTACAATCATCAGTGCAGGCCACCCCTCTTGTCACTCCAACATCACCAGTTTCCCTGTCAGACCATTCCTCATCCCCTGCTTCTTCTTGTTCTTCGGATTCAACTCTTATCCTCAAAACTACAAAGAACAGAAAAAAGGGCCAAGAAAAGCTTGATCGTGATGATGCAAAACAGGTCAGAAGCAAAGCCTATAGCCAGTTATTGGTGTTGATATTAATTTTAAAAGCAGTAGCCTTTGGGCCAGCTACTAGAGGTTAATCAGAATATGTATTTTTGTTGTACAGATGGTGTATACAGTCCTGAGGTCAAACCCAAAGGGTGAAGAAATCTTCAACGAATATGACAAAACTAAAACGCTCTCAGATGCAACTCGTCGGCAAATGGTCAACATACTGGTCGCAGATATGATAGAATCTCATGGGTATAACTCTTTTGATGATCAAAGAAATCCGTATTCACTGACCAGAGTAGTGATACTTCTTTTTGTTTTCAAAAGGAGGATCCCACCCATAAGTGCTCGGACTAACTATGCCCTGGGGATTGCAACTCTTTTTCCATATCTTCAGGAACCATACTCAAAAAATGGTTATGTATGTATTCTGTCTGAAACTCTACATATATGTAATTTTGCCATGTTATTACAGTTTTGAGAAATAAGTGTCCATTTGTGTAATTTTGATTATGCCTGATGTGCTTTTATGTGCAGGAACATTACCATGACCCTGAGGCCAACAGTGGCTATCTTGCTTGGAGACTCAAGACTGTCCAACGCAACACCTACGATGGTGCACGTGGGGGACCAAGGCCAAATTTCAAGGACAGTCCAACAACCCAAAGAGAATCTTTGATGGTTGGTGAACAGCTCTTCGGCGAGGACCTCAGAGAGGCTCTGTCTGTTATTAGACACTCAATGGATAAGGCTGTGGTTAAAGAGAAGATGAGAGCCACCTTTGAATATCGACAGAAGCTGGTTCATGACCCAGATGCAACATCATCAGTCTTGGATGTCTTCCCTAGATTTCTTGATACACCTGGGTTGGTAAGTGTGTTTCTTCATATTTTATGATTTATTTAGGCACTAATGTATAAATAGTGCAAATAACATGTTGGTAAGCAGCATTTGGTGTCTGTTTTTTCTTTTTAAAAGATTGATCAGGATTTCTCTATGATGTTTGGGGATGAAGTTTCTGGAAGATTTCTCACAAAGTGGCCTTCATATTTCAAGCAAAAAGTCATCACAGAAAGCCAAAGTCTTTCATCAAGTCCCTGTGTTGAAGAGTTACAAGCTTCTGTTAACCCGGAACATCCATCTGTCTTTGGTAAATTTGGGTAGTGTTTTAATATATAAAGGAATAATATTAAACATTTTGTCTTGCGGTACTGTAAACTGCAAGCAAATATATCTTAAGTGATTAAGGCATATTTGGTTTTTGAATAAGCTTTAAAAAATTTATCTGTTTAACTAAATTTTTTCTCCAATTAGCTTTTTTTCTTTAAGGCTGGGATAGTGACATTGCAGCTCTTCTGCTGTTGCTGCATCTCCTGCCCCCCACATCTAGAGGCCACAAAAAAACTGCAAAGATTAGCTCCGCACAGGCAGCCAATCATCTCATAAGATTTGTCAAGGTATGCACCCTTAACACTAATTGCAAGTAATGTTTTTTTGTTTTATCATTATGCAACACTAGTTTGTTACAGTGTTACAGTCACCTTTGGTGAATTTTACATTAAATAATCCTGTATTTAAGATTATACAAAGGGAGAGACAAAATCTGTAGGTCTTTCCTTTCAAAAGGAAGGTAGTCCTCATATTTTGCGTCTGTACTTTTGGCTGATATTTGCCATTTAAATTTCAGGAAGGAGTCAGCCTTACTACTTTCCTGGAGAAAGTGGACACCAGACAACCTTTCCTTCTTTGCATCGGTGAGCAGAAGAACAACATTCAGAGGTTCTTCATTGTTGTGGATCAGAGAGCTATCCCCTGTGATGCTCCAACATCAGTGGCTGCTTTTGATGGGCTATTCAAAGCACACTTTGTCTTCAGCCTGTCTTATGATGAGGCTCTTTGCAGTTTTTACACATTTGTTCAAACCACAATCTACAATATTGATGTTGGAAGTGCAAAAGAAAGTCCACGAGTCAAGGAATTGAGAGCACGTCTGCTGAGAGAGCGTTAAAATCCCCCAAGATCCAAAAGCTTGTAGGGAGTTAAAAAATACGTTTTGACAATGTTCTTATGTTTTGTTTGTAAAATGCACCACAAAAATTGTTCAGCTCTTTGTCAACATTTAAAATTTTGTCATGGTTTATATCCAGCTAAAAATCTGCGTTTAAAATGTGGAGAACAGGGATGTTTTTCGTCGTTCTGTACTTACAATGGCTTTAGAAAACATCTTCACAGTGTACATAGTCATGATAGACAGGTACAGACCCAACAGGAAGTTGTCAAAGACACTCATTCTCAAGAAGAACTGTTAAGTGATCAGTCATCTTCTTCTCTATCTATATCACAGACTCCCACTGTTACTACACAGAAGTCACTTGTTGGAATGTGTGGATCTGTTGTTGCTCACTTACAAGCTTCTGGTCTTTCTGAAAGTGCTGTTCAAACAATAATTAGTTCTGTTGAGGAAGTTGTCAGTGATGTTCAGAGTCATGCAAGAGAAGTAATACTTAAAACGTTTCCCCCTCATAGTATGGAATCAGATATTTACAAAAGAGTTGAGCAGAGTTTAAACCAATTAGAAAACCCTTTTTCCAAATTTAACACTGAAAAAAAGACAGAAATATTATGATGAAAAATGGGAAATAGTTGAGCCTAAAGAATTTGTACTTGGTGTAAGATTGGATACACGTAGAAATAGAACTACTGGCATTTATGGCCAAATACCTGTGACTGACAGATACATGTACATACCGATTTTAGGCACCTTAAATTCAATTTTCAAGAATAAAGAAATCTTACAATCCTTTTTGCATGAGAAACGGAGACAGACTGGCTTATACAAAGACATTAATGATGGATCATATTTCCAAAACCATCCTCTGTTTTCACAAAAGAAACACGCCTTACAGATTTTATTGTATTATGATGATTTTGAAACAGCTAACCCATTGGGTTCCAAGAAAGGGATCCACAAACTAGGCTGTATTTATTTCACTTTAAAAAACCTCCCACCAAAGGTTAATTCTGTGCTGATGAATGTACATCTAGCTGCTCTTTTTCATACAGAAGATTTAAAGAAATATGGGTTTGAAGAAATACTAAAGCCTCTCATTGATGACTTAAAAATATTGGAAACTGAAGGAATTAGGCTTCCATTTACTGAAGAGCCAGTTTTTGGTTCTGTTTTTCAAGTAACAGGAGACAACCTTGCTTTAAATGGTTTATTAGGTTTTGTTGAATCATTTAGTGCAACACACTGGTGTAGATTTTGTTTGATTAACAAGGAAGAAATTCAGTCGGTTTTCAATGAAGATGATCCTGGGCTTGTTCTGCGCTCCAAAGAACTTCATGTTGAGCATTGTCATGCTTTAAGTGAAGAACCTGCACTCCCTTCTGTTTATGGAGTTAAGTGATCTTGTGTTCTCAATTCATTAGAATATTTTCACAGCACCGATAACTATGCAGTAGATATTATGCATGATTTGTTAGAAGGGGTAGTACAGTATGAGCTGAAACTGTTTTTTCAGTACATGATCAAAAGTGGCTACATCTCGATTGATACATTACTCGACAGGATACAGAGTTTTAATTATGGTTTTGTCGAGCGAAAAAATAAACCAAGTGGGTTAAAAATAGAGGATAACAGCAAGCACTTAGGTTTAAATGCCATTCAGTCATTATGCATCATCTGCCATACTCCACTCATTTTTGGTGACATTGTTGAGCGGGACAATAACCACTGGAACCTAGTTCTCCTGTTGTTGCAGATTGTTAATATTGTGTTGTCCCCAGTCCTTACTGATGGCATGATATGTTACCTGAAACATTTAATCTGTGACCACCATAACTTGTTTAAAAATGTGTTCCCCGATAAAAAATTAATCCCGAAACACCACCTAATGATTCACTATCCAAGGTGTATAAAGAAAATTGGCCCTCTCATTTATATTTGGTGTATGCGTTTCGAGGCTAAGCATAGTTTTTTTAAAAAGTCTGTCAAAAATTTTAAAAATCTTACAAAATCTCTTGTAAAGCGACATCAGCGTCAATTGGCCTTCTATTATGAAAACTATTCTTTCAAAAGATTTGAATATGGTCCTTTAAAATCAAGAATAGCCAATAATTTGGAAGGTGGAGATCTACTGTGTAACACATTAAATCTGGATTCATGCTCAAGTATTTTAACCACAAACTGGGTACGAAATTATGGCACTGAATACCAGGTTGGACTGTTTGTATGTACTGCAATGTTCAATGATCTACCTGTGTTTAATAAAATTTGCCATATAATAATACTGGAACAACAGGCATTCATAATAGGCTGTACTGTCGAAACTCTATACTTTCATGAACACTTTCATGCATACTGTATTGAAGAAAACAATAATGAGCATGTTATTATTTGCATTGACAAGCTCACCTATGTCAGACCTTTTGACAGGCAATATTCTAATAAAAGTGAGAATATGTATATTGTTCCACATTGTTATATGTTTTGAAAAAGCATTTTCTAATTGTGGTGTATTTTTGGAATAAATATTTGCTGAAAAGAATAAACATTGCTTCTTTCTTTATTTATTTTCCCAAAGGGTTTTTATATGTTCAGAAAAGTACAATTTTCAGCATTTAGTTTTAGAGAATAACTCCTATGTAGTTAGGAAAACATTCCATGAGAGTGTTAATATTCCAATTCTAACACCGAGTTGGTGTAATTAAGTGTTAAATTATCAACTCCAGAAAGATTTATTTTTTAACACTAAATAAGAGTTACGGTGCCAACTCTCCAAAAAGAGTCAAATTAACTCTCTCTGGTGTGGACCCATATAGACACTTCAAGAGTGTTAAAATCAAATCTGACAGTGTTGATTTGAGCATGTTGGATTTGCTGTGTAGCCAAGCTGAGTTTAGCTGAGTCTAATCTAGCTTTGTTTCTCTGGTTGCAACTTGTTTTTGTCTTTGCTCCTCGGCAGGAAGCTTTCCTGTGTTACTGGATACCTGGACCTTCTCTCCCCTAAAAGGATAAACCGAGTTACACTGAGCAGGGGAAAACCTCCACATGTTCCGTTCAAGTTCCCATTTGAAATCCGAGTGACAGTCCGCTCCATTACTCCTCCGAGTCCAACGCTAGTCTACCTGTTCGACCTCCAATATGTGCACCTAACTCTAGATTCACCACACAGTCTGGATTCAAGGCCCCCCTCAAACGTGAGTTCCAAACCACGCTAAATATCAGAGCTTCCGAGATTCCCACGGTACCTGAACTGACCACTGAACTTCCCTTCTCACTTCCAGTTCCGGGTTTCCAGCTCACTGAGTTCCAGATCCAACTCCTGTTTTACCACCTCAATAAACCTGTTAAACTTTTTCCGTGCTCTCTGAGTGGTTTCTCTGCATGTGGGTCAAATTCGTTAAACCGATCATGAGAGCAATATAACATATTATACAAATCCATCACAACAATTAATGTGTTAATGGAGCATAGTAGATTTTACATGTCTGTTAATGCTATAGTGTTTTCCTATTTGCAGACTGTGCATGAATGATGTCATGTATTTTATGCTGTGTCTGTGCATTAGCTATAATGCATCTGCTTATACAACAAACAATTACAACAAAAGAATTACTACATTAACATTTCACAGTGAATTGCTTTTTATTTACTCAATTTTATAATGTTAGACACAATGGCAATGGCTAACTCAGTCAATATCTTTGAGTAAGTCCAAGATAGCCAGACTAATGTTACGCTACACACTACACTATGGGATACATGGGTGTGTATAAAGATTTTCTTGGGTAGTACATCCACTGACTGTAAAATTACCTGTGAAACATCTTCTCCACAGCTGGCAAACTGCTTGTTTTTGCAGTCAGTAAGCTGACTGTGTTGCGGTCAGCAACTGCTACACAAGTGGGACTTTTTACTGCGCATCTCCATGGGAGTGGGGAGTACCAACATGGTGGCTGGTGGCTTCACTTTTTTCGGGCAATCAGCAATTCAGTGAATAAATAGAGATCAATGGCCTCCTTGTATTGAAGCTACCAGTGAGAAAGTATGGTCCTTATGGAGTAACACACAAAAATACCTCCCTTCCTTTAAATATAAGACTCTTATGAAGAATCTGGAGCTGGGGCGGGTCGAAACCTGGCTGCTCGATGCTGATTAGTAGAACACACTAAAAGCTTTTTGACTGAGAGTGGCCACAAAGAGGGAAGGCTTTCCTCATGAGACTCAAAGAGAGAAAAAAAAAAATCATTCAATCAGAACAGTCGTCTTGTGCTGAACTCTTGCAGTTGTTTCTGAGGTTATTATTTCAGTGTGGTTTCCCATGGCTATTTTCACCCATTGTACAGGGCTGATTTTGTTTTGAAGTAATGTGTTTCAGCATTTGTTAATGCAGTACGTTTGGATTTAATAACACCATTTATCCTCCCCTGCTTTAGAGCGCAGCAGCCACCACTGCTTTAGATCTACATGGGTATTAATTTGTTTGAAAATATAGCTGTTTTCTTCTAGCCTGAAAGAAAAACACTTCCCTTCAAAGCAAAGGCACCTCTCTTAGTCTGTGTGCCGCCCATTTCACACCACTTGGGAAGCCTAAACAAACTCCAAGACTGGAGATCAATAAACAGATTTCCAGGACTTAGATATTAGCTTAAAAAGAAAAGCTGCTGCTCTGTGCAGATTAGCAGCTAAAAGAGCAATTTAGTCTTAACCAGAAACATTGCACTCTACATCGCATCACCCATTTCTGATGGGAGAAGGGGGTTTGTTGACAATGCTGGCATAGCAAATTTAAGGTAGGTGTTTTTCCTGGAGGGAGCCTTGCTGTAGGTTTTCTCAGGTGAGGGAGGGACTGCAACTAGAGAGAAAAACTCATGACAAACACTCACAGATGTGTTTATCAGATGAAACACCTTACCACTCTGTGCTTACTTCTGATTAAGGAATATATTTATATCATAGTTAAAAAGGTCAAGAAAGTAAATTTTGCATAATATAGGACTTTAAAGGTTTTATTGAGACAAAAGATAAGAGGAAGGACGGAGTCATCTGGATTGTGGTATGCATTCTGAATAGACATTGGATTAATGCCTAAAATCCCATTTCCTACTGGTTTTGTTACTTAATAGAGTATCTGTGTTTACAGCAGAAGCAGTTTTATTCTAATTTTATCCTATTGCATTTTTAATGTGCAAGGTAAACTTTCTCTAAGTAACCAATCTTGGAAATCCCCCAAATACAAAACTCTAGAAAAAAAGATAATCCCACTTTCCTCTGTTTGTTGCAGATTGTATATCTGAAAAGCAAGAGGACAATGTAAAATAAGTTAAAAGCTAAGGGGAAAACCTGTCTTAAGAGGCACATGGTTTAGGTTTTCAGAATATAAAACAGAAAATCTATAGGGTTTCTTATGCCTAGGAAAGCCATTGTGGTTGACATCGCAATACCAACTGACTGCAACATTAGGAGAAAGGAACATTAGAAACTACAGAAATACCAGGGACACAGAGAAAACCTGGAACATCAAGGCATCAGTGGTCATTGGGGCACTCGGGGCAGTGACCCTCAAACTTGAGGAGTGGTTACAGCAGATCCCTTGAAATAAATCAGACATCGGGCCAGAAAAGTGCACAGGAACAGCAAAGATACTGCGAAGGACCCTGAAGCTCCCAGGAATCTGGTAGAGGACCCAAGCTTGGAGGAAAAAAGGGAAGACTACCCGCGGTGGGTGAGGAAAATTTTTTGTATATATATAATTTTATGTTTCTGTATTGTATTCATAGACATTCTCCGGTTATGAGCAACTGCTTTTACAAATAAATGATTGCTGTCAGTTGGTTGTCTGAATGAAGCCTTCTCAGCACAGTAATTAAATTTGACAAGATGGCCTCATAATCAGCTTGAGTCCCACCTCTTACTTTTACCCCAGCCCTCAATAGTAAACCTAAACTGACTTCCCGTTTTAAAGTAAAAAAAAAAAAGGTATATTTTTGTCTCAGAACAAACAGAGAATACACATTTAAAAACTCCAGCTGTGTTATTCTCATTGATAGATACAGAGAGGCTGCTCTTTCAGATCCTTAAATAAGGCGAGTGCATGTTCACAGACTCACCGCAAGTCAATACCTTGACTTTAAAACAATTGATGGGTTGTTTTTGTGAACAAATCTCTCAGTTTTGACATGCAATCTTGTTATGTTGCGCTCTGTAACATCATCTATTAATTGTCTTGTCAAATAGAGCTAATTTTAATTTGCCAGCACAAAAAACAAACAAACTAAGAGACAGCTAGCTGGGGAAGAATATAATACATTACAGTATTTTTTCCTCATCTGACTTTTTCTTTCTTGTATGCTGTTTATATATTGCTTTGATTTTTCTTCTCTGTCTTTGCTCAACTCTAGTTTTTGCTGCTGTTTCTCAAATCTCTGAGAAAAAAATTGCTGGTTTTTATCACAAATCCCCTCTTCTTTGCTTTGCTCTGCTCTGACAGGCCTTTAATTTGTTTCTTGTACAGCCTTTCACCTTGATCGAGACACTAAATCCACCAATTAAATCACTCAAATTGGTACTGTGGGCACAGCCAGAGAATTGAAAGAGGTGAGCAACAGCAAAGTTGATATATACTATACTGCCATACAAGATCAATGTGTGTGTGTGTGTGTGTGTGTGTGTATGGGGTGGGGGGGAGCTGGGGGGGTGTATGTGTGTGTTTTGACAGCTGGGATTGGCTATAGCTATGAACTTAGTCCATCTGTCAGAGGGTCCCAAGCCCAAGGCTAAAGGTGCTATCTGTCATGCCAGATGACACAGGGACATGACAACGGGGTTGGGGGTGGGGGGTGTTCGTGTTTCATATCAGAGTAGCTTGAAAAGAGGCTGCATCTGGAGTTAAAGCAGATGGTTACGATAAAAGAGAGGTATGGTAAAAGAAAATAAAACAGAGGAATGCATAGGATACCACTGTGTAGGAAAAGGATTACATTTAATCTACAGCTGAAATAATAATAGTAAATATTGGCTTAACCAAGTTGAATCAAGAGATGTCAGAAGATGGCTGTCTGAGATAATGAGAAGCAGTAGCAAAGTCTGAACATGAATTACTCTAGTACACGAAGAAGGTTGGAAGTTGGATGAGAATTAAGTAACTGCACCTATGAGCAAATGGATAAAGAAATAAAGAAGAAAAGATGGACAGAAAGGGGAAAATCGGCGTTAAAACTAGAGAAGATTTGCTTGCCTGAGCTTTCAAAACCTCACCCCACACACAGTCATGCTGGGACACACACATCCACTCAAACACAAGGTGTAACTCTTTTTTCAATTACATGTGACAGCTGCTGTCCCCCTGATCCATGTTGCAATGGTGACAGGAATTATGGTGAAGCAGACAGGTGAGTCAGAAGGGACTCAGAGGAAAGAGTGAAGGAAGAAAAGTGTGGAAAAGGGCAGGAGGACAAGTTTAAGTAGGATGTGAATATGTTGACGAGAGAGCACTAACACAGCAGGAAAAATATCCCCTTGAATTATAAATAAGATTTATAGAGAAGGCTGGATGATGAAGTAGAATAACTTTTGTACTTCTACTTGGCTATCAAACTGACAAGCAAATTATCAAAATCTGCATCATGGGTACATATGGATAACAAATACATAAGGCTGGTGTTTAGACAAGCAAGTAGGTACTGTAAGACAGGATCAAAAATGAAAGAGCTCATCCCAGGAGGTATATACACAAAGAAAGTCAATGCTTATATTAATTTAAACAACATATATCATATATTCTTTTAAATTTTACTTTTAAATTTTGTCGTGGTCTGTAGCTCAGAATGCTTACACTACTTTAATGTCCATACTGAAGAAATTAAAAACTGTCTCTAAGAAAAAATGAGGTTAGCTGAAACCTTTTAAGAATTATGACATTAAGTTTTAAAGAAAAACAATAGAGTGTAGGGCAAAATTGTCCAACTCCAGTCCTCAGACATCAGTGTCCTTCATGTTTTAGGTGCTACTCAACAGTTTTTTCTGTTTTGCAACCTTTGGAATTAGGTTTTTCAAAGCAGGGAAACAACTGAAACAGGCTTCCTCAGTTCCAGTCCTTGAGGTTTGGTCTCCTGCACATTCGAGATGAGTCCTGCTAAGGACCTGATTATTTGACTCGGGTGTGATGAAGCAGAGACCCAACTGAAGTGGTCTAAAACATAGGTGTGTTCAAACTTTGTGGCTTAGTGAACCAAAGCTGCAAATTGGAGCAGGTAGCTGAGATTGGTCACAAGAGAGCTTGATGCAGCCCTGATGAAGGATCAGTCCAGGAGAGCTTTGTTCCAACCTGAAAATCCAGAGAGGCGATGGATCTGAATGTTTTCACTGGGAATAAGACAGAACTTTTTCATAGAAGCTGAAGATTGGCTAGATTGGTTCCATAGTATGGGACCATCAGATGATGTAGAGATGGACACAGCTCTTTAAATTTCGACAGGTAGATGGGCAGATACATCTCAGGTGGTCAGACCGCCAGCCACGCCCACCTGCAGTGCTCCATAAGAAAAGGAAAAATTCTCCCCACAAGGGTTCTGACAGTAACCTATCCCGCCCCCAAACCCCCCAAACCCCCCAAACCCCCCCCCCCCCCCCCCCCCCCCCGCGGACCGCCCCTTGGCAAACCACTTGGGCCAGGACAAGAATCCTCAAAGTCCCTCATGAGGTAGGGGTTCAGGATGAGGGCACAAGAAACCCAGGAATGTTCCTCTGGGCTGTAACCCTTCCAGTACACTAGGTACTGGAAACCTCTGCCGTGCCGACAGACATCCAGCAACCTTGTAACAGTGTAGGCAGGGTGCCCATCAATGTCCCAGGGTAAAGGAGGTGGCTTGGGAGGAGGGCACAGGGGACTAGATCTGACAGGCATAATCCAAAAAAGCATGAAAAACAGGATGGATATTGAGACTCCCTGGCAGCCTTAGACAAACTGAGGAAGGGCTCAAAACAGACTCCACCTCACAGGGGCCAATGAATTTGGTTGAAAACATCTTTTTAGCAGATTTCATCTATATGTCTTTGGTGGAAAGCCATACCTTGTCTCCAGGGCAGTAGGCTGGAGCAGGAGCTTATTTCCGGGCCACATTGCGCCAATTCTGTTCTGCAGTCTGATGAAGTGCTCTCCTAATCTTTTCCCAAATATGTTTGCAGCATCAAATATGATGTTTGACTGATGTAATTGAAGCCTACCGTTCGTTAGATGGGAAATGGGGGGGTTGGTAACCCGGTGACACTTAAAGAGGAGAAAAAATCTGTAGCAGAAGGTACACGTCACTGTTGTGAGAGTACTCAATCCAAGGCAACTGGAAAATCCAGGTAGTCTGGTTGGACGAAGAAAGGCAACATAAAGCAGCCTCAACTTCTTGATTCAGATGTTCTGTCTGACCATTTATCTGTGGGTGGAAACCTGAGCTGAGTAGAACTTTAGCTCCCGAAGCTGTGCAACACTTTCTCCAAACCCTAGAAGTAAACTGGGGACCCCTATCTGAGAGAACGTACTTAGGGGAGCCATGTAATCTGAATACCGGTTTATGAGAAGCTGAGCCATTTGGAGTGAAGACGGGAGTTTTGTTAAAGGAACAAGGTGGTAGGGCTTAGAGAAACTGTCAATGATAGCCAGAGATGGCAAAAGTACTCACTTTCCGTACTTGAGTAAAAGTACAGATACTTGTGTTAAAAAATACTCTGGTAAAAGTGGAAGTACTGATTAAACCTCTTTACTCAAGTAAAAGTAACAAAGTACAGGCTTGTAAATTTACTCAAAGTATAAAAGTAAAAGTAGAAACCACTTTTTTCATGCCGTTGCCTACATTTTAAATGGATGTCCCTATGGGGCCAAAATTGTTGCTTTATTATTTACAAATGTGTGTGGAGAGTTGTATATCTGTATCTCGATTTGTGCGTGTGCAGGGGGATTTGAAAATGTGTAAATGAAACTGTAAATGTGTGAGGAGATTTGTGTGTCTGTACAACAATCTGCATGTGCAAAACTACTTGTGTGTGTGTAATCTGGTTTGCAAATGTGTAAAAAATCCACAAATCTGTCTTCAGATCTACAAATATGTACTGCGATTTACAAATCTGTATTCAGATTTACAAATCTGTAGTAAGATTTGCAAATGTGTAGAACAATCTGTAAGCACACGCAGAGACACTGTGTCCGAAGTATTTTCGCTTCAACACCCAGAAATACAGACACATCATTGGTTACAAGTCCAGCGGTTTCTCGGTTGGCTCTCTTTACACACGTGATTTTTGCTACACTACTATGGGAGAATTATCCTGCCATAATGCAAGAGCACATAATTTCAATTTGAGAAAAGAATTTCATCTTCTTGCACTCAAAACTTATATTGCTCACACTCAAAACATGCGCTCTCTCTCAAATATTTTCTCTTCTCTCTCAAATCTTTGTTTCTTCTCTCAGATTTAATGCTTCTTGCACAGATATTTTCTTCTCTCGCTTGCCTCCTTCTCTTCGCGCACAAACCGCGCTCTGCTCGAATCTCAAATACGGTCGCAAACCCGTAGGCTCTGCTTGCGTTTTTTTTTGCTCTGTCTCGGATTGCACTTGGATCGTCGCCTAGCAACCTTTCCAGCCAATAGAACGACAGCCTGGGAAAGGGTGCGCTTGTTTAACCCTACTGAGTTTGCCTGTGCTGCTACGCCACTTATAAGAGCGTCAGCTGAAACTGCTATTTACAGTAGTTTTGTGGCTCGATTCAGCAAAGTTCTGTTCTTATGGATAACCCAAAAAATTCAGAATTAAGTAATTTTAAACAATTAGTGGTTTGTTATGTACAAAAGCAAAGAACCGCATATAAGCAGGGTGTAATAGTGTCATAGTGTACAGGAACATCTGCCATGAGTATGGGCTGGAAGTCCCAAGGTCAAAATGGAAGACACCTTCTAAGGTAGTTGAGAATGACCGAGCAAAGATCCTATGGCAAGCATTTCATTTTCTGTGTTAGAAAGTGTTTTGTTTTATAAGTAGGGGGGGTGGGTTGTTGTTTGTTGTTTTGGCCTTGGAGACCCTGAGGCTTTAAGCTTCCCTGTTTTGCTGTTTGTTTGTTTTTGTGACCCCTGTAAATTGTAAATAAATCGTATTTTCCTACTGACATCATCTTTTAGTTTACTGACTTTTGTGTTACACCCAGTGCCAGAATTTACCCTTTAGTGGTCTTAAGGGTGGGTGTTGTAACAACGTAGGAGACTTTCTGTTAAACACACTAGGTAAGTAGGTGGATGCCACCCTTGTAAAGTTTTGGTGAATCTTTTTGTTAGATTAGGTTAGCAGGGTTTTCTGTTTCATTTGTTTTATGTAGCTTAGGCCGTAGGTAGGCCCTGTTTTTGTTTTATTGTTTTCTTTGATTTGGCACCACCTAATCATCCCTTTCTCCCCCACCATTTGTATGAGTGGCTTGGGATTTTCTGTAACAAATAAATCCCTCGTTTTCTTATCTAACACTAACTTGGTCTCTGAATTTTATTGTGGCTCTCGGGTTACTCCCCTCTCTCCCCAGAAGGGGGGGGGGGGGGGAGGGCATAACACAGGGCGATGCAGAACAGCACTATCCCCACTGCTGTTCTGCAAAGGCCTGAACCCCCTCAGCCAAATCATCACAAAGACTGGCTACGGATACCAATTCCGAAGCGGAACAATAATCAGTCACCTCCTCTACATGGATGACATCAAGCTGTATGCCAGGAATGAGCGAGGCATCGACTCAATGATCCACACTACCAGGATCTACAGCAATGACATTGGAATGTCATCCGGACTGGACAAGTGCGGTCGCATGGTCTCAAAGAGAGGGAAGATGATCAGAACCGAGGGGGTTGAACTACCAGAAGGCCACATTACAGATGTTCAGGACAGCTACAAATACCTTGGGGTGCCACAGGCAAACGGAAACCATGAGGAGATAGCAAGAAAGACTGCCACAGCCAAAAACCTACAAAGAGTAAGGCAGGTCCTGAAAAGTCCACTGAATTGAAAAAACAAGATCAAAGCCATCAACACATATGCCCTGCCAGTCATCAGATACTCTGCTGGTATAATAAACTGGCCAAAGCAAGAGATAGAGGCTACTGACATCAACACGAGAAAGCTCCTCACAATGCATGGAGGGTTTTACCCCAAATCCAGTACCCTGAGACTGTATACCAAGCATAGCGAGGGAGGCCGAGGGCTAGTGAGTGTCAAGACCACTGTTCAGGGTGAAACAACTAAGATCCAGGAGTACATGAGGAAGATGGCCCCCAAAGACAAATAGCTTGGCGAATACCTCAGACAGGAAAAAATCGAAGGTGAGGACAAGAAAGATGAAGAAGAACCATCATGGAGGGACAAGCCGCTGCATGGCATGTACCACAGACAAATAGAAGAAGTGGCTGATATCAAAAAATCCTACCAGTGGCTGGAAAAGGTTGGACTGAAGGACAGCACAGAGGCACTAATCATGGAAGCACAAGAACAGGCACTCAATTGATCTTGTACTGAGTACAATAGAGGCCGGGGTCTACCACACCAGACAGGACCCCCGGTGCAGACTGTGCATACATGGAACGCCATAACCAGGTAGCTGTCATAGTGTACAGGATCATCTGCCATGAGTATGGGCTGGAAGTCCCAAGGTCAAAATGGAAGACACCTCCTAAGGTAGTTGAGAATGACCGAGCTAAGATCCTATGGGACTTCAAGATCCAGACTGACAAACAGGTGATGTCTAACCAACCAGACATCGTGTTGATCAACAAACAGCAGAAGAAGGCAGTAGTGATAGATGTGGCTATCCCAAGCGACAGCAACATCAAGAAGAAAGAACATGAGAAGCTTAAGAAATACCAAGGGCTGAAAGAGGAGCTAGAAAAGATGTGGAAAGTAAGAGCAGTTGTGGTGCCAGTGGTAATTGGAGTACTGGGGGCTGTGATCCCCAAACTGGGAGAGTGGCTACAGCAGATTCCAGGTAAAACATCACTGCACTCTTCTGGACAGAGACCTCTGTCCAGAAGAGTGCAGTCCTAGGAACAGCTAAGATACTGCGCAGAACCCTCAAACTCCAAGGCCTCTGGTAGAGGACCCGAGCTTGAGGATGACCCATACCACCCCACGAGGGGTGAGAAAATAGTTGATATATATTAAATTCATTGTGCAGTTCTTTATCTTTAATCTAAGAGAAGACCCCAAGATGACTGTGAAGACAAGCTTAAAACCTGACATCTAATTCATAAAAGAGCATGATTCCTGTAGAGCTTCTTTATTTATATCATATTGTTGTGAATGTTTTTTTTTTTGCTATATTTTTGTTGTCAGTTTTCCGTTAATGTACAAAAATTTAAGATATCCAAGTAGGAAACTCCATATGATGGTATCACAGCCAAAACAAGGGCACTTTAGATCCTTCGTCCTCCAACCTTACAGCCTTTAAAAAAGAGAAAGAAGAAACCATAAGCATTTGGAGGATGATGGCAGCCACTAGAGCTGTGGCCAAAATATCGATAACATTTTTATGTCTTTACATCATATAAACAAATGTATTCAGGTGTAATTTTAATTGTATTGGTTACTTAATGGAAATACTGCAAATGTGAAACTGCCTTTTTCGAAAATAGCAGAATATCGGTATAGTTAATTGCAAATCTGTAATGGAACCCCAGCTACTGTCTCCAGTATCTTGATTGTCTTCAGCTGCTGGGTGACTGGTTCTGTCCAGGTATCCTTTATCCAGGCTGTGTTGAAGAGGTAAACCTTGATGAATGTTCCAAAGTTCACTGGTAGAGAGTTGCAGTGGAAAACCAATTGGAAATGCTGACATGGTAGGAAACTTCCTGGTAGAAACGGCAGTACTTAAGGTAATACTTAAAAACTGCCACATGAGGATACAGTATATCTGTCTTTTATTATAATCTTGGAATTCCAATTCAAGGAAGTTCCACAGGCTTGCTGCAAAGCAACAGAAAGGGAAGGTATGATTTCAGTACTACGCTCACCACTAAAGGGAAATTCTAAGTTCAAAGAAGCTCACTAAGACAACCTGATAAAGTGGATTTTGGTCTAGTTGTTTGGTCCATAGCAGAGTTTGCTCAAATATATTCACACCTGCATAAAAGATCAGTACCAATTCAATTCAATTCAGTTTATTTATATAGCGCCAAATTCACAACACATGTCATCTCAAGGCACTTTACAGTTCAACCAGATCATACAGTCAAATTGATACAAAGTTTTCTATCTAAGGAAAACCAGTTGATTGCATTGACTCATTGACTCAAATACAATCCCCCACACTAAGCATGCTTGTAGCGACAGTGGAGAGGAAAAACTCCCTTTTAACAGGAAGAAACCTCCAGCAGAACCAGGCTCAGTGTGAGCGGCCATCTGCCGAGGCCGACTGGGGTTCAAGGAGACAGAAGCAGAGATACAAAAAGCAGCTGTAAAAGGCGGCCCCGTCCAGGAAACACACAGCCAGGCAGACGAGCTCCAAGGCAGCTCCCATGCCAGAGGACGAAGAGAGCACATCCACTCAGTCACGGTCAGAGAAACAGGACCACACTGGAAAACAGGCCGATCTCCAACATCTATTAACAAGGGTGTTGATAGAAGCAGCACAGCTGATGTTTTTTTCCAGGATGACGTCACAGCCAAACAGGAACAGACGAGGCAAAGCTACTCTGAGGAAAAGCAGAGAGAGCAGAAGGTTAGAGATTGAACTAACAGATTCTGCAGAATAGGAGAACAGAGAGAGAATGAAGCAGAATGATGAAATGGGGGTCCCTATGTCCTCCAAAAGTCTAAGCCTATAGCAGCATAACTATAGAGATAGCTCAGGATAACCTGAGCCACCCTAACTATAAGCTTTATCAAAAATGAAAGTTTTAAGCCTAGCCTTAAAAGTAGACAGGGTGTCTGCCTCACGGACAAAAACTGGTAGTTGGTTCCACAGGAGAGGAGCCTGATAACTAAAAGATCTGCCTCCCATTCTACTTTTAGAAATTCTAGGAACCACTAGTAAACCTGCAGATTGAGAGCGAAGTGCTCTGTTAGGAACATAAGGAACAATCAGATCTCTGATATAAGATGGAGCTTGGCCATTTAAGGCTTTATATGTGAGAAGGAGGATTTTAAATTCTATTCTTGATTTAACAGGAAGCCAATGAAGAGAAGCCAGGATAGGAGAGATATGATCTCTCTTTTTCATTTTCATTAGAACTCTGGCTGCAGCATTTTGGATCAGCTGAAGGCTTTTAACTACAGTTTGTGGACTTCCTGATAGTAAAGAATTACAATAGTCCAGCCTTGAAGTAACAAATGCATGGACTAGTTTCTCAGCATCACCCCTGGACAGGATATTTCTAATTTTTGCAATGTTCCTCAGATGAAAGAAGGAAATTCTAGAAACCTCTTTGATATGGGATTTAAATGACAGGTCCTGATCAAAAATAACACCAAGATTTTTTACTTTATTATCTGAAATCAGTTTAATCCCATCCAAATGAAGTGACTGGCTAATCAGTTTCTTTTTCAGAGACTCTGGTCCAAAGACTATAACTTCTGTTTTGTCTGCATTCAGAAGCAGAAAGTTAAGAGTCATCCAGGTTTTTATGTCTTCAAGACATGCCTGTAATCTATGTAATGGGTTAGCTTCATCTGGATTTATAGACAGATATAGCTGGGTATCATCAGCATAACAGTGGAAATTAATCCCATGCTGTCTAATAATTCTACCAATTGGGAGCATGTATAAAGAAAAGAGAATTGGTCCTAGCACTGATCCCTGTGGTACTCCACAGGTAACCTTTGAGCGTGTTGAAGATCTATCATTAACATGAACAAACTGAATTCGATCAGATAGATAAGATTTAAACCAGTCTAGTGCTGTTCCTTTAACTCCAACAAAATATTCAAGTCTTTCTAAAAGAATATTATGGTCAACTGTATCAAATGCAGCACTAAGATCCAACAGGACGAGCACAGATACAAGTCCATTATCTGAGGCCATGAGAATATCATTAGTGACTTTCACCAGAGCTGTTTCAGTGCTATGATGAGCTCTAAAGCCAGACTGAAACTCTTCAAAAAGTTCATTATGGTGGAAGTGATCGCAAACTTGTTTGGCAACTACTTTCTCAAGAATTTTGGATAAGAAAGGAAGATTGGATATAGGTCTATAATTGACCAAGTCATCTGGGTCAAGAGACGGTTTCTTAAGCAGAGGTTTAATTACAGCAATCTTAAAAGCTTTAGGTACATATCCCTGTAACAGAGATAGATTAATCACATCTAAAATGGAGGAGGAGATCAAAGGGAATACCTCCTTAAATAACCTGGTTGGAACTGGATCTAACATACAAGTTGAAGGCTTAGATGAAGACAATAATTTTGCTAATTCAGAGAGTTCAACTGGATCAAAGCAGTCTAAACCCGGATCAGATTCCATGACTACCTCAGGTACAATCGCGGATAGAGGAGTGCTTATGATCTTATTTTTAATAAGATCAATCTTATTTATAAAGAATCCCATAAAATCATTGCTGCTAAGAGCAGGTGGAATGGACGGTTCAACAGAGCTATGGCTCTGGGTGAGTTTGGCAACTGTATTAAAAAGAAATCTAGGATTATTCTTATTCTCCTCTATTAATGAGGAGAAGTATGCTGCTCTTGCTTTACAAAGGGTCCTCTTATACAGCAGTAAACCATTTTTCCAGACTAGGAAGGACTCTCGCAGGCCTGTGGAGCGATATTTTCTCTCCAGTTTCCTAGCATTTTGCTTCAAAGTACACAGCTCTGCATTAAACCAAGGAGCAAGCTTTCTATTTTTAACGGTTTTCATTTTCAAAGGAGCTGCGTTGTCTAAGGCAATACGCAGAGAACTAGCAACCCCATCAACAAAATCATCAACCTGTGAAGGGGAATAAGCTAAGCTTTTGCACTCTGCAGCACTGCTCAGTGACACAGAGCAGAGAGAAAGTGAAGCAGATTCTTTAAAATTTATAACTGCACTATCTGATAAAGATCTACTAAAATTGAACCTTCTTTTGGGGGAGGAGAACTCTGTTAAAGTAATCCTGAAGGTTATTAGAAAGTGGTCAGAGAGGACAGGGTTGTGAGGAAATACTGTTATTTCTTCACATTCTATGCCGTATGTCAGCACAAGATCCAAAGTATGAAGATGAGAATGCGTGGGACTATTCACATTTTGAACAAAGCCAATAGTGTCTAAGATAGCATTAAAGGCTGCTCTTAAGCTATCGCCTTCAATGTCAGCATGGATGTTAAAATCTCCCACTATGATGACCCTGTCAGTATTTAATACCAAATCAGAAAGGAACTCTGAAAACTCATCTAAAAATTCAGAGTAAGGACCTGGTGGACGATACAAAGTTACAAAAAGAAGAGGTTTTCTTGCCTTGAAATTTGGATCAGGGAAATTAAGGGTTAAATGTTCAAAAGAGTTGTAGGTATTAATTGTTTTGGGAGTAATCAGTAAGTCAGACTGGAAGATTGTTGCTACTCCTCCTCCTCGCCCAGAACTTCTGGGGATGTGAAAATTTAAATAGCTTGAAGGAGTTGCCTCATTTATGCTCACATAATCCTCTTGCTGCAGCCAGGTTTCTGTAAGGCAAAACAAGTCAATGTGATTATCACAAATCAAGTCATTAACTAGTAGACTTTTAGAGGAAAGCGATCTTATGTTAAACAGACCGCATTTAATTGTTTTAACTTTTTCCCCAATTGGAGTTATTTTGATTTTAATTAGATTATCATGATTTACTCCTTTGGGAATCTTTGCTAATTTATTAGATTTTGGTCGTGGGCAAGACACTGTCTGGATGGAGTAAAGAGTGGGTAACAGTAGAGAAGCTGCAGAGATGTGTGTTAAACTACAACTCTGCTTCCTGGTCTGCACCCTGGGTGGTCAGGGTTTTGGAGGACTAATAAATGTGGCCAGATTCCTAGAAAGAAGAGCTGCACCATCCAAAGTGGGATGGATGCCGTCTCTCCGAATCAGACCAGGCTTTCCCCAAAAGGATTGCCAGTTATTAATGTAGCCCACGTTGTTTTCAGGGCACCACCTAGACAACCAGCGGTTGAATGACGACATGCGGCTAAACATGTCATCACTGGTCAGATCAGGGAGGGGACCAGAGAAAATTACGGAGTCCGACATTTTTTTGGCAAACTTACACACCGAAGCAACACTAATTTTAGAGACCTCCGATCGGCGTAACCGGGTGTCATTACCACCAGCGTGAATAACAATCTTACTGTATTTAACCTTATCCTTAGCCAGTAGTTTCAGGTAGGATTTGATGTCGCCTGTTCTGGCCCCCGGCAAACATTTGACTATGGTCCCTGGTGTCTCTAATGCCACGTTTCTGACTATGGAGCTGCCAATCACCAGAGTGGGCTTCTCAGTGGGTGTGTCACTGAGTGGGGAAAACCGGTTAGAAACGTGAACGGGTTGGTGGTGACCAGTGGGCAGAGATCCACGACTACGCTTTCTGCGTACAGTTACCCAATCGCCTGGCTGCTCAGGCACTTTTGGAGGACAGCTACGTGGGGGGCCTACTTTAACTCCTGGATGTTCAACAGCCTGAAGCCTGGATTCTAACTCTGACACCCTCGCCTCCAAAGCTACAAAAATACTACACTTATTACACATCCCATTATCACTAAAGGAGGCAGAGGAATAACTGAACATCTGACACAGAGAGCAGGAGAGAGGAGAGGAAGAAGGAAGAGTTGGAAAGAGTCAAGGGAGGGAGAGAGAGAAGCCATAGCAATGCTAAGCTAGCGCTAGCCTAGGCTAGCTACTTCTTGCTATCAGAAATAAAACCGTGTGAAACTGACAAGTGCTCAGTAGAAAAGTGCAGCAGAAGGTGCTATGTTTTAAAGTAGTCAGTTAGAGTTACTTAGATACAGAGATATCACAGAGAAAATAACTTAACTTCAGATGGAGATCCTCTGAACAGCTGCACACTCAGTTGCACACTCAGTTAATCCAAACAGGAAGTGAACAGGTCCAAACAGGAAGCAAGAAGGGAAGGCAGACCAAGTGTGGTAGGTTTTTCTATGTCATTATATACTGGGTTTGATATTGGCAAATGATCTTATTTTTATTGTTTTGACCAGTAGTATCTGGAAAAAAAAAACCTTGATGGATAATTCATATTAACTGCTGTACTTTGGCGTATCACAATTGAATTATACACATAAAAAAAGAACGGATTCCTAAGCTGTCTTTAAATTTGGTGTTTATATTTGATTTAAATTATCACTTAAAAGTTGTATTGTGCATTTATTGTGTTGTATGTATTATTTTTTTGTATTCAACCTAATCCAGCTTCAACCACCCTGTTCTGTTTGGTGAAGCAAAACATAAAACAATTGCAATTTTCCTGAAATGTGATTCAGGTCATGATAACCTTTTAATGCATATTAAAAGGCAGCTAGTCTTATCTCCGCAATTCTGTTGAGAATAGAATGGAGTAGGAAAAACCTTTTATTTTCACCCAGTGGGGAAATGCAGATGGAAAGAGACAGGAAAATAGAAGCATGCAGATAATCACAAGGACGAAAAATTTGAAAACAAAAAATAACGGCAGTGATGGACTACTAGTTAGGGCCGAGGCTTATTTCCTCTGAACGCTTTAAGTTTTCTGGTTTGAAACCCACAAACGCATATGTTTTTTTTAAATATGAATGGCATACTCTGAGAGAAACAAATGTTTAACTGTTCAACTAAGTTTTCTATTTAAATGTTGCTCACAGGCGTAACTTTTGGACGGACTGGTGTGGACATGTCCCCACCAACTTTGGCTTTGCCGGAACAGTCCTCACCAATAATTTAAACACTTGTTTTCCTTTCTTCTCATTTAATTTAGTTTATAGAAACTTAGGAAATGCACAGCTGTCTCTATTCAGAGGATTTTTAGTCCAATTTTTTTCTCTCTCTCCCACTGCTCCTGAGTCCCGCCTACCTGTAATTTCAGTGGATCTTTCCAGGTCCATGTAGGTAAGTCTCCTAGGTCTAGAGCTCTTGATCTTTCACTTTGAGATATGACATGATTGGCAGTGGCTAATCACTTCGTACATTGTAGTGATGGGAGGATAGACAACACACAATAGCAGTCAATTTAATTTGAAAAAAATTAAAAAGCATTTTACTTGCTTTTTAAAAAGTTAGGAGACGGGTTGGGAAAAAAAAAGGAAACAAGATATAGATATACTGACCTTTTCACCAGAGAAAAACAAAAGAGCAACTACAACAACAAAAAAAACAATGGTAATAGAGTGCTTATACCAGGCAGGTTAGTATTAAGTTTGACAACACATTGCTTTTAAATATTGTGTTCTTCTTTACTAGTTAGAAAGTCAGTTCATTCTTCTCCTCAGAGGACCATGACTCATAATTCCAACTGAAAATCAACTAATATTTCTTGATTTCTTGATGAACGCAAATTTAACAGACTGCAGGGGTTCTACATATGCCAAAAGGCTGAAATTTTAATATCATGCAGAGGTGTCTTGAAAATTACTTTCTCTGGTCTCATTATATTACATATTTTAATGCCATGTGTTTCTCAGAGCACAGAGACAATAGCAGCGACAGCTGCAGATTCACAGATGAACCAGATTTGTGTTACTACTTAAAAGAGGAGCACATGAAAATGATCACAAGAGATCATATCACTGCTTCTCCATTCACTCATGTGTGTTGAGTGAGTAAAGGAAGCATGTGAGTCCCCCTTCTGAGTCCTTTATGTCACAATACAATGCTCTTTTTAGCTTCCACTGAAGCTTTTCCAAATCCGACCCCATTTTGCCTTCTAGGATTCAGAAACAAAAAAATGGTGTCGACCTATCTTCAATTGATTTGTTTTGATCCCTAGTGGTCAGGATACAAAGTGTCAGCTGGTGTCTGGAGATCTCCTAAATGTTTTCTGCAAAGCTTGGGTTCTTTGACATGATCAGCAGAAGGGTTTCATGTGAATCTAGGAAATGATCTCTACCAACTGTTGTGCTTAGCTTAGCTTACCTGAAGATTATGAATATATTAAATAACTAGAACTGGAAGTTAGTTAATTAATAGGTAATTCAAATCAAGGGTAAAGCTAGTTATTCATTATCAGTTGAATGATTATAACTAATTTGTTTAAGCCAGGCTTGCACTGTGAGATTTGCTCGTTTCGGGGCAACTTTCCAGTCATGCGACAATTTTCCGATCGGGTCGACTTACAGCCTGATCGTAAGTTGTGCATCGTGTAGCGTACAGGGGGTAACAAGGGGCAATCAGCCTCTCACGACTACCTCCAAATCAGGAATTGTGAGGTCGTGGGCCATCGTGGCCGTCGTGGGCGAATCTCTCAGTGGGAATGCGCAAACAATCATTCTTCTTTTTCTTCTTCCTCTCAGATGTAAACACAGAAGCATGGCAGGGGTGCAAGTGAAATGGAGTTCTTTCTGTAAAATTGACAGACCATAGTAGCTACATTTGCTTAGCCATGTCTTTGTCCAAATATGTTGTTGCCTTTTCTTTTTAGGGCTTTCAGAAGAAAATTGCACAAATTGCCAATGCAGCACGTTTCACACAAGTGTGCTTCATATTCCTCTTCTACTCATTTGGCTTCCAGATAGACGAGTCAGTAGTGCCATCTCACTGCGGAGCTGAGTCCCATTTTGATTTTAGATGTAGAGTGTGTGCAGGTAGATCGCATCAGAGCGTCATGCTGCACATACATCGGGAGCTGTGAACTCACACTATACGACGAAACCCTGCGGTTTCATCGTACAGTGTGAGCTTTAGCTCTGTGCAACCTACGCTGGAGGGGTGTGTCTTCAGAGATCAATAGTTCCGGTCGCATCAGCGAGAATATATCACAACACAACCATCCCAGCAGTGCTTCCAAATGTCGTTCTGTAAAAGAAGAAAAAAATTATCACAAGGGACCTTTAGGCTGGATCCTTCAAGTCATGACGCTAAACTAACCCTTATTTCAAACAAAAAAAAGTTAAAATCAGTAAATTACTGATTTTAAATAAAACTTTAATACCTGTATGTCAGTAGCCAAGTTGGAATTTATCATATGGAGAATCGTCTCTCATTGTGCCAGTCATAATAAACAGATCATCATATGAAACCAATGTAAATGCACTGCTCGGATTTGTTGATGTATCTTGGGCTGTTAGCCAGTATGGTTGAGCAATATTCATCCATGGCATTGTGAGGTGTGTAGGCTGTGGTGAAGTCCTACATTTGTAACAGATTGGTTAGCCAAGGCTCTCATATGTGAAAACTTTTACCAGCCTTTATGCACCAGCAAGTCAGTAGGCTATCTAAACACACACTCCCTCGTCTCTATTCCATTCTGCCCATCCACAATTATGCATATCTATACAAATGTGTTTTATGGATGTGTGATTATCTACAGCACCTTATCAATCATTTTACCAGGCTGCTATGATTCCGGCCTGACTGATTAGCTGTGTTTAAATTCTGCTCTGCTCCTCACTGCCAAGCTGAGTGCTCATTCCTTTCACCTGTGCCAACCACAGCCACTTCCAATCAGTGCAACTCAACTGACCTTGTCTCCTGGCTTTATAAGGCTCCCTCAGTGACCCAACTGGTGACAGATTTGCCTTTTAATAAGCAGATTACCCAGTGTCTTTTCCTTTCCTTTCCTTTCCTTGTTTGCTTGCCTGGTTGTCTGACCATGTCTTGTTCTGTTGCTGGATTTCACCGTATTTGTAATGTTCTGGGCCACCACCCTGTTACTCGGCTCAGCCCTTTAAATCTGTTTTCCTAAATCTGTCTCTTTGGTTCTAACCGCCACTTTTGTTCTCTGACTATCAACTAAGGCCTCATCCATTTGTTTCCCCATTATGTCAGAGTAGTGACAGTGAGATGAAGCCTCATGAGGCATTGACCCATTTGGGCAAATTGCTACAATGAACCACACATTTCATGAAGCTTCAAGGACCTGTGTCACCATCTACTGGCAGAGTGCATAAATACAGTAAGTAATATCTGATTTTTTTTTTTGCAACTGTTTTTCTTGTTTGTTTGTTTTTTCTTGAAGTTCCTTTAAAAATACTCATCATTGGTTTGTATAATAAAATTTTTTGTAAGGTTTTATGTGCAGAAAATTTCTTAGAGAACAGTCTTTTAAGGTACACTGTTTTTCTGTCGTTTTAGTGACACAAGCTCAAGCAGATAGTGAAAGTGCTTGTGCAATTTGGGCAATAATGAGCAAAATGAAAGGTGTTAATCGCTTGCATAAAAATAATTTTTCCATATTTTTGGTTTAAATCTGGTTGGAAGTTATGTTTCCAATCAATCTTTTGGTTAAAACAACCAATCTAATTTGGCAGTGTTTTTAACCAATCTCAGAACAATCCTCAGAATTCGGGGAAAAGGAGGACGCATTTAAAGGCTGCATTTTAAGCTTCCTCAGAATTTTTGCCATAAACAGCCTCCGCGCAGCGTTGTGACGTCACCGGCCTTAAAATGCGTCCTCCGAAGGATGCAGCCTGCAAATTTAAACGCAGCTTATATTGGTAAAGGGGCAATCCAATGCAAATTGGTCACTTTGTCCAAAAAACTGGTTAAGTTGTATGCAACTTTCAAAAACCAAGGCCAGGTCTTGACCCTTGGATTGTGGCAGAGCCTTACAGCATATACCACTTCCAACGCTGATTTCTATTTGGATAGAATTACTACTGAAAACTAATAATACAACTATTTTCTGCCAAAAGACTGATTTTTTTTTTTTATTAGAATTGAAATGTCCTATTTTTCCAGAAATATCTTTTTTTCTTTTCTTTTTTTTTTTGAGTGCTTTAGTGCGTAACAGAATTCTTTAAACAGAAAGACAGACAAACAAAAAAAAAATAAAAATCTAATATAAATGAATAGGCTGCTTTCACCTGATGTCAAATAACAGACGGAGTGCTGAAAGAAGATTTGCTATGGATTTCCTATATGAAAAAAATGCCCCTATATTGTGCCATTTAGGCTTCTGCATTTATTATAACAGAGAAAAGGGTTATCGATTGCCAAAGGCATTCGTTCTCTAAAGTGAAAAAGGGGATTTTAAATCTGCATGAGATCAAGAGGAGTAGAGTTTACTTACAACTATGTCTGAAGCAACTTCTTCATTAATGTAGCTCTCCTAGTAGCTCTCTTATTTGGTATTATTTGTTGGTGCTTACCATTAGTTTGTCTTTAAATAATTATTTACTTAGCAACGATTCTTAATCTTCCATAAGTCAAATATGGATTTCATCCAGGGTTTTTACAGTGCTAGTGCTCTTTGGGTAACGTTAAGTTAGTTGTCTTGGTTCCAACGGTCAACCTCATATAACACTTAGCTTGAAGAGGACCAGATAATAATTTTTGCTGGCTGGGTGGTGCTCAGGTTTCAGGCAAACTTGTTAAAAAAAAAAGTTATACTCCTCCAGACTTATAGGCTTTCATCTGTTAGGTTGACTCAAAATTTCACACATTTTTATGATTGAAGTACAGGGAATTTCCTACATATTTAGCTTTTTGTGTCTTTGTCCTGAAAAAGGATCTAAATCCCTGTGATGCTGGCTCTCTGATGCCTCAATTACATTTTACTTGTTGTCCTCTATTTGAAATTGAATCTCATCAAGTTGACATGACTGAAACCATGACAGTTATACAATAAATGATGATACAAAATATCAACCATATTTTGTCAAAACTATAGCATACAGAAAAAAAATATTTTTGAACAATAGCTAAAAAAGCTAAAATATAAGAACTCTTTCTAATATTCCCCAGTTGCAAATTCTAAAAACTCATATATTTTTATGATTATAAGCACAAATTTGTGAGATTTAAACTTCTGTGATTCGTCAAGCAAATGTATTTCCTTTTTTTACTTTAGAGATTTTCCCATTTTATTATTAAAATGTGTGATTTTAATCTCAAAATATATTGAGGTTTCGGGCAGAAATGTGATTTTCAGAAACTGAGATTTTCCATTATTTCTTGGAAATATCCAATACATTTCTTAAAACTTCTATCTTGCTTTCTTTTTGTAAAGTGGAAATATATTCCTTGTCTGTTCATCTCTAATGTCCCTAGTATATCATCATACAGTCGAAAGCACTACAGGTCTACAAGTGGGGGCACTAGGGTGGGAAGGAGTGATTCAGACTGTGAATAAATTCTTTTTTACATGTCAGGTTGCGTCTGAACTGATCCCTCTCCCAAGAACATCTCAAGTATCTGCTAAGTGCGAAGCCCATTGCCCCCATCCTGCCCCCCTCTGCTGCCTGGAGCTTTGCCTGCCGGGGCCTCAGTGGTGCTCGGTGTTTTGGAAGTGGATGCCCTGGCGGCTGCTTCGTGGGGCCTGGCCCCCTCGGGCCCATGACCGGTTCCACTTCGGGGTGGCTGGCTGCCGGCGGAGCCCGCGGGCTTGTCCCTGCAGCTCCTAAAGGCTTTGGCATTGTGGTGGCTGGGGGATTTCCTTGGGGCCATCTCTCCTCTTGGTGGGGGGGCGGTTCCCTGGGTTGGCCCCTCCTGGGCACCTTTGCTCTGGGGGTCCCTTTGGGCGTGTGGGTTTTGGGTCCTCCAGCGCTTGCCTTGATGCTCTGGGGGGGGGACGGGTCTTTGGCTCTTCACAACCACTATTGAGCATTTTTCCTTTGATTAAACTTTACATGCACAAGTGCAAACTCACAAACAACTACAGGTGCTTGGTTCCAGGTACTTAGAGATTCACTTCCATACAGAAAGCCCATATTCTTATCTTCAGTTACCACACTAACATATCAAATTAAATAATACTGTGTATACTTCAGCAATACTATCAAGGTACAACATTAGTGTATCTCTTATACTGCATCCGTTGGTTGTGCTGTTCTTTTTTTTACATCTCTTTGCAGGTGAGGAAGCAGACTGAAGACGTTTTATCAGTGTCTCCCTTTTAGCATGTCTGCTTTCTCAGGAGACAAACAAGCCCATTGAATGGGATTCCTACTGACAGCACACCACAGGTATGTGGGGGTCTGAGCGGCTCCGACAGAAATAATATTGGAAGGCAGGATGGTAATCTGGATGAACTGACTGCACTGATTAAGTTTTCAGGTGGATTTTCCCACTTAAAAACATAATAAAACTACTTTATTCCCACTGATCACAGCAAATATAGCTGCAAGGCAAATAAAGGATTGAGTAGCTCCGCCCATCTCGCGTCAGAGCCACTTTTCGACCGCGCAACCAGAGCAGCAAAGCTGCTTCAGCCGCGCGTCAGAACTAAACTGGTACAAGCAGCAAAAAGGAAGCAGCAGACGTGATTTTGCTGCTCTTGCTGAGTCCGGTGTGAAAGCAGCAAGATTCACTCTGCTCTGGCTTTGCACTGCCCACAGGCTGCTGAGAGGAGGATGGTTGCGCCGGCTGCGGTCCGCCCTTCTTGCAGTCAAACACCGAGCAACTCTCTGCTCTTAAATTGTTTCTGTGCATGATGTATTGCATTGCGCACTATTGGCATCAGTCTTAATAAAGTGAAGCCACACTTTTGACCTGGGGGGCATTTTAAAGGGGTTCCACAACGCTTGCAACCAGTTCACAACAGATACACATGAACCCTGGCTGTAGGCGTGACCACCTGTGTATTTTTCCTGGATGACGCAATCACATTAAGTGTTACAGCCAATCACCGAAACTTGGCACTGAAAGACGAGGCATGTTTATATACTCTGTAAAACTGAAGCATTTCGGTCGGTACCATAAAAGAACCGATGTTCGGTACCCAGCCCTAGTCTGATCCACCTTTGTGTATTCCATTTCCTGTGTAATACCTTTCTATACACCCATTCTGCTAGAAACCCTGGCACGTTGTGTGAACTAGCTCAGCCTCTGGATGCCAAAAGATTTTTAAATTTACACCCAGTGAGCATTGTACTATGGACCAGTTTCCTGGTTCCACTGGGTTCTGTTCTACTGGCTTATTCTTCATTTCTCACTCACGAACACACTCCCACTGGTCAGCTCACAAATACAGCGTACAAATATCCCTCATGAAATTATTGTATGCACTCCTGTAACATATCTGATCCTCTTTTAAAAAATATATAGACAGACATAAAAAGAAAATTAAAATGATTAAATCTAACACTAAGTGTTCCACAAAACTAGCAAAACATCAGTTGACTGCTGGCCCTCTTGTTTATTTTTTATTGTACTGCTATTTGTGCTTTTGCTTTAATTCATAGCAAGTTGCTAAATAGCCAGTTGATGCTCATTACTGCGACCAGCTATTGAGGAGTGTGAGTCACAGGGGTAACATAAGGAGTCCTTGCTTTATCATTTCCAGGTCAGCCTCTGAGTTGGTTCATATTTATTTATAAATTTGCAGTTAGCAGTGTTGTCTGAAGTATTATATACTATTTGGTTTTAGCTCCTTAAATGATGTTGTATTGCACTGAATTAGAATTGTGAACATGCAAAACATATACATATTTGGGGATGCATTTAGGAACTCTGGATATATCTTGAGCCTAAAAGTAAAGTGCAAAGTAACACAAATAAACAATAAAATAATTCATACAACTTTTCTTTTGTTGCAACAAATTATATCTGGAAAAGCTGAACTGAGCTACAGTAAAATACTTGAGGTAGAAAATACTGGAAAGTGTTCCCGACTGACACTTCTTTATTCCACATCTTTTAGTGGATTTGAATCTCTATGGCTACAAGGGACACGACAGAATCACAGCTAATTCAGTCCACTTTCAGATGGACTATCATGCTGGCACTTTTATAAACCCGCTACTTCCATGTGAGCAATCAAACTTGGATGTGTGCCTTGCCCTCACTCACAGCAGGTCCGAGTCAGTAAGATATCTTATAGTACTCCTGAGCACCCTGCTAAATAAATACACATGAGGACAGAGCGGCAGGAGGTGGAAGTGTGAGCAATCTGTGGATAACCTTTCTCTCTGAAGTTTCTTGATTAGAAAGTGCTGCCTTGTAGAGTACATTACTCCTCATCTGGCTATGTAGAGCCATTCATTGAACTGCTTTTAGCTTTCAGTTTGATACAGGGAACATAAAAAAAAAGAATAGGAAAGAAAATGATGCTGCTTTTCTATTGTGTAGAATCCTCAACATGGGACCTCATCTGGTTTCTTTGTTTCTTTATTTTTGTACCCATCAACTCCTACAACGTCCAAAGAAAGCAACCAATATGAACTTTAATGACATTGTAGTACCTTGTTACCTTGGAGATTCTCTTTGACCAATCAACTTGTATTGTTTGTTCTCTGGTCTCAAAAAGTGAACTGCTGTGATTCTGTTGTTGTTTTTTTGTTTTTTTACCTCCTTTAGGGATCAACTTCGTGTTCTTCCACACTTTTACTATTCTTTTACACTGTTCTACACTCCTAACTGTGTAACAAGCTCCAGGACCAGCTATCAGAAGTACAGCATTTTCATCATCTAATTGGTCTTGCTCTCAGTGACCTAGAACTACCATGCTTTAAAAAATTGCTATCTATCTATCTATCTATCTATCTATCTATCTATCTATCTATCTATCTATCTATCTATCTATCTATCTATCTATCTATCTATCTATCTATCTATCTATCTATGCTTTTTAAAAACACTTCAATATGCTTCTGTAGCTTGTGTGGTGAATTTCATTGGAACTCTTTCTTTTTCTTCCTCTTTTTAAAGTAAAAAAACACACAGCACTGGAAGCTGGCAGAAGAATAATTGTCAGGAGCAATTTTAGATTGAAAACTACAGGCATTTTTCCCCAATACAAAATAACAATCTATAAGCTCCATTGTTTTAAAAGAAATGTGCTTACAACTACAACTTTCACTCCATCCATCCATCCATCCATCCATTTTCTTTACACGCTTTTCCCAAGTGGGGTCGCGAGGGGTGCTGGTGCCTATCTCCAGCAGTCAATGGGCGAGAGGCGGGGTACACCCTGGACAGGTCGCCAGTCCATCGCAGACAACTTTCACTCATTAAATGCAATATAAGCTTTTTAAATCAGGGACCTTTAAATAAAGATATCTCTTTTGTTTTTCTATTGTTTTTTTTTGTTGTTTTTTGCTTTAAATCCCGCCTCTGTGGATCGTTTAAAAAAGTGCTACGGATGGATGAAAACAAAACAACAGCGGGCTCACTTACCAGGCCACACCAGAGGAAGTGATGTGGGAGACGGAGGAAGCTGGGCTGCAGACATGGGCTAATGGCAAAGCTAAAAAAGAAATCCCCACAGACCACTACTACCATCAACCCTACTCTCCAACATCTGCTAATTGGATAACAAAATGGATAATCTCAGAATAACTCTTTTCAGAAAAGGAGATTAGTAACTGCTGCACGATCATTCTGATGGATTTGTGGCTTAATTCCGCAAAACCTGGCAATGCCATGAGCTGGGAGGTGCTAACTCTATACTACCCCTATAGAAACAAAGAACTTAGGGGTAAGACTTGTGGTGGCAGGCTTTGTGTGTAAATCAACAACAGATGGAAAAATTCTAAAGCAGTGGATAGCTTCTGCTCTCCAGAAATTTAGTTTCTGAATGTCAACTGCAGACCATTCTATCTGCCCAGAGAGTTTTGTGTTGTAAGCCTTACTGTTGTTTACGTGCTCCCCAGTGCTAATAGAAAAGGGGCCATGAAGATTCTTTAACATGCTATCTCTGAGCTTCAATCTGCACACACAGAGGGCATTTTCATCATTGCTGGAGATTTTAACCAGGCTAACTTGAAGACTGTGCTCCCTCATTTCTACCAATATGTGGACTTTGCAACTCGGAGTGATAACATTTCAGACCTGGTTTACTCTAACATGAAAGATGCATTAAGAGCAGCTCCCCGCCCCCACCTCGGGTCATCAGATCACCTCTCTGCCATGCTAAATCCTGCATACAGGCCCTAGCTGTTTAGAGCTAAGCCAACAGTTAAAGAGGTGCAAGTGTGGTCTGATGGTGTCATGGAGAAACTCTGATGGGAATATCTTCAAGGCTAAATCAGGTTATGACAATATAACAAATATAGATGAGTATGCAATGACTGTGTCAGCCTACGTCAACAAATGCACTAAGGACATCAGCATCACAAAGAACATCACCATCTGAGCAAACCAACAACCCTGGATGAATGGGGAGGTTCATAGATCGCTAAAAGCACGGAACTCAGCTTTCAAGTCTGGTGATAAAGAGGCATCGAGGAGAGCGTGTGCCAACTTAAACCATGCCATCAGAAACAGAACTACAACCAGAAAATCCAGGATCTTTTCCACAACACCAGCAACACCAGATGGATGTGGCAAGGCATACGGGTGATCCCCCCAGTAGATGCAGCTAACGCTGACTTCCTAAATGAATTTAAGAAATTCTTTGGAAGGTTTGAGGTACTAAACAGCACAGCACCATTGAAAGCCATTACACACCGGGGGAGGAGGCACTCAACCTTGACATAGCTGAAGTGAGAAAAACTCAGGGGGGAAGTCAACCCCAGAAAGACCCCAGGTAATGATAATATACCTGGGCGGTTGTACAAGGAGTCTGCAGGTGAGTTGGCTGGTGTTCTCGCAGACATTTTCACCACCTCGCTGGACCAATCTATAGTGCCAGCATGCTTCAAGTCTGCCACCATAATTCTGGTCCCAAAAAAGCCTCAGGTCACCTCACTCAATAACTAGTGGCCTTTCACACTGATTCCTTATCATGATGAATTGCTGGTTAAAGATTACATCATCTCCAGTCTCCCCCCAACATTCGATCCCATTCAAGTTCGCCTACCGACGAAACTGCTCCAATGAAGATGCCATTTCCTCTGCTGACATGACCCTAGCACACCTTGAGGAGAAAAACACCAACCCGCAAATGCTCTACCTCGACTTCAATTCCGCTTTCAAAAACACCATCCCACAGCATCTGATAGGAAAACTGGAACAGCTGGGCTTCAGTGCACCCCTCTGCAATTGGCTATTAGACAACCTCACAAACCGATCGCCATCAGTCCGAGTCGGACAGGCACCTCTGTTGTCATCACCCTAAACACAGGCTCCCCACAGGGCTGCATTCTGAGCCCCTTGCTGTTCACCCTGATGACACATGACTGCCTCCCAGCTTCACCACCAATCCCTTTGTGAAGTTCGCCGATGACACCACTGTGAATGTTGAAAAAAAAACTGTAAATCATGTCACAGTCTCTGCATCAAACTGACCATATCAATGCATTTTTTGCACCATTTTTCCCCGTTTTGTATACACTCTGTCTATACAAAATGAAAAAGTTTTTCTAAGTCTAAGTTATACTGTGTAAATGTGAGAAAAATATTTTATGTTGCTGCACTGTAAAGCTAAAATTTGCAGAACCAAATAACAATTCACACATGATCTCAGAGAAAATACCATTTACTTTAGTTACATTGGCAGTTTTTTACAGTTCTATATACCATCTATAAAATATTGAATGAAACATAATCAGACTGTATCTTCACTTCAGCAATTACTAAATGGAGTCTTTGGGTTAAAGTTTTCACTTTCTTTAGTCTTGAATAATTTTTTTTTTGTTCCCTGAAGATGAGTCACTTTGAGTCCCTTGCCTCATATTTTATCAAATATTTCTGTTTGATCTCATTTTTATTTTGCACCTCCTGTGCTCCTGGCTTACCCACCATATGCAAATACAGATCTGTGGGAATAGTCTTCAAACAGAATCTTTCCTGTTTGTACCTTCATTTCCTATTGTGACATGAAATGCACTCCTTTATCTACCCTGCATTAAAGTACAAGCTCAGTCTTCTACTTAGTGGAAGTTTTCTTGTTAACTGATCTTCATAACAAAAATATCCAGCTTTAAAATAACTATCTTCAGAAACTAGCAGTTGAGAACCTAGAAGTACATGTATAATACAGTACTTTAGTGTTTGATGTGTGAATAAATTACATAATTAGTTTTTTTTTAACAACAAAAAAATATAAGAACATGTGATAACATTATATTTGCTATTCAAACAACACTCTCAAAGTATCTCATCTGATAATCTCCAATGTAATCTTAAATGGTGCTTCACTTCTGAATAAAAATATATTTTGATCTTATAAAGTTTGTATGTTTTGGTTGAAATGTACATTCAACGTTCAAATTAAAACTTATATAATTTGCGTACTTACTAGAAGAGTATACGGCACTAATTTCACAGGCAAAATCCTTGAAAGGAAAATATAAAATCAAATATAAATGGCTGGACAATCATCAGTGAAACTAAACAATTGCAAGAAACAAAGCAAATACCTCTGGTGTCACAAGTGTTATCTATAAATATTCTGCAAGCAAATCAAATGATAGATTTACTAGGAAAAGGAGGAGTTAACAAGAAGCAGGTGAATGGTCATTACTTTTTACTAATCTTAGTATTTTCCCAAATATTAAAAAAAAACTTCTCAGGTATTTTATAAAAGACTATCCATTTAATTATTGTTGGGGAATATGCAGCAAAATCAGTGCTAAGATTACAGTTTTCTGTGCTAAAAGTAGAAATGTCTCTCTTTTAGCATCCTCTTAGAAAAATAATTAATATTCCTTAAAATTTTAGTCAGGTTGATTTGCAGCTTTTTTTTCACTCATTAGTTTTGCCTTGATTGATTTTCCCTTTAAAACGAACAGTGATGCACTATTAAATATTGAAGAATTTCACAAATAATGATTTTCTTATTAGTAGAGGTGATCTTTATTTGCTGGACAACATGGAAAAATAGAATATCCTAATTGCATTTTAGGCTATGCTCTCTGTGATATAGTCACTTTTATATTTGTTGGAAAGAAGTTGACCAAGTAAACATCTGTAGTATATTCAGTAATAGAATGAACAATACCCGAAGTGGCACTAACATTGCACATGGGTTACTATTATTCTGAAAGCCAAAGTGTTGTAAGAAACTGTTTACGTGTCTTGATCATTTTACCTAAACGGTCTGTATGTTAATACCAGGGGATCTGGTTATGAGTCTATAGACACATATTTAAGTGAGGTTTGTAAATGGCTCACAATATTTGAATTCCTGGACATTTTAGAATTAAATAAATATTGTAAGCCAATTGTGACAGATGGGCTTTTTTTATGTTTTGCCCTTTCACCTTTAAGTTTTACCTACTCCATTACAAACAACTATTCATTTACTCTTCGGCTGTATCTATCTGTATCTGCTCTGCTTGACTGACAGCTGACTGACAGCTACAGAAACAAAGGGAGGGGTTAAAGGGCTTGGCTCTCTTCAGCTGAGAGCTGAACCCTTACCTAAATATTTCATCATCACGGCCAAAAATCTAAAAAATGTATTATAACCAAGCAGTTTGGTGATAGAGCCACTCTCAAAGTTAATAACACTTGACAGCGCCTTTATCGTGCAGTATGCATGCCTAATAATAGTGTATGCACATTTTCCACACTGCACATGAATTTATACTTAACGAGGGTCCATAATTTAATGTATCATAACGTGTAAATTATATCTCAAATCATAGCTGAGAAAATTATGCATAATTCTATAGTACATTTTTTTTTCTTAGGTGAATTAACCAAAGCTAACTTGTTACACTTCTTTCAAAATATGAAGGCCAAGTTGTGCTAAATCAGTTGTGCTAAATCAGTCAGATGTTCAGTATGTTTAATGATTTAAAGTAACATCTTCTAGACACAAAATAAACTATGCAAACTACAACATTAAATTTATTCATAGATAGGTTTTTTTATATATTCTATTCCATTTTGCTTTTGCTGTTTTTCCACATCTGCACCCTCATTCCCCTCTGCTAGTCAGTCCTATTTTCTGTAGCTCAAAATTCTTACTTGCCATCTTGCACCTCAAATGGTGCAAAGACCTTTCTTCATCTACTCCGCCTCCCCACAGAACAGACAGTTATGTGCCCTCACAGCGCACAGTACAGAGGAGCGTTTATGTGTAAGTTCAGCACACACAGGGATACACACACAGAGCTTTCTATAACTGTGTGAAAAATATTTTCCTCACAAAATGCCCAGTTGTGAGCTATATAGTCAGCCAGCATAGTGTGCATAAAAGTACACACACACAAACCAATGAGTCATTTATATGAGCAGCCAAATGGACTAGAGGGTGCTGCTTCACCTCCCATAAAGCTGCGATAAACTCTCCATGCCTCTGAGAGCTGACTGATTGGTGTTATAACAAGGCAGGTATGTGTGTGAATGTGGTGGTTTATCTGTGTGGCTATTTACAAATATTGAGGAAAACGACCAACATCACTGCCCTACTATATTAACAGACATTATGTGGGTCATACACCACAATGAAAACATAAAATATGACATCATACTACATATTTAGATCTTTAGTAAGAAATATTCACGTCACTTAGAGAAAAAAACGTTTAATTTTATTCATCACATCACCGGTTCTTTGATTCGGGAGGAAATGTTCTCAGAGTATGCAAAAAAGGGAATAAACATGGTTAAGTATTAATAAAATTTATTCTCGTCATGTTTAACAAAATAATTCATATAAGCACAAATTACAGAGGAAGTTTTACGTGCTTTGTTTTAGGCATCCCACCACTGCTAGTAAAACAGCAGAATAGCCTAACCTAACCTAAAGGCAAGGCAAGGCAAGGCAAGGCAAATTTATTTGTATAGCACAATTCAGTACAAAGACAATGCAAAGTGCTTTACATGATTAAAATACAGGAAGATAAAACAGAATCAAAGCAAGTAGGAAAAAATAAAAAACAAATAAAATAAAATAAACAAAAAAAGAATATTAAAAACAGTTGGAATAAAGAAAACATGTTTTTGTTGGATTGTTTAACTAGAACAGTCGAAGGCAATCCTAAACAAATGTGTTTTTAGTCTTGATTTACACCCTCTACACCCTCTATGGATATACGTCTCTGAAAGAGTCAAGATGCAGCTTCCTGCATCAACCCCCACCCCACAGACTATGCAAATTCACAGATCATCTTGCCCCAAACCACACCAGTCCAAAACAGATAACAAGGAATTTCACAACCCTTCTTACATCTAACAGAGCACACAGTTAGCATTACTAACTTCTATCTCTAAGAACACAAACTAAAAGTTAGAGCACCTTACCTCATTCTAGTTACTTTTGCCCCATTGGATTGAAACGGCTACAGTGAGATACTTCTAGTAGCCAGCCAGCCTTCAACATCATCCTCAGGAAGTTGGACCTACTCCTATTTGCTGTCAGTTATTTGAAAACTGCTGCTTCTGTCTCCTTAAACCCCAGTCAGCCTCGGCAGATGGCCGCTCACACTGAGCCTGGTTTTGGTGGAGGTTTCTTCCTATTAAAAAGGATTTTTCCTCTCCACTGTCGCTACATGTATGCTTGGTGTGAGGGATTGCACACAATCAATGATTCCTTGAAATCATCTGGTTTCCCTTAGATTGAAAAATTTTGAACAATTTGTCTGTGTTACCTGTACAAATAAATTGAATTGAATAAACTTTTCTAATGGAAGCTATTCTCTGTCTCAGTCGCTCCAGGTTGAATTGTTTTATTTATAAATGTTTTTTAAGAATTTAAAAACAAAATGTTTGGTTTGGAAGATACTTTGAAACAATACAAGCTAGATAAAGCCCATACTGTTTATAAATACCTAAGGAAACCTTTTTGACTGATATAGTGTGGATATTTTTTCATGCCCAGTGCCCATTTCTTATATTCTTGCAAATCATTATGCTGTAATGTTAAAATCCAAATAAATTAAAAAATATATATATACACTGGTATTATTTCTTCATGATCATCTTTATTCTAAAGTAATTATTTTTACTTTAAAGGTTGGAAAAAACTTCAAAAATGTATTATCTACTCATTAAGTGAGAAACTCCATAATCTAAAAAGTGCAAGAGAGAACATGTTACCCCCAGATCCCACATCCCCCATAACTGTTCTGCAGTGGTCACGGACGTCAGGCGTTTGATGTCATTATCCACGCATGTTTTCTCCATCCTTCATAGTCAAAATATGGAGCAAAGCTATTTTGCTCTGCTTTGGTCTGTTTGGCAATAACCCAGGTCAAGATCCAGAATTGGAATTGTATTAAAACCGGAAAAATGTTGACAAGATACGGTTTGCAGGTCTTTAACTGTACCTATTCCTCTCACCATCAACAACAAATCCTGTGGGTTTGGTCATATTTACTCTTTATTTGCAAAAATTAAAGGAGGGGAACCATATATTTCAGCTTACTGAAATAATCTGTTGTTGGTGGTGAGAGGAATAAACACAGTTAAAGACTTGCAGGTGATTTAATTTCTTCCCATGTTATGGAGGGGAACAGATTATTTCAGTAAACTGTAAACTATAATAATCTGTTCCTCCCCTTTAATTTTGCAAATAAAGAGTAAATATGACCAAATCCACAAGATTTGTTGTTGATGGTGAGAGGAATAAGCACAGTTAAAGACCTGCAGGTACATTTACTTCTTCCCATGTTATGGAGGGGAACAGATTATTTCAGTCAACTGAATCATCCATTCTCTCCTCTCCTCCTCCCACATCTTTGGGAAATAAAGAGCAACTGTTTCCAATTTCTCTAAAATTGATATGTGTGATATGTTATACTAGAAATGTCCTTAATCCAGTAATATTTCATATTATACATTAGAGGGGGATTAAAAAGAAATTCTAATTTGTGTGCCCTGCTATCAGCCAGTTCCCATCCTCTTATATCAGCAATATCAGTATATTTCTGTCGGGCTGAAGGGACAAAAGTTAGAGAAATACCGATTCTCTTGGCGTTTAAAAAAACACAAAACAGCTTAAGAAGACCTCGTTAATGTATTTATTTTACACATTTGTAAAAAGAGCAACCGATTAAACTGTATGTTACAAATTTGACATGATTATATGAGCTGTTTTCCCCGAAAAATGATCAGGAGCGCCTTGAAAATGGTCAGATCCGCCTCTCTGGCTGCAATGCGCGCTCCCGACCCAGGGGGAAAAGATTTTCTAAGGGAAAAAGAATTTTGCACAAGACATCTATCATTCAGTTTGCTTTTCAGAGACCTCAAGCTGATGTGTACATCATGTAAACATGACATCATGTCTACGATTACAGCGTACGAGTGACCCTCATTAAAATAATGTATGCACTGCTGCAGCATATCTGGTTCTTCCGTCTGTTCTGTACCATTTAAAAACTCCAAGGACTGACCACAGGAAAAACAAAACCGCGTTAAACTGCTCATATGAGTGCCGCAGAACGGGCAAAACGCAACTAGATTAGCTTCCATCTTGGGTCATCATGAACGCTCCGGTTATCACTTCCGGGTAAGCTTCGAAGACAGTCCCTCCCTTTCCGTCAGATTTTGTCAGTTGTAAGTGTTTTCTGAAATGTAAATTTGTTTTATGATTTGTAAAAGGGTTTCGTTTGTTGTAATTTTGTTTTCTGAAATGTAAATTTGTTTTCTGATTTGTAAAAGTGTTTCGTTTGTTGTAAATTTGTTTTCTCAAATGTAAAGTTGTTTCAAGATTTGCAAAAGTGTTTCAGATTTTTTATTATTGGTTTGCACTTCCCGCCCACTGTATGAAAGGCTTAAATAAAAAAAAAACTTCCAAGAGCACACCTCACAACTTAAAGTGCAACTTCTTTTCACAGGCATGACAGGAAGAGACGCTGACATTGGAAGCTGAGAAAAAAAACAGTTTGTATGAGCCTAAGCGTCTTTATTACAAAGAACCACAATGAAAAGAAAAGATTTGGGCTGAAACTGAATGTGTGCTGGATGCCAGTAGTGAGTTTTAATTATGTCAAAGTTCTATCCATGTAATTTGCCATCATCAGTGTGTATGGGTGTGCATGAATGGGAGAATGACTGAATGTAATGTAAAGTGCTTTGGTCAAGTGTCCTGACTTGAAAAAGCACTATATATGAACATTTACCATTTATTAAATTAAAAATTCATAACCTGGTATTTTGCTCCTATGAATTAACAATAATGATAATATTGTATGTGCTCTCCTTGAGCTTTGATTCTTTTGAAATCTAAATTGCTCATCCACTGTGCTAGAAATAAATTGAAAAAGGTTTTTGAAGTTATTTCTGTCTTTTTCAGCAATAAAATTCACTTTGAAGTAGTGAAATACCTTAGGAAGAAGTTGGCCTTTCTTGCTCATAAAGAAGCAGCTAAGAGGTCAAGATTGCTATTGAAGCAGCCCTAGTCCCGCCTACTGAGTAATTAGGGAAAGGTTTTCAGTTTAAATAATTTCAAGATGAGTCTGCTGCACAGACATCTTGAAAAAGATGTACAGAGTTAAATATTGAAATATATATGAACATCAATTTATTAAAACAGAAAGAAGCATAATAATCTTATGTCACCATTTGAAATGTACAACTACCAGTTACCATGGCAGTGCTCCAAGGCAGCTGACAAGAACAGCTCCTCTCAACAATTTCATAAAATATGCCACTTAAAATGATATAAACTAGACATAAAACCTGCATCTATGATTGCCAACGCCTGCTGGATCTACGGTCACAAAATGTTTTAAATATTGACATTTTTGGGTGTTTTTTGTTGTTTTTTTTTTTTTAGTTTTTTTTTTTTTTTTTTTTTTAGAAAGAGACGGAATGAGCAACTGACATCTCGCGAGGGCTGTGCGTAAGTAAAATGCAGACATTCATGTAGTTCAAAACAAATCCACTCAGGTAAATACAAGGCAATATTTGTAAATTAAACAAAGTCAGATTTTTCGAGGGAAAAAAACTGGACGATGAGACCTTGACGAGCCTGGAGAGCTACCTGGATGAGTGTTTTTTACAACATCGTAATGGGGAAGCCTAGGAATCCCGCATCCTCAGCAACACCTTCTACCAAACTTTATTGGTCTAGCTCAACCAGTGCTGCTTCTTCTACTTTTTCTCCAGAGAGGAGCTACAGTCATGTCCTGGAATCCATTGACATAAAAGCTAACCTGCCTAGATGCAGGGAGGGAAAACAGGTGAAAGGAATGACTAATTAAGGGAGAGCAAACAGGCCAGATCGTGACATTTCTCAATTCACTGTCCTCCTTTATCTTATTTGTCTGCTTCTTCCATGTGGTCCAGACAATCACAAGCACGCTGTTTGATGCCACGCGGGTGTAAGTATAACTATTTATTCAGAGGCATGTACTTTTCAGCTTCTCACTCACACCTACGGTGAATGTAGGGTTTGTGACATGGAATGCACATGGAGTTTGCAAAGCATTTTAACCAGCTTAAAATATTAAAGGCAGATGATGTCTTATTGCAAGAAACCCATAAATCAGCAACAACTTTAAGTGATCTTAACTCACCTGGGTTCCCTGATGTGTTTGCAGCCTGCTAAAACTCTAGACAGAGAGGAGTAGCAATTTTAATCCACAAAAACATCAGTTTTACAATATTAGACAGAATTATAGATCCCTAAGGCAGATTCATCACAATTAAAATATCTATTCATAACCTAAAGCTATGTATTGTTAACATATATGATCCAAATATTGACGACCCCTCATTCTTCCACAAACTTTTCCTTGCCCTTTCAAATCATGGGGACTGTTCTCTAATTATTGGGGGTGACCTCAACTTTGGTCTAAATGGAGAAATAGGTTAAATACAACAGGGACTCAGAGCAGTTGACAATCATTAAATATAGTCAAACAATACATGAGTGATTTTGGACTTTGTGATGCATGGCGATCTCTTCATCCTAACAGTAAGGAATACACTTTCTTTTCTAATGTCCATCATTCCTATTCTCGTTTGGACTATTCCTTAATAATCTAGCTGCTAACTGACATCTCGGATGCTGTAATCCATCCTATTGCTGTCAGCGATCATGCTCCTGTTACTTTAACCCTAATAAATAAAAAATAGCCCTACAAAACAAGAGCTGGAGATTCAATACATCACTGCTAAAGATGAAGATTTTTTTTTTTTTTTTTCAAGGAAGAATGGGCCTCATACTTGTAGTGCAATGATTTACCAGGAACATCAGCATCTATACTATGGGAAGCAGCAAAAGCAGTGATGAGAGATGAAATAATTTCATTCTCATCTCATAAAAGAAGTTAGAACAAAAACGATCCAGGAATTACAGGGAAAAATGTAGTTACTAGAAAGCTCCCAAGATGAGGAAAAATTGGATAAAATCCATAAAATAAAACTAGAATTAAAGGGATGTATTGAAAAACAAAACAATTTTCTAATACAAAGACTTTGAATAGAAAACTTTGAACATAGCAATAAGTCAGGAAGTATCTTAGCTAATCAGCTAAAAAAAAAAAAAAAAAAACGGCTATATTTGCAGTTACAGACTCAACTGGTAATACATTACAGGATCAGGAGGGTATTAACAACGTCTCCGAGATTTCTATAAATCTGTATACACATCACAGTTCAGTGTTCATTATCAGCTAATATGAATTCTGCCACCATTAGTCTCCTGCTTAAGCCAGGCAAATATCTTATGTTTCCACCAGCTATCGTGCCATATCCTTAATAAATGTGGATATTAAAATAATCTGTAAAGCTTTAGCAAAACGATTAGAAAAAGTCACTCCTCTTCTAATCCATCCTGATCAAACTGGTTTCATTAAAGGAAGGCAGTCAGCTGCTAACACACGCGGACTGCTGAATTTAATAGATTATTCCTACAGTACAAATATAAAATCCAACATATTGTCTTTAGATGCAGAAAAGTCTTTGATAGAATAAATTGGAATTTTGTACTCACTACTCTACATAAATTTGGTTTTGGCAATTTCTCTATAAATTGGTTAAAAATCTTATACAGCTTCCCAACACCCTGTGTTACGACAAATAATCAAATATCTACCAGCTTTTGTCTCCAGAGGGGCACTAGGCAGGGATGCCCGCTCTCCCCCTCACTTTTTGCCATTTTCATTGAGCCTCTAGCTGCAACATTTAGATATACTAATGTGATTAAAGGTTTAAAATACTTGAAAACAGAGCATACAATTAGTCTTTATGCAGATGATGTATTACTTTATCTCCAGCACTCAAACACTTCCCTTTCTCATTAGATTACTAGAATCTTTCCCAAAAGTCTCAGATTACTCTATAAATCAGTCTAAATCTAGAGTACTATCAATAAATTGATCTCTACAGAATCCCCTAGGTTTACAACTGCACATTTACAACTGTAAGACCCTTAACCCCACACTGCTCCCCGGACGCCCCACGATGGCAGCCCACTGCTCCCCAAGGGGATTGGTTAAATGCAGAGGTAAATGTCTCCAATGTGAGATCAATAAAGTTCAGTTATTATTATTATCATGTTGATCATCGTATGGTTTCTGTTGCTTAGTGGGAAGAGAAGTTGATGGTTTAACTACCAATTTCTCTTGTCACATGATAAGCTGCCCATTTGAATAGAATAGAATAGAAAACCCTATTATTGTCCCATATTGGGGAAATTCTAGTGTTTATAGCAGCAAAAAGATTACTGAAAAAAATTGTTACACAGATATGGACCTTGAAAAAACGTATAAGGATAACATAATAGTGAAGAGTTAAAAGATAAACAATAAAATACTGTACTGTGAAGTGTTTAAAACCGTGCGCCTTGAGAATAAATAACCATTATACAGATATGGACAATTTTACAGTAATGGATATTTGAAAAATGACATCAACAACAGAGATGTGCCAAATGACAGAGGCATGTTTATTAACTTACTAAGATAGAAAGTGTGCAAAAACAGAATGAATGTAACATCATATTGAGGTTGTTGGGAACAGTGGTGGTTATAGAGTCTTGCAGCTGTCCAGAAGGCATCGAATCACAGAGCTGGCCTTCCCGATTAGCTCATCCAAACACTTTTTCTCAGCTACAGTTAAGCCACAGCTCAAAGGGACATCTCCAAAGATGGCTGATGCCACAACAGAGTCATAGGATGTCTTTAGGAGAGACCCCTGCCCTCCAAAAGTTCCAAGGCACTAGCAACCAATCAAGGCAAAATTAATTCCTATTGAAACATTACTGGTGTATACGTGATTACATTTGTGAGTGCAATGCAATGTCACAAAAATCCTAAGTTTGTGAATAACTTTATATTTATTTTCTATGTTTGTCCTTTACTGGCTTCAATCATTCATTAAGAGTTTTTACTCATATCTTTGTTTCTCAAGGTTGAAAATTTTGTATTTTTTCTCTGTTCTGGGTTCAGGCAATTAATTTTTAGTTTCTGTCACTGAACACATACTCTATTCACTCTGCCTGAAAATTCATCCTCTATTTATTATGACAACAAGAAAGGACAGTCCTTAATTTTAAAACAACCTTTTCCAAATTATCAAAAAACATATATAGGTAATAGTGAATAGTCCAAATTTTTGTCCAAGGATGTTCTGTTTTCTAATGGGCTACATAACCACATTTGAAGGCAGCTGGTAACAAAGTCCACAAAAAAATCATTTAAAAAAGGGAGAATGCAAGGCCCAATTATGTGAAGGGTTTCCTTAGGAACACAAGAAAGGAATGATATCTTCTTGGGAATTAGAAGGTCTAAAATACTTTCTTTAAAATCAATGACGAGTTCAAGAGCAGAACATTTCAGAGATAAAGAGTGATCTGAAGCAGGTTGTTCATCAAGGTGATATAATTATAATTATATAATTGAATTATAATAATACATTTTAAAATTAAACGTTTAAAACAATTACCACAAAGCACACAAGAGCTTTCCATGGGAACATTGTCACAGAAATTAGTTGAAAATATTAAGAAATTAAGGTTTGTGAAAGCAAATAAAAACATTTTTAAACAGAATATTTTATTTTGTAGCCTACACAGAGTTCTGATATTCTGGAATGAAATTCACAGGAACCATAAAATCCCCTACTTTTTCTGAGATTAAAAGATACTTGTGTCTCAGAGCACAACTGGCTTCATACAGCCAAGGTTGATGGAATGATTTAATGAGTTTCATCCTGATTTGGGCAACAGAATCATTAATACCACAGTATGTTAAATTTATATTAAGTAGTTCTTAATTTCAAACATAAGCAATACAAGCCACTATTCCAGAATGATACAGCCTTTTTTTCATTGCTACCTTTTTTTCATTGCTTTCATTGCTACACCTTTAATCATGGACTGATTTTCAAATCCATAAGTTTTATTAGGTATTTAACCAATTCAGACCCACAACATGTAGTGATGTTGAAATAATCTAGAAATAGGACATACCCAAATAATTAATACAGTTGGAAGCAGGGAGAACAGTCAATGGTGGGGGTGTGAGGGGTCATTGATGTAATGGGCTCTGTACACACAGCACTGGGATGAAATGCCTTTTATGGAGGAAAGAGCAGCCTTGATGATCGTCTCTGCAGTTTTCTCCTCATCCTCCGTTGGAAGAACATGCACTTTTGTGCCCTTTTGACAAGTGAGGTGGTATACAGTCTAGGTGAGATTTTCTGTGATGTGTACCCCCAGGAATTTCTCCACATTCAGGATCAGGTTGTTGTCTCTGCAGCAGCCCACCAGCTGCTCCACCTCCTCTCTGTAGTCCTGGTCGTGGTCTCTGACGAGGATTTCATTTTGGAAGAGGGTATACCACAGCTCTGACAATATCGGAGTGACATGAGCTCAGATGGAACAAAATATGGAGCTTATTTAACAGCAAAAAAAAATAAATTATTAAGTATATATTTAAATATTTAAGTTATCCCACCATTTGGGGGGGTAACAGCTCACACCTCTCTATGTCACATTTTAGGAATTATCTATATTTCTCATTAAACAGGGACAAAAGGGCTTACCCGGGTTCTCTGGTCTTTTGCCAAATGTCTCCTCCCCTCTCTCCCCTCCCTCTTTCCTGCCATCCGCTAGGTAAAACCTAAAAAAAAAAAAAAAAAAAAACAGGGATATATCTTGTTAAGCATTTGGTTGCCCTCCTTATGTTAGGTCCTCTCGTAAAATGAGTGTAAATTTTTATGAGAGTTGGATCTGAAATAATACCACCCATTTATCTTCTCCCATTTATCAGAGTCACGGTGGGGTTGTTGTCCATCTCCAGAAATGTAAAGGCAAAAGGGAGGGTAAACCCTGGAAAGGTTGCCAGCTTATCTTAGAGCAACACAAAAACTTGCAACCTCACTCACATCACATCTAGGGGTAATTCAGTGACACCAATTAACCTAACAGTAATGTTTCTGGACTGTAGGAAGAAGCTGGAGTACCCGGAGAAAACCCACACAGGAAGACCCTAGTCTGGGAATTAAACTCATAATCTTCTTGCTGCAAAGCAACAGTGCTAGAATCTACAGCACAATACAGCCAGCTGAATGTTTAGTTCTATGTTTTGTGTATCATAAATTTGTGAAAGCTAAACTGTCTTTAGGAAGAAAAAAATACAGAAACAAAATTAGGGGATTCATATTTTTCTTGTATTGTTTTGCTTGAAATTGTCTATTTGTTCTCGTAAATCCATTAACATGTTATCTTATCTCACGAGCTGATTGCATTCGTACAGCCCAACAGAATTTAAGTAGATTTAGAGCATATCAGAAAATAATTTTCATAGTAAATGCAGCACAATTACTATCTAATATCTCTCATAAAACTGGAAAAACAAAGAATGATTGTGATTAGGTTTGACTAAAATGTTTAGCTTAAATTTACTGGCAGTTGTTAAACCATTCTGAGCAGCAGAAAAAGCCTCACACATTTTTTTTTATTCATTATCCGGCCGCAAATGGAACAGCATTCCCTCTGGTTCATATTCTCCCTCCTATGCTCACATTTTAAATTGGTACACTCACTCTTTCCACCTCCCACTCTCTCGCTATCACACAAATGTAGAAACACTCACACAGCAATACACTTTTAGCGGCCCACAGCAGTTGTGGTGCTCTCCCAGTGCGGACAGCTCCATCCATTGTGAGTGAATAATGTCCAAGGTCAGCATGTACGCGGAGGGTGATCATAAAAACCATACCGCTGCTAACCACAGGCGAATACCTGAATTAGACAGATGCTGTTTGAAAAAGAGAGAGAGGATGGAGCACACGAAGACTGTGTAGCAGGCCACGAGAGAAGGAAGATAGAGATATGGAAACAGGTTGGAAAGCTGTAGACGGACTAAAAGCAATGATGTTTGACAACGCAAGCAAAGAAAGGTGAAGATCAGGATAGCTAACGTGAAAGAGGACTAACTTTATCATTATGCCATTAAATTCCATATTGTGCCACTGCCCAGATGTGGTAAACAGATTTGACCAAGACTCGCAAGCTGTTGTTGCTTTTTTAAATTCTGATTTCTATGTTTCCAGTGGTCTATATACCTTTTCTGTGATTAAATGAAACGTTATGGCTGAACTTCTGTATTCTTGTGTGTAAATGTTTTGTCTTTAAATTAAATGTAAAAAAACAATATGAATGTATAATGTATGTTTCATGATATATATCTATGTTTAGTATTCACAAGAATACAGTTGAAATAACTAACATTTATTTCACAAGTCCGACTGTGTAGGAAATCTGGGAGCTGACCTATAGTAGCCATACATCTGTAAGCCCAGTTAATGATAATCCTTTTCTTGTCCTATATACAAGTTTTTTTCACATCCCAGTTAAATGAAAATGGTCCTAACAATATCGGGGTGTAATTGCTAAAGATATCAGTCATACAACTGTAACTGTGAAGTGTCAGGTCAGGAGTACAGAATAACAGAATGAGGGTAACATATACTGTCATGGTTTCTGTTCTGTTTAAGTTTTCTCTTTAAGTTGTCGTTGGTTTTATTTCCATTTTGTGTTATTCTAGTTATTTTTTATTGTATATGATTGCTTATATATTTCTTTTTTGCCCTCTGTTGCCCTCTTGTGTCAGTCTCCTTCCCCTAGCACCCTTCTAGATTCCTCTGTCAATACCTGCTCCCAGTATGCTGATTAACGTGTTCATTGCTCATATGTGCACCTCCTGTTCAGTCACTGTTTGCTGGTTCCTCATGATCATTTCTTGGCTCCTCGTATGAGTTTTTCGTATATTTTTTCAAAATATACCAAAATCTCAACGATTTTGGTATATTTTGTTAGTTTGGATTTTGCTTTTGTTTCCATTTTTAAAATCAAATCTGCAAGAAACAACCTTCATCTTCAGTCTCTGCATTTGGGTCCTCTTAAAACCTCCACCCAACCTGACATACACACTTGAACAATATTTTCGGTAACCCTTGTTTATTGAAAGAAAAACACAGAAAGGTTATATAATATTACCGTATTTTCACGACTATAAGGCGCACTTAAACGTCTTTTTTTTCCCTCAAAATGTGCGGTGCGCCCTTTGGTGCGGTGCGCCCTATGTGTGTTGTAACTGCGACTTTTGAGACCACCTCATTGAGGAGATGATGAAAGAGTGGCTGAATGTAAGGAGACCAGGTGTTTTTTTTTCACTCATCACCATCGCTGTTAATATGTGACTCCATGCGTGCCCATCTCACAGCTGATGTGAAAAACATGGGGAAGCAAATTAACGCTGTGCTCGCTGTTCAACCGCTCGACATCGGTGTGAACCGGACCCAGTAGGTGCAGCAGAAGCAGCGAGTTTACATGCAAAGTCAATGGTTGACGCGCGTATAGGCGCAGCAAAAGGTCCCGCAGCGCGTTTTGAGCAGCAGGCGCTGCGTCGGGAGCGTTTAAGCATCTGACGCACCGCCAACGCGCTGCTGCTGCTCGAGATGGAAAAATTGAAGTTTTGCTGCTGGACGCGCCGCATCAACCAATCAGAGAAGCTGATCTGGGAGCTGACAGCGAGACAGACACAGCGCTCTGATGACATATGATATTAACACAAATGAAAAGGGCTGGATGGATGAGGAGATGATGAAAGCGTGGCTGAGGCAGGTGTATGTGAGGAGAACAGGTGTTTTTTTCCACGCATCACCATCGCAGTTAATCTGTGACTCCATGCGTGCCCATCTCACAGCTGATGAGAAAAACATGGTGAATCAAATGGATGCCGTGCTCGCCGTTATCCCGGGAGGTCTGACAAAGGAACTTCAACCGCTCGACATCGGTGTGAAGCGGCCGTTCAAAGTAAGGCTGCGAGCGGCGTGGGAGCGATGGATGACAGACAGAGACCACAGTTTCAGGATAAGTGGAAGGCAGCGCTGGGCAAGTTACGCCACAGTTTGCGGATGGATTGCAGATGCTTGGACTAACGTGTCTGCTGGCTCTGTTGTTCAAGCTTTCGCAAAAGCAGGCATTATTTCTGAGGAGCTGCGCTGCACGGAAAGTGACTCTGACAGCGAAGAAGGGGAAATTGGCATGTCTGATTTAGCGCAGCTGTTTAATTCAGAAACAGAGGATGATGACTTTCATGGGTTTGATCAATACTTTGTAATAAATACATTAATAAAGCACAAACATACTCAGTTTTGCTCCCGCTCTATTTTTCTACCTGAAAACTTAATTCAACAGCAGCCTCTGGGCGCGTCTCCTCCTCTTCAGCGCGGTGGCTGGCAGGTGTTTTTTCATCTAAATAATCTAAATCTTGCAGCTATATTTGCTGTGATCAGTGGGAATAAAGTAGTTTTAATATGTTTTTAAGTGTGAAAGTCCACCTGAAAACTTCATAATTGCAGTCAGTTCATCCAGATTATCTATTTCTGTCGGAGGCGCTCAGACCCCCACATACCAGCGGTGCACCGACAGCAGAAATCCCTTCAACAGCAGCCTCTAGGCTGGGCAGCCTCCAGGTTCACCGCGGCTGCTGGCAGGTGTTTTTCATCTAAATAATTTTAGCTGCACGCACCAGGATACTGGTAATAAAAGCGAACAAATTCCGTCGGCAGGTTTCAGGATTTTAAGTTAATTTAGGAGTAATCACAGCGCTGTGTCATCTGCGATGTGTCTGTCTCACGGCCAGCTGCCAGGTTTGATTAATAGTTTGTAATAAATACATGAATAAAGCACAGTCATACTCAGTTTTGCCCCCGCTGTATTTTTAAATACGCAGTAGAGGTATTTAAAGGTAGTAGAGGACATGTACCTGTATATAAAAAATGCGCCCTATAGTCCGGTAAGCCTTATGTGTTTTAAATACAGAAATGGGACACATAACTGAGAGTGCGCCTTTTAGTACGGTGAGCCTTATGGTCGTGAAAATACGGTAAATGAAATATAAACAAATTAATAATAAATAGCAATTATATGAAAATTACCAAATGAAAGCTAGACATCTCTTCAACCATGCCTCCAAAGAAAGATTTTAAGAAATAAATCACTAATACAAGGTAAGTTTATTTGTATAGCACAATCAGTACATTGGCAATTCAAGGTGCTTTAAATTAATTAGACAATAAAAGAGGAGAAACATAACAGCAGGGTAAAAGCAAACAAAGATAAAAACACAAAAAACAGGTAGTAAAACAAAAACAGTTGGAACACAACTTTCAACCAATGATACTTCAGTTAACAGTTTAATTTCAACAGGCAAAGCCAGTTCTAAACAAATGGGTTTTAACTTTGACCTTAAAGAACACAGACTTTCAGCACTTTTACAGTTTTTGGGAAATTTGTTCCAGATAAGTGGAGCATAGGACCTAAATGCTGTTTCTACATGTTTGGTTCTAGTTCTGGGTGTACAGAGTAGTGTGAAATTAAATATTAGAATGTGTCTTTTCTCGGCCAAATTGAAGTACTCTTAGGGAAATCTTGTACCAGTCTCTATGCTTGAATGTTATGCAGGGATATAAAAATGGGGATAACAGAGTGAAGTTGCCTCCTCACTCTAGACAAGGGTGAAATATAGATACATGCTATTTAAGGTGCCTAAGACTCCCTCATGAACAAAAGACAGCTGTTGTGAAATGTTTATCTGGCCAGTAAAAGACATATTAACCTAACTGGTTGTCCTTGATGAACTGAAGTTGTTTTTTCTCAAAATGTTTGTTTTGAGAATTTTTTTTTTGTATGCTGTGGTGGGTTGGTTTCCCCTAGGAGTGTATGTGTGTGTGTTGGGAGTTGTATAAATTTATGTACTGAGCTTGCCCCAATTAGAGCTCAGCTCACTCACAGAAGTGCTGGCTCTCCGGCTGCAGACGTAAAAATAAATTAAAGCCTTCCTGAATTGCGTGAAGTCTGAGTTTCTCCACAACTTCCCACATTGGCGTCAACAAAGAGGATCCATCGTTGATTCGTCCAAACGATGAGCTAAGAAGAAGACTGGCCATTGGAACCCTTTGGGTTTCTCTCCTACCTCCAGTAGGCATTATTGGGAGACGGGGGACTTCAGAACTGCACCGATGTGCTCTGCTTTCTTAGTTCTAGTGAGAACACGGGAAGCAGCATTTTTCATAAATTTTTAGGTAAACTTATGAAGACACTGTTTCAATAAACAATAACTACTAAAGATAAATGCATGAATTAGTTTTTCTAGATCCTGCTTGGACATCCTGGAAATGTTCTTAAGGTGATTAACGGCTGAACTGGTAACTGCCTTTATGTGCCTCTGAAGATTCAGGTCTTAGTCAATCATGGCAGAAAGATTTCAGCCCTAATCATAATAAGGAAAAAAAAGAAAAAATCAAACATTTATGATTTTCCTGATGAAGCAGAAGGCTGCTTTTTAGACTTGCCCTCTTTTTAGGCAGTTGAACCGTATTTGACAAATCATTTCCAGAGGCTTTCATGTGTTCATACTGTAGATAGCTTTCCCCCATCTGTCTTAGACAGTCATTCATCACTTTTGTCAGCCTTTAAAGGGGGAAGATTCTGAATTTATGGACCTAACCATTGCAATTTTTTTGCTTATGCCATACAACAGAAGAAACATGATGGACAAGGGATTATTAAAGTCCTTAGAAAGACACTCATTTCAGCCTTGCAATGCTCCTAGCAATGAGGAGGATCATGCTTTCAAATTATTGATCCTGAACAATCTCCATGACAGTATTCAATATGAGATCACTGTGTATCGCAAGTATGTCATCATGGAAAGATCAGAAGGTATTCTCAGATTGCATGTGATATGTGTGTCCATCCAAGTAGAAAAACTGATAGTGGAGATAGAATTTTGGGCTATGTCACTGTAAGAAGAAGATAGGCCTTTAATTAGAACCAGAGCTGTCAACATGATGAGGAGACTGAATAGTTTTGGTCCCCAGGATGGGGAAAAGAATGAACAGCAATAGAAATCAATCTGACAAGTCAACCAAACGTCAAACAGGTGAGCATATTCTGTCCTATTATTTCAATTCTTTCTATGGTGTACGTTTTAGGACATCCTCAGTTCTCAGGGAAAAAGTTGTCGATTCTCAGGTATCTGGAAAAACGTTGTTTCAGGAAAATAGTTGTCAGTTTTCAGGCCTATCAGAAGAAAAAACGTCAGTTCTCAGGTATAGCGAAAAAAATCTCAGTTTTCCGATATCAGGAAAAAAGTCAGTTTGCAAGTCTCAGGAAACGATTGAGCTCATTTTTTTAAAATCCAGTGAAATTGTGAAGAACCCAGCAGGTACTTGAGTTTAATAAAAAAAAATTCTAACTCAATAAAATATATTAAGGCCTATAACTACACCCATGATGAGTTAAGAGATAAGTTGCTTGTATATATGTTTTTTTTTTCTTCTTCTTCAAGACAGAAGTGAAGCAGGAACTTGGTCTGCATTGCCAGATTGCCAGTATGCTGGTGAAGATTTTCAGTCATAGTCATTGACTATGGTCATAGTTATTCCAAAAAAAGTAAAAAAAAAAAAAAAAACAACAAGGCTTTGTTTTTGTTCCACTCTATAAAGCCTCAAACTCTTCTGACATTTTGAATTGAAAAAGCTTTGTCGATGGGAAGCACAACTTCTTCAAACTTGGAAACAAAGTCCAGTGGATTTTTTTTTTTACTTTTTTGGAACAGATTACCAGTAGTAACTCTGACCTGTTTCCAGATCATGTTGGACTCTGGCAAGGCTTCCCACTGTCACCGGTCATGTTCATAACCTTAATAGACAATCTCAAAAGACTGTAGTTTAATGGAAACATCTCCAACTGCTTTTAGTCAACCGTCAGTGGGCGAGATTAGAATATATAACATTTTCGATAAAATTATTACTATTTGTCAAGGTTCGGTTGAGGTTTTGAGGTCCCAAATGCAGAGGTGACGAGGCAGAGGTGAATTCTAGTAGATTTAATGAAATATCTGAGGAAAAAAAATCCAAAAAACAAAGTACAAAATACAAGAAACCAAAAACCGGGAAAAACTGTTTCCTGAGTGCTGTATCAAGGCACCTGAGTGGGAAGTATGTGGGAAGGAAAAAGTGTGGCAGAAAACGCTGCGCAACGAAAAGAGGTATCCGGACCCTGAGGAAGATTGGGGAGAAGGGCGAATTCCAGACCTTGGGGGACCTGCAGAAGCAGTGGACTGTCTGGGTATCACAATAGATGTCTGGAGTAGAAACATCCAGAGCCACCGTGGACAGGTGTGTGCAGAACTGGGCTACAGGTGCTGCATTCCCCTGGTCTAGCCTCTGTTCAACCAGAAACAGTTGCAGAGGCACCTGACCTGGGCCTCAGAGAAGCAGCACTGGACTGTTGCCCAGTTTTGCATGTCATTTGTAAATCAAGGCACCAGAGTCTGGAGGAAGACTGGGGAGAAGGAAATGCCAAAATGGCAGAAGTCCATTGTCAAGTACCCACAATCAGTGATGGTCTGGGGTGCCATGTCAGCTGCTGGTGTTGGTCTACTGTGTTTTATCAAGGGCAAGGTCAATGCAGCTAGCTATCAGGAGATTTTGGAGCATTTCATGAGCACTTCAGAGACGCAAGACCCAACACCCTGGATGAGCTAAAGGCCACTATCGAAGCATCCTGCACCTCCACAACACCTCAGCAGTGCCACAGGCTGATTGACTCAATGACACGCCGCATTGAAGCCGTAATATTCTACAAAAGGATTCCCGAACAAGTATTGAGTGCATAACTGTACATATTTATTGAAGGTTGACTTTTTTGTATTAAGAACACTTTTCTTTTATTGGTCAGATGAAATATTCTAATTTTGTGAGATAGGAATTTTGGGTGTTCATGAGCTGTATGCTAAAATCATCCGTATTAAGACAATAAAAGATCTGAAATATTTCAATTAGAGTTGTCAAGTTTTATCATTACATTATGGAAAATTATTAACTTTATCACAATATAGCTGGAAGCAGGTCTGAACAGAGCATTCCAGAAAGGAGCATAGGGAAAAGTAGACCAATACAAGAGGGGAACAGAGGGCAATCAAGACATACCTAAAAACTCAAATACAACCAGAAAACGCCACAAAATAGAAATTAAACTAATAAAACTAAAAAACTAAGAAAAACATGGATCAAGGTGAAACTGAAAACTCATAAGAAAACGTAAAAAGAACCAAGACCGTGACAACTATGTTCTGACAACTTCATTCAGTTTTACTTGAAAAAAGATAAATATCTATGAAAAAAGAAAAAAAACACACACACATGCAGTTTCCTGGTTGTTCGTGTTAAACAGCTGGGGATATACAGATTTTTCATTTTAAGTAAATCCTTATTGTCTAAATAGTTCTTCACAAAAACGAGGAAAGCAATAATATGTGAAGAATTACAGAGTAGAAAAAAGGATAGAAAATACAAATAAAATCAATATTATCAAGCAAGAGTAACTTAATAAAAAGTGCCCTTATGTAATAATGATGAGGTTTCCAGGCAGCTAATGTCAACAGGCCACCCAGGACTGCATCAACATATTGGCTTGTGAGAGGATCTAAAAATATTGAAAGTGACCTTGTCAATAAACAAGTTATGAAAAAGAAAGCAAGAAGCAATAATGAAAACTTTTGGATTTGATTCAAAATAGGTTTACTTCTTATGTATGTGCATCTCTTTTGCATGTTATTGGTAAGAATTCTCAAACTGGGACATATTTTCTGTTGTTTGTGGTGAAATTCTGATGTTTTTATTTTAAATGGATATATAATTACAAACAAGTGTACATTTATTCATTTGTTTCTCATTTGTTTATTTATTAAGTAGCTTAGTAAGTTAACTACATAGCTTTGTCTTATTTTTGCTGGGGTGTGCAGCGATTGCGTTGTCTTTCATACTTGACCCCAAAAAGAGATGGTAATGGTGAATGTTTGGGTTGGATGTGTGTGTTGGGGGGGACGGCTGTCCCTCAGCTCCCTGTGCAACTATGTAATTGGGGCATCTTTGCAATGCAGTCTAATGGCTTTACAGGAACACTCAAACACTGATGAACATCAGTTTGGCAGAAACCCAACAGCCACATACATGATGAACCTGAAAAGAACAGGCGTGTTCAGAAATCCACTATGGCTGCATTACAGAAGACACAAAGGCAGTAAATCATATTTAGACTACCCTTAAATCCTAAAGTCACAGGGATACGGCTGCTCCAACTGTTGCATTTCCGAATTCTCATGAGTGGTGCCCGAGTTTAAACAACTGAATCACTGAATGTGAATCCTTTAGCTGCAACATACGGATCAAGATGCAATGACCGAAAAATTTTGATTGACAGATGACCATTGATATATGATTAGCCGATTTTAGGTTTACAGGCTGACATATAACTAACTGGCCTGCTTAAGATGACAGCAAAAAAAAAAAACGCTGATTTTAAGACAGGATGTTTTTTTTAATAGAAATTTTCTAACTTTTGGGACAATATTGTCCGATTAAGAGTACATTTATATAAATTTTTAAGCCAGAATGATTTGACATTTAAATATGTCTTCCCTACGACTTTAAAATATAAGAAAAAACAGAATACTTATAGTTTTTCTCTGAAACTAAACTAATACCTAAAGACATAATACCTACTTACATCCACATGCTAGAGAGTAAATGTTTGGACAGCAGTTCAAATGTGGTCCACAGAAAATAAAAAAATAAAATAAGGTCACCTGAGGCAACGTGATTATTTAAAACGTTCTGTCTGCTTTGGTTTTCTTTTTTAATGTTGGGAGCAGAAAGGATATCTATACATTAAAAATCAGATTCAGCTGCTTCTACTAGAATAGTGAATTTCTCCATTGTAAGATCAATAAAGTTGTATTTGTTTTGGATTGTGACCACATTTTTTCCAAAGGTTTTATGATGTTTCACTTGCTGTTTTGAAAAAAGGGAAAAAGTACTTAATGATTCAATAAAACAAGGTGAATCAGAGATGTGACTGTTCTTTATCTGCCATAACCAGAAATGCACCTTGAAAAAATTCTGTTATCTATGTTACAAATAAAATTAAAATTTCTTAAACCGTTGCTTTTCTAGAGACACATTTTTTTCTGTGCCAATTTCTCTTCATTCAAGATTTCAGCCGTCAGCCGTTGCATTGTCTGGTAAGATGGTAACATCATCAGGTGGAATTAAAAATGACAAGCTATATCTTAAAAAAACCAAAGCAGCGCAAACAAAAGTGTAACCTGCCCCAATCTACACTAAATTAACTCTAAAACCAGTAGGCCTATTTGGTTCAGTTTGGAATACAATGGGGGATGGTGAATTCTAGACTATCTAAAAGATAATCTTCAATATCTCTAAAATGAAAGTAGCACAAATGATCATTCGAACTACACAAACCTGCACAAATGAAGCACTAACCGTTCAATATATTTACATCCGAAATGCACAGCGGTGAAGTCCCAGCAGTGCTTATGGAGAGTACCAAAGACACTCGAAGAGTTTGTTCTACGGTAGAAGGATGACCCTTATGTATTTACTCCTTTCATTTGCCCACAAATTCTGCTCATCTTCAAAATCCCTGCTATAGAAAAACATCTGCATAGCAGATAGGGGCCATCGCCACATTTATTGGGGATGTTGTGTTCAAGGCTATGCGTAATCTTACATTTACCCACATACAAGATTTGCTTTCATGACAGATCTGATCAAAACACCTTCTTGCACATATATGTTCCCTAAATGGCCTGTAAGAAGATGCAAACTGGGAATACTTACAGGTTACTTTTAACATTGTATGTTACAATCTGTCTTATAACCTTTGAAGTAGATTAAATACCATAACAGTGATATGGTATTTAATGCTTGAAAATTCAATGTGTTGCTGTATGTATTTCAATGATTGCTGTGATCAAACTGATGTGAATGTAATCAAGTAACCTTACCATCACTGTTTCTATTTTTTCGTAAAAGCACCAATGTGCACATTCAGCCTTGAAGCCAGCATAGTCAGCTGCTTTGAGATAAATGGCATTAACGTACCAAATTTAAAACAGGTCAGTGAGAACATGGACCTTTACTTTACATGACAAAAGGTGGCATTTAATGTGGGTATCCCTGTGAGAGCTAAACAATTTGCTGCTACCACCAAGGTCAGAGAAGATCATAGTAAACAGCTGGGGAGGGAGCAGGCCTCCTTGCGAAAGTGTCATTGCTTCCCTATGTTTGCCAGCTGGCGGGGTACCAACCTGCTATCAGTATCACCTCTTCACATTGGGACAGATCCACTGCCTCGTTGGGAATATACACAGAGAATACGACTGCTCTCTCTTGCTCCCTACCTCCTCATCCTCCTCATGCCTATATTATTTCCATCACTCAAAGTTGCTGCACTTAAGTCAACTGATAAAATGTTGTGGTTAAAAACAAACGAAAAGACACACAAAAGACTAACTATGCCAATAGTGTGAGTGCACAACAGTTGTAAAATGTTCCATATTTGCCTGATTAGATAACATCATATCTAAAACCCAACCTTCAGCATCCTGAGGCGCATCCTCTGACGATTAAAAAAAAAGCTACATCTATTGTGATACCCTAAGACTGACAGCCATTTACTTCTAACTCTAACATCACGGGTGGACAGATAAGGGGACAGCGGGGGGGTTCAGTGATGAATAAGAAGAGGTACCACAAGGCGAGGGGAACCATGTGAAGACTGCAGCTTAAACAAGCTTCCTAATTGGCCACAAGAGGCTTTACAAGTTTTGGCGGTAGAACAGTTCCTCTCCCTTATAACAGCGAGTCAAGCAAAAGTGCTGCATATAATTACACATGATTGGAAAAAGCACTCCAATGATGATGAGTGAATGCAGTGAAGAACTGGTAAGAAAATTAAGTCATGAACTTGGATGTAATGAAGTGTGTTCTGAACACAAGAAGCACACTCTCACACATAAACTGCATAAACATTAAGAACAAGTAAAAATAACTCCAGGAGCTGAGGCTTTGTGTCCTCCAATGACACGTGTACAAGTGTAAGCTTTCTAACATCCAAAGACAGACACACACACAAGCTTAATATAATAGGATACTCTCAGATCCCAAAGCAGTTGCATTATTTAACAGCAGTACTAGGATAGCCTGTGGTGTCTTTGATTGTGTGTGTGAGAGAGACTCTCCTCTCCCAGCTATAAATATACCTGCATCTAAGAATCCCCTTGTTTTCTTACTGTTTTCCAATATCTTAACTTTCTTCCTTTTGTCACTTCTCATCTATACTAAACTCCTTTACAGCCAAACAATTTAGCTTTTTTTTTTATTGCTTTGTTATCTGAAATGGAAGGTAGACTTTAGTGCGTGTCTTGAATCGTGGCTACTGTTTCCATTCAAGGCCTGGAATCAGGAGGAATGTAGGGATTCTCCCACCGGGATGTGATTTCACCTCTGTTTCTCAAAAAATCGATTGTCTGTATTTTACAGACAACTGAGCTGCTTTGAGAAACCATGAATGTCATTGATAATCTTTTACATTGAGGTGCAAAAAAGAATCCCCAGACCTATGTTTTTCAGACTCAAAGATTTTAAGTCAATTCGGCATAAATTATCAGTTTTCAATGGAAAAGTACAATTATTTAATCTCTTCACCATTTCGTGCCATATCCATGTTTTTTTTTTTCATCACTATTTTGTGTACTGCTGGACATTTGATTTTGCATCTCCCCAATCATTCAGCCTGTCATTGTTGAAACATTTATGTAACACATAGATAAATGTGAACTAACATTAGTATATGCTTCTGGGCTTCCTATCACCTCTAAATAGAAAGGCTATTTTACCAATTATTGAATCTTGTTGGAATTACTAAGACTTTAGTTCAAACTTTGCCATACTATGATATTATTTATATATTTATAATATTTAGTTAATCTCAACAAGATAAATTTAAACTCAAAAGAGATTTTTCAAAACAAATTTTTAGATTTGTCATATATTTATCTCACTAGCAAATAACATTTATTTTACAGTTTTTGTTTAATTTTACTCTACAGTTTCTTACTTATTCTTAATTTAACTACCTTAAAGTTGTTGAAATAATTTCAAATATAGTTAAAGCCCAAAACTCTCATGTCACTGCTAGATTCCTGGACTGGGTTGCCAGGGATACCATGACTTCCCTTTCCCCAGACACCTCCTCCAGCTCTTCTAGGAAAAGCTGGAGATGTTCCAGGGCCAGTCAGCAGCATAGTTTATCCACGTGTCTAAGCCATTCCAAGGACCTACCGCTGTAAGTATGTGCCTGCAACATCTAATCAGGGAGGTGTGAAGAGAAAACTGAAACAGATGTCCTTACCCTATCTTTGAGGGAGTGCCTGGACGCCTACATAGGGAGCTCATTTTAGCCAATTGTATCTGGGACCCTTTACTTTTGGTTATGATGCACATGTCATGACCACAGATGAGTATACACAACATAGACCAGCCAAATAAGAGCTTAATATTGTGGCTGAGCTCCCTCTTCTTCAAAACAGGCCAGTGCAGTGATTGATACTGCAGCAGCCAAATTGATCCATCTGTCAGTAAACTGCTCCATTCTCCACTCACTGAACATGAAACCAAGACACACAAACTCCTCCACTTGTGGCAGGAGCTCTCCTCCAACCTAAAGAGGGAGAACTATGACCTCGAATTAGAGAAGCTGACCTTCATCGTGGAACTTAGCACTTAGCTTAGACCTCAGCTTGTTTCTGCTGGCTACAACCTGCTCATGCTGCAGGTCTTGGCAGGAAGGCGATAGCATAAGATCATAGTGGAAAAGCAGACATAATCCACTGGTCCCCAAACCAGACACCTTCCACACCTAGGCTGTGCCTAGAAATTGGTAAAAGGCAAAGAGCTTTTAAAACTTAAAGACTCTGCTGTCATCTCTAAAAGTGAATTGTCAAAATAACAGTGATATTGTCCAAAGCAGTTACATTACAGGTTCAGCTGCTTTAATGCACTATTCGCCTTTATTTTTGAGCGAAGATAGGAAATTGGATTTAAGAGAGGGGGAAGACTTACAGTAAATGTCAGCTGGTCAAGACTTCAACCCATGACAGCAGCGTTGAGGACTCTATACATGGGTTGCATACTTAAGACATTTTCTTTTTTTATGACTATCCTTTTACATGGTTTTATCTTTTATTAGGTTGCCTGCATTGATATGTTTTTCAGAAGCAAACTTCTTGACTAAATTATATGATGGATATAAGGGATCTAAGCAAATAATCAACTTATAATACATTATTAATGATTTAATGGTTTTAAATTTGTGCAATCCCATTAATTGATAATATCTCCTTTGGATGTGATCAACCATTAAACTGCCGTTATTAGTGATTATTAGTCCCTTAGAATGTCTTCACACTGCGCCTCCTCTACCTTCTAGTAGGTTTCTTATAGCTGATAATATGCAGCTTATCGTTGATAACGGCTGCTTAAGCCACATCTAAAACCTTAAGTATGATTTTCTATTTACCTACTTTCTATTTTTTATCTACCTTATTTACTGCCTACCTTCTAAAAAAAATTGTGTTTTAATGCTTGCCTTTAAATGAATTCCATATGTTTCAGTCACATGCATTTAATGTGTTGTTTAAAAACAACTCAGTTGACAGAATATTAGATTTTTTGGGGGGAAAGGTTGTTCGATATGAGCGACACGCCAATCAACTTTTTTTTAACGATAGAAGAACGTCTAAAATTATGTTCAGATTACTCATAAATACTTTAAAGCTATAGAGGACGATCTTGTATTTCTGGGTGGATCATCTAAATAAATGGTCCTCCTAATTGTTAATCATTCTGGTGATTGTTTACATAAGGTGGTCCTACCTGCTCATCCCTAGTTAGCTATCTTTTTCTGCGCATGTGCACTTTCAGGCATATATGTGGTGAGCTACAGTTTTAGACAGTCATTAAAGGTCAATTTTTTTCACCGTGGTTCTTTGAATGGCCAAGGGTTGTAAGAGAAAAAGTGGTTACGAAGTGTATGAGAAGAAAAGAAAGGTCTCATAAGAGGAATGTTGGGATCTGGAGGTCTGTCCACTTTCTCCACCAGAGGGCGTACGAGATCTCCTGGAGCCGGAGCTGATTGCAACCACCTGTCGCTCATCTGCTCATCAGGAGATCCGTATTTAAGGAGGCAGAGGACGTCTCTCCAGTGCCAGAGTGTTTGCCAGTAACGGTTAGCAAGCCTGAGCCAACCAGCCTGTCTGAACCTCTGACTCCCTGATAACCTGAACCTGATCTGTTCTCTCTTCTCTGCTTCCTAGATTTAACCTGCCTGAAACCTGAAATCCTGAAGAGTTTCTCTGCCAGTTACCTGCCTGTCCATTCTCAGAAGAACCCTGGAGAATAATTCCTGTCAAAGCCCTGCCTGCCCATTCTAAGAAGATTCTGGAAGGAAACTCAGATCAGTTATCTGCCAACACTCAAATTAAGCTCTGCCACTGCCTAGCCCTCAGCCTGCCAACAGCCTCTGGACCCTCAAGGTTCCCCCCTCAGCCGCTCTGCTCAACTCCAGAACAGGTACAGCCTCGCTCTCTCTCAACCTGCAAATTACCTGGATCTCCACTAACTCCTATGTCCCCCTCTGCAGTGAACCCACTCGTGACCAGTCCTGGATCTTATAACTCTGTGTGTTTTCAGAACCCACTCGTGACCAGACGAGTTCCCCTCTGGATCTGTTCATTTATTGTGTTCAATCACTTCAATAAACTGTTAAACTTTTCTCCTGCCTCTAAGTGTTCTGCATGTGGGTAAGGCACCTTAAACCAAACATGACAAGGAAGATATATCCTGGAATATTTTGCTTGGAGAGCTCTCCTCGCAAAGTATTATGGGATTGCTGTCGTTACCCAACAACGGAGACTAATAACAAAGATGCTGCAGTCACGATGCAGTGGCGTGGGAATTATGTAACCAACGGGGAGGAAAACGTAGTGATAATCTGTCCAAATGATCAGTTAACTGAATTCACTATAAAGTCCACCATATAGTCCCCACTCTATATAGTGATTGAGGGATTTAGAGGTCAGGGCGGAAGTTCTGACACTGTAAGCTTGTATAAGGTATGAGAACATCAACCTCTTAAACAGACAGTGCACGAAGAGAAATGGGCTTGTGCATGCTCTCGCATGTGTTCAATAGGTGTTCCCTCTCTAAAGCAGGGTGGTGCATGTGCATATATTTTTAAGGTGGAGAGGGCGGGTCTTTTAAAATACTCGTAAAAATCCTCCACAATACCTTTAATTGATTTTTGTGGGTAAAGGAATTACATTAGCCTTAGGATTCATTCGGTGATACTCAGTCTACTGGAAGGTAGGAGACATAATCTGAAGCAATTCTAGGGGAGTGATAACTGCTAATAACTTTCATATAGTAGAATGATAACATCCAAAGCAGCTGGCTTAAAAAGAGTAACTTTAAGTGTTATGTTACTGCCATCCACTGCATGGTGTCACAGTTCATTCCTAAGAGAAGCATAGCTGATATTCGCAAGCAAATTAAATGCCAGATTGGAGACATTGTAGCCCACAAACATAAGTTGATCCAGAGTCTGGAGTAAAGTTATTAACACTCTTAAATGCACCTTATGTAGTTTCGAAAAAATCTTTAGGTTATCAACTAAGTAGCTCCCTTAATTTCTGCTGTACTCGAAAGGTGAGATGTGCTGATATACAGTAAAAGTGGAGGACATTACAAAAAACATTTGGAACTGAGAACAATCAGAAACCCCTGTTTAAAAGCACTGTTAATTCACAAAGTCACTTCGAGCACAGAATGCTGGATTACACTAAAAAAGAGAGTTAGATCACAGTTAGTGCAACTCCATTAAAATGAAGCAGCAAGTAATCTGACAGAATTTCAGAGCAACATATCCTGTCCAGTGATAGTTTTACCTTGGAACTGGGGGGTAATCCAAAGCCAGAGTCGTAGCAGAACCAAGTTTCCAGGCCTGAAGATCTGAGAGCCAAAAAGGTGCCAGAGAGGAATCCAAGCCGAGGTCAGAAGACAGATCCAAGTTCGGTAGGCAAGCAGAATCTACGAATCAGTCCAAAACAGATCAGGCTAGCAGAGTAAAACAGGGGTAAGCAAACTCGGAATTCCAACACCAGAAAATGGCCAGGATCAGAAAATAAGAATGTAACAGAACTGCGAGAGTTACTCTCACAATCAGCTCGAGTAATCTGGCGCCGATAGCAGAAAAATGGGGAGCCTAAATAGCAGCTGAAAACAGGTGGAACAGATGAACGGTGATGAGCAACCAGGAAGAGTAGGCAGGTGAATGCAATGAGCAATTAAGCCAGCCATCAGGGCCAAGATCATGAAAGTTTATTTTTACAGTAAAAAATAAAAATAAAATAATGCCTATATATTATGATAAGCATCTCTTGATACAAGAGAAAACTTTTTAAGAAATGGCTGCTTATCAGTACAGTTTTAGTCAGTCGATGTTAGATTAATTTGCTAATCCATAACTTGCATCCCAAATATATAACATTTTCTACATCAACTTGAAGAGGAGAACAATCCTGGGCTTAACAGTTTGGGATTCTTGTCCCGTGAGCTTCATATAATAAAAGAAACTTTTGTTTTCCCTCTTTTTCACTGAAGCTTCTGTGTTAGTTCGGTATAAAGCAGGCTAGAGCATTCCCTAAATGGCTTCTCAATCTCACGTCCAGGGAGCTTGTTAAAATCATACTATATTGACTACAGAAGCTGTTTGCTGTGACAATCAGCTTTTTTCGTGTTAGGAATTGACTTGGAGCCACACATTCATCCCCTGACAGGTCTGTTCCCACAAGGAATCAAGATTTGCTATAGGCTGGCTACTCATTGGTCCGATGGGTTACAAAAAGGTTTCGCATTTTTTAAACATCTGCACCAAAATATTACAGCAATCCATCTGAAAGTTGTAACAGCAAAAACTAGCAGACACATCAAGACAGACCTCTTGGTGGTGCTAGAGGAACCCTCAAGGGATATCTAATGTCAAAAGAAATCATCATCTGTGCTTCATTAATGGCTCCAAAATAAGTTTCATAGGAATCCACTTGACAGCTGCTGAGACAAAGCCCAAAAAAGTTTATGATTGACAGTCCTCACCTCTGAAAACTATTTTTTCCTTCTAATTTGACATTGCTTATAAAATTAAGAAAATGGTTACCAAAAAAGTTACATTTTGTTTTTTGTCAGTCTTATTGTTTATATTAATTTTTAATTACTTGTTGACTTGTTACCTGTGAGCCAATATTTGTGGCTACTTACTGTCTGGAAATAGCTAAGTGCATTAGCATCATGGGCTGTTTTCCATTTCTTTGACACTTGCAAGCAAATTGATTATATTTAATCATTACACACAGACTGGTGTCTGTGACAGTGGGGCCAATTATTTTACTTCTTTCTGATGTTGTGAGTTTAAAAAGAGTAGTATAATTTCAAATTATTTTTTTAATTTGAATGAGAATGGACAAAATATTATCTAGGAAATTCAGAACAAAATCAATACTGTACATGACTTAAAAATGTATATTTTTCTATATTTCAGCATGTTAAGCAAAAAAAGAAGTGTTTGATTAGCTCCAGTCAAGCCAATATTCCGATTTTGATTCTTTGCTCCTACACACACACATTACAATGAGTTCAACATATTTTCAGAATGCAGAATTGGGACAATGGATTGAGGTAATCTCAGGGGTGTTTACTCTCCAGCTTCCAGCTGTTCTCATTGTTGTTTGTATGTGGTCACAATGGCCATAGCTAAAACCATAACAATGAGAAAACACCATCTTACATTTTCTAATGAATAATGGAAAGCAGCATGTGTAGGACTGACTACAAATCATGTCAATAAGAAAGCTGTTTAAAATATCAAAAGTAAGAATTACTACTCTTGATGTATATAGCAGCCATTATGAATGTCTATGAATGTTCTCAGGACTTTAGGGCCCTGTCACAACTTGAGAACTTAGACAGCATATGGCTGACATCCCATGATCTTCTAAAATGCTGTCATAAGCTGAACTTTCTATGTATTTTTTTATTTTTTTGGGCGGATTCATAGCGAATTCATAACTACTCCAGAGCGTATGTCCAACGACAGCCTAACTTGGGTAACGCACAGCAGCGTAATGCCCATGAGATGATGCACAAGCCAGTATCCTGAGGGGGCAGCAATGCGCCCGGAGGCACCCAGCCTGCATAAAATTAGGCCTTTAATCATGGTATTAACCTAGCTGCTGTTTAATCGTCCACCAAAACAAAAGAATAATTTTAAAAAAAGGAAAAAGAAAGAAAGGTTTGGAGTCGCAGCAGATTCAGTGTCAAGGAACGCAAGGAAGATCCATCACACTTAGCACACCCTATGATGGGGACGAACTGTGGAGAAGAACTGACGGTTTCCTCCTGTGAACCCCTTTTCACACCAAAACGCTGGCAATACACCATTAAACAGTAGCTGTAAGTTAGAAACACGTTCAACGGCCGTCTGGAACACGTCAAATTCGTTGGTATGTGTGGAGATAAGTTCTTGATAAGTTATGCATAACTTACGCGCACTTTATTCATAGGTTTTGGATAAGCTGGACACTGCAACTTATGAGTAAAGTATGTCAACTCTCAGATAACTTCCCTGTAACTTATGCCCCACATATGAGCATATGCTGGAATACGTCGGGAAATTTCTCGACGTACTTGCCGCGTGCCGCCGTCTTTCAGTGTACTTCAGCGTACTTACATCTTATACAAAACGTACCGATAACTTATCCAACATATTGCCAGCATTTTTGTCAGATTTGCCATACATCAGGCATCCGGTGGTCTAAATCATCAAGGTGTCACAAGGGCATTATAACTTTAACAATCTAATAATCAGCAGCATTTGAGTTTAAATTAGCAACTTGAAGGTTCGAAATTCAAACTTAGGTGCAGTCCTTTTGATACATAAAAAAAATTTCAATTAATTACTTCCAATCTGGAGCTGCATACAAGTTTGGATTCAGAAAAAGTTTGATTGCTAAGTAGTGTTTGCAAGTATGAAGTTGCATTCACAACGAACGTGGTGTCCACTGTGATTTCCGCAAATAGGAAGTTCACTGCTGTGCATTTCATGTGCAAAGTACTTTAAGCATGGACTACGTCATTAAATAGGAGGAGCTTGAGCTGATAACCCATCTGCATGACAAAACTAAGCAAATAGGCAAAATGGTTACTTCTTCTTTAGTGCAGGTTTTTGCAGCTAAAATTATCAAATTTTTTTTTTTTAAGTTATAATTTGTGCTACTTTGGTTTCAAATATATTGAAGATACTATTCAGTTTATCCAAAGGTCAACCCTTCCCCCCATTAAGCTCTGAATGCAACCAAAGTCATTCCTTTTTTAGTGCTAATTTAGTTCAGATCTGATTGGGAAAAACTTTTGTTTGTGATATTTTGGTTTTTTAAAGGGATAGTTAAGGTTTATGGACATGAAGTTGTGAAACCCTCCGCATCTGTAGCTGAGATGAAACAGTGTCCCTACTGTTACCAAGCCTCCTGCTCTGAGAAAGGGCCAGTAACACTAGCCTGGGTGCCATTCCGAACTTAGTCCCGCCCACAAGGTTTGAGGTCGGGAAGTTCGGTCTGGCTCTGCTCCATAGTAGCGCGAGTATGATCGCCCACTCTCTGGCGATCCAATCAAATTGTCAGGGCGGGCATTATACAATGATGGACAGATGATCAACAGTAACGTAATCAACCATGGGACCAAAGCGCGCATGGGTGACAACAACAATGGCTGCCGCTGGAGAGTTTAGGTGATTAGATTCTGCTATTAGGTCTGTTCTAGAAGATATCGACAGCAAATTAATTTTAAAAGAGGAACAGAGAAACGCAATCAAGGCTCATCTTCTTATTCTAGACGTGCAACTGCACGCTTTGATTTTTGTTGACAACAACTATGCGTCGCTTAACATACGTCAAGCACTCCGTTGCTCTTATTGGTTGTAGGTCTATCCAATTGAGTACAGAGGCATTTTTTTTCTTGGTTCGTTCAAAACACGCCCTATAATCACAGCTCTATGGAGCAGTATCAGACTCATATTCTGACTAGAATTGAGTAGGACTATGTCAGGCTACAGTAACACAGCAGAGAAAGGGGAGTTCCAGTACTATACAGAGGCACAAATAATCAAAGGTTTTTAAGCTATAAAAACTGTGCATGTGTTTTATCAGACTATTTCAACATTTATAAAACATCCCAGAGCTATGGCAGATCTGGATATCAATTAGGACTTTTTTTGGCCACTATCACTCTACCACGTTGGTATGGAAGACTATTCCTGCAAACAGATAACTGAACAGCTCATCATCAGCTGGCAGATGATCCATTAGAGACAATGAAGGGAAGGTGATACAGTATTCTGGTGCTAAGTTTGAGCGGATGTTTTACCTTCTCTATGTTGTCAGGAGTGGTTTCTTCCACCAGCCATGCGAATTGCTCTCAACACACTGAATAGTTAAAAATTGTTTATAAATGTTAGGTATTAAGCCCAAAAATAGTGATGAAAAATATGCATCAGCCATGCATACTCTATAGTATGTAATAAATACATAACATATTATGTTTATACTGTATATAACTACAGTGCAAACACCTGCTGAGGCTCAAGATACAACCTCTGTTCTCTGCTGTTATTAACAAGTAGAAAAGCTTTTTTTTATCAAAATGGAAGACAGAGGAAATAACATAACAAAGGATGAAGCCGAAAATGTGTGGCTTTTAAAGAAGCCATTTCAATTTAGCCTTAGAAGGACTGCTTCATGGTCCTACCTCCAGGAGAGACAGATGCAGCACATCTCATCTGCTCTGACTCGCTGTCTGCCCAGCAGGCTTCTACAATCTACTGCTTTTCTCCTTCATTCTCCTCCTGAACTAGCATCGGCAAAACTCTGCCCCTTGTCTGCTTGTGCTCAACTTGACCTTAAAATAAATGGAAATTGAATTTAACCTGGAGTGACTGACACAGAAAAAAGTTGCAATTAGAATAGTTTTGTTCAATTAATTTACAGTGCCAATGCACAACACGTGCCACCTGAAGGCAGAGACAACCCAACCAGATCATACAGTCAGATCAGTTCAAAGTTTTCTCACATGCAACATACAAGAAGCAACAGTGAAAAAAAACTTTCTTTTACCAAGAAGAAACCTCTAGCTGAACCTGGTACAGTGTGAGCGGCCATCTGCAGAGGCTGACTAGGGTTCAAGGAAATGGTAGCAGGCATACAGCTATAGACATAAATGAAATAAGTTCATTGGCATTTAGGCCCTATCCACTTGAATGAGTAACTTCAGGGGGGCTTTGACACTGGTGGTGGAATAAGCCAGATTTTGAACGGGAATCAATCTGAGAATAGTCTGAGAGTGAGGGAGGAGATGGGGCAGAAGATGATAAGCTAGGCCATTAGCTAAAAAGGAAGATAATCTTGAAAAATTATTGGTTTCAGAGGACAGAGGCATTCCCAATGTTGATTGGGTGAAGCTAAATGAGGGACAGGTATTGAGTCTTACAGGTACAATTTTCGCTTGAGCTTCATTGAGGAATGATGTTTTTTTGATCTGTGATTAGGAAAGGTAATTATAATCAGACATATGCATTTTAATAAATCTCCATTTTGAAATAGTATATAAAAAAAAAATCAAATGATTCTATCCTATTTAACTATTCAATTTAAAATTTGCAATTAGAAAATGTTTTTCAAATTGGATTTCAAATCACATGATTTAAATGTTAAATTTGATGTTGCTGGGTTTTTTTTTCAGTGACTCTCTACGTCCTCCACAATAAGGACACTTTACTTTTGCCATAGATAAAGAATTCAAATGTTCAGAGATCCATCATGTAACAAGCAAGCAATTGGGGTTAAAGGGAAAATAGAGTAAAAGGTTCTTTTGAGGAGCACAACAGCACTTAAGCTGTACAATCATTCTGTTTGTAGCTTATTATTAAGAGGACAGAAAACAGTGAACGAGGTTAGTTCTGTTTTTTTTGTTGTTAAGCTCAATTATAGCAAAATCAAGGAGAAGTATGTGAGGGAGAATAGAGCAAATATTATGTTTTTTTTTTGTTTTGTTTTTTGCTTTTTATGCTGTGGCAACAACTTGCCAAACAACAATTAATTTGAAAACAATTAGATTAAACTTTATTTTTCTTAATCAGAGCCATTTCACTCAATTATTGAATTCGGTTGACTGCCTCATACATTGACAAATTGACTATTCCAAAAGCAGAAAACATATAGATGCTTTAATTTTTTTTTTAATACTTAAAATTACTTTTTTTCTTTTCCATCTATAGTACCTCACCTCAATTTATTGATGTTTCATTTTATGTTCCTGTCATTAACCTTTTTTTAATCACTTTTTAACTCACTAAGGCATGGGACGAAAAAGGTGCATCATATTCACTTACAATATATGTCTTTTGTATTAATTAAAATTCCAGTTCTGGCTCCTCTTCACCTGAAGCTTTTATTTTAATGTCTGCGATAAAAAGTTTTTCCTTCTAAAGTATAATTTTGTTAAAAAGAGAGCCATATAATGAAGTGTTATTTGCAAATTGTGGTTCTTGGATCTTCTGAACAGACACTTAATAAAAAATAAAGCAGTTCATGTTTTAAAAAAATGAAATAAAATTAAAATACAACTTACTTTGCTTTGTACTAATACAAATATACAAAGTACAAATGACTGAAATGTTAATTTTATTGTTTTTTATTTTTATTTTTTTTTTTAAATAGCAAAACAATAAAACAAAAAATACACTGTCATATTCTGGCATCCATACAGCCCAAACTATTAGCATTTCCTTCACCCTGTGAATATATCACCCAAATATGGTAGGTGAATGTTTTTGACCAAAGGGAATTCCTTGAATTCACTCCTTGGTTCTGAGAGCAGCTCTCGACAATTACACACTGTCTGAAAGCTGTATAAACAAAACTTTGTTTTGTATGCAATCTATGTATACAAAATGACAAAGTTAATCTAAGTCTAAGAAATACGAAAATGAATGGATAATGGTATAGTCTCTAGGTAAGGGGAAATAAAAATAAATAACAAGGGGTGTATGATGTTTTCTCTTATATTTGGAATTTAGAATTGCACTTTTATAATTTTGGCCTGACTGATCACATATACACTAAAAATATTTTCAATAGCGTGTATGAAAACTTTTCAGTAGTATTTATGAAAGATTTTCAGTAGTGTATTTTCAGTAGTATATGAAAGCTTTTTAGTAGTGAATATAAAAAGGTAAAGCTTTTCGCCAGTTTATATGAACAGTTCTTACTACTGTGTAAGAAAGCTTTTGAGTAGGTTATGTAAGAGGTAAAAGTTTTGACTAGTTTAAGTGAGAGCTTTTCACTAGTGTTTCAGCACAATTTTCAGTACATAATATGGAAGAGTTTTATTTATTATGTGTAAATGGATGTTAATTCTGAGTTATTTCCCTGGGGGCAACCCATACCTCCCTTCCTTCTTCCCTCGCTTACTTCCTGATTACATCTTTTTCTGTTTCCTGTTTTCTCGTCTCACGTTGCCCTTACTGGATTGTCTTCCCTGCTCTTTGATATTCTGGACCACGACCCTGTGTCTAACTACTGACTACCTGCCTTAAGCCTTAGCTCTTTGGATTTATTTGCTAGAATTTACCTTCATGGTTCTGACTGTATTGTCTCTGTGAAGAGACCCAGTCTGTCTTACTTTCTCTTCACATGTGCTGATGTCATCACATTTAGTTATATATGTGAAGATCAACTGTTTTGCTAAGGTTTAACCTGGTAATATAAAGTTTTACTTAAAGGTGCTTAACTGTTATATGCTTACATTGCCAAAGTTGGAATAGACTTAATACAGGTTTCATGTATGGCCCTGTCTATAAAACCAAATATACCAACTTATTATATCAAACTTGATAATTCTACCAGGTATGCTTACAGAATAAAATTTAAAATAAAAAGTGTGGAAAGAGTATACCAGTTTAGCACCTACAGTGATATAATAGCTTAAATTTTGGAGAATTTACAGGTATGCCTTTTTATTGGTTATAACTGAAGTCAGGTACCTGACTTGCAATGGTAATTTTATTTTTTTAATATAGATTTCTTACCAGATACAGTGTTACTTTTTTAATGTTGCTTAAACAAAAGTGAATATTCTGCAATGAAACTAGAATACATTCACTTTAAGGTTTCCTTTTCAAACGAAGGTGTCATTTTCAAAGTAAAATCCTGCAATTAAGAAATGAGGTATATTTTCTGATTTATTGATGGTACTTTGATTTGAAAAGGGGGAAATTAAGATTGTTCTCAAATATAGCCGGTAACTGTTGGTATATAGATGGTTGAATAATCACAGACCATAAGATTGGTTTAAAGAAAAAGAAAACTACTTGAAAATATTTATTGTCAGAGGAAAACCTTAGAATAAAGTCCTAGTTGTGTTGCTAGAAAGGATAAAACAAGAAATATTTTGAGTATTTATCCTTATTCAAGCCTGGGAAAATGTTTAAATTGTAACCCAGAATATGAATTAAAAGCTATTAAAAAAATGTTGGGGGCCGTGGTGATGGTGCAGTGTTTGGCTCTCTAGTCCCATTGTATATCTGTCTAATATAAAAAATAAAGGCTATTAGTTCCCTTAAATTCATCTAAAAAACAATTATAAAGCTATTTCTTAAAAAAAAAAAAAAAAAAACATACAGCTACTTTAATCTAAAATCATAACCTGCAAAAGGTTGTTTTGATTATTCTGAAATCAAATTTTCATTGATTAAAGTTTCTTGTTTGTTTGTGATACCTTCGCTTTGTAAAAACTAAAACTAGAATTGTTAGTATTTACATAATTATATAGTATTAAAAACTTGGTCTTGACATGTTCATATGGACCAAATAGGACCTATCATTTCATTTAAGAGGCTAGATGCATCATTAAAATCTCAGTTGAAATACAGCTCATCGAGGATGGTGAGATGCAGGTTGCCCTCTTACTCAAAGAAATAAATTCGAAAATTTAGCAGAAAAGGAATATATGTTTTTTTTATGTCTTTATAATGAGCATTGTATAAAAGGATGGATCAATAAATGGAATAATACAAAAAAAACCTGTAAAATCAATGATAAATGGAAGGCAGTTTGCCAAAGCAGCCAGGGTTTCATTTGAAATTCAGAAGCCACAGGCATTAGGCTTTCTTACCCTAGAGCAAAAATATGTTCATGAATCTCATTTTGTTCAGGATTTTCTTAAATGAAATTTGCTGAGACTCACTGCCTGACACTTTAAGACAATTTTAGGGGAATTTCTTAATTTCTTTTTTTTAATGGCAACATAAAATGAGGGTGGGGGGGTATTGTCATGTAATACATGTTGGATGTATTACATAATTTGTAGTCTTAGAGCATTTAAAAGCTGCATGCTTTTCAACTTTTAATCTGTCTTTTGCAATGTTAAAGAAGCAACAAAAATTGAGGTTGATGTGCAATCAGGTTTAAAGATGCAGGTCTGTTCGTCATCATTGTTCCAGCTTTATGCTGGTAACCTGTTTTGGGTGTTCCACACATCTAATCCTATCCTTGCTGGAATTGTCTCAAGTTATTTGTAATGAGCTTAGAATAAAGAGGTAACTAATGACAGTGAATTATTTGGGTTTTATTGATTTAAAAAGACTTTAAACATTGACACTGTGTCTAACTGATAGAATTAATGAATTTAGAGTTTTACAATGAAACCTAATAAGATTGCATCAATGTTTAATATTTGCCCCTGCCAGCAAATATTAACAAGTCACTAAATAGAATCCCTTCTTATTTTTTTATAACTTGTACCTAGACAATACATTTTTGTAGAGATTATTAACAGAATTTCATCAGTCTGTGCTTCTGACTAGAGATAGCCCTATCTTTCCATGTATAATGAGGCAAAAAAAAATCCCTTTTAGAACTGTTTTATCAATTTAACAATTTGCTGTTGTTCAACTAATTTTATTTGCTCCATTTACTTGTAGTTTCTTTGTTGTGTCTCATAAAAAATGTCCTCCAACAGTCAGCCTGTTACTGAGCTGTTTTTCTCTATTGTTACTAATTTATTGACAAGTTTAATTGTGTGTGATTTACCAGCTTTCAGTAAAAAAGGTATGAAAAAGGAAAGTGAAAAGAAAAGCTGTCTGACTGAAAGGGCACTTTGAGGAGATGCATATCTGTCGAAAATAATTTAGAAAATTAATCAAATGAATCAGATTGAATTATTTTGGAGTCTTGAAGCATATACATGTATGTAGGCATTAATTAGTTGATAAACCACTGGTCTAGGACACTAACAAATAGGGAATTTCTACACTGATAAACATAAACTGTCTCCCAAATGTATCTGTATATAAATGAGCATTGCTTTCAAAAAATATTCAGCAAGCCAAAAATATTTAATAACCAATTTGTTCAAAATTGAGCCCCCTTTTATCTTTGCTTTTGCCACATTACCTCTGTCATCTAAGCAGCAGGCACCACATGATATTGTGTATAACCTGGTTATCACATGCACCATACATCACAGAGAGCTTGTGTTTTGTTGTTAAGTTGGTTTGTTAGCAGACCCCCTTTTGTTTTTGGGTCACTGTGTTCCATTGATGCGCAGTATGGATGAAACTAAAACAAACGTGACACTGCCAGACTAACCAAACAGAGGCTTGGCACCCTGCTGAATTATAAGGCAAGTACGAGGTCGAATAGTCCACTAGCTGAAAAAAGCTGACCCAAATGTGACTCTTTGGGTGTGTATTATAGCTGAGATATTCAATCTGTTGGACAATATGTTTGTGACTTTTCTTCGTCATGTCATTTCCGAGCATATTAATTCGTGCTTGTTAAAAATTGTCCTTTTCAAGTGACTCAAAATCACTCTGCCACCTACTACATCAAACTCAGTCAGCCCTTTTTTATTCTGTCCTCATAACACCCTTGCCTGATAATTATCTGCAAGACTGCACTTTGCTCTCCTTAGATTTGAAACAGAATGACAAAGAGCACGTTTGTTAAACAGTAAGGAAACTTTGTTAGCCAGGAAAAGGTGGGGGAAAGAAAAAAAGTGTCTGTTGGATGGGTAGGGGTGGGGAGCTTCAAGAGAGGGGGCAGGCAGTGTAGAAGACATTCGGAAGGAGGAATGATAATGATGAGTGTAGAGAGACAGACAGAATTGAATCTTTTAATCTCCCAAAGTGGCAAGAAAGCGACCACAGGCATTTGTGATTGGATTTCCTTTAGGTCCACAAATAGGTCAATATACCTAGCATTGCTCATTAGCCAAAAGGGGGGGAGAGAAAGGGAAAAGTTTTGTGTCGATATACTCTGCATCATTCAGTTGCCCTTTCTTCAGTAGGAGAGGAGGGGGAAATAGATTGTGCAAAACGAATACTATCGGATGTGTGTTTGTGAGACTTCGGCTACTGAACAGGGTAGTGGAAGCAGTAATAATAAAGCACTGTAGTGCACACAAGCACCTCAAATTTGACCTTTCTCTGACAAGAGCTACTTCCCTCTTTGGACTTAAGATCTAGATAAAATACGTTTCTCTCACCTCCTCGCATCTTAAAGTCTTACAAAATCTGTAGCATATGATATCATCGAGTAAGTTAAATCTATGTTTTTGTAAGCAATCATGTTCAACTAATTTAGAAATTCAGAAACATGTCAAATAATGCTTTATTTGCCACAAGATTAAGTATTGAATGTAACTAATGAGTGAAACCTCACATTTGAGCCACTTTTACTCAGTATAATCATTCAAAAAAATCTTATGTGAAAAAAGTATGTTATCAATTATTATGTGTGAAGAACTAGTATGATGAATTATGGTGAACCTACATGGGTCTAACTGTCAAAAGAAAGTGTTACAAAAATTAGCTGCCTAATGTGATTTATCTCTCATATTACCCGAAGTCCACTTCTGATTGTCTACTTGTGATGACTCCTCCAACTCATAAGTGCTGCATTCCATTTGTCCTTGGAAGTCGAACTTTCAAACGTCCAAGTCATAAATTTCAACTGGCACACAACAGAAAGTCAGAATTACGGGTCAGTAATAGTAACAGGAATACCGATTAGACAAGTGTTTTTGTTACTGTTATGGTCGTAACAGTGGCTGTAGTGGCTATGGAGAAATGGAGAGTCTACAAGTGGAAACTGCGACACATTTACCTCAGAGATCATGTTATTACAACTGGTTAACCTCTAGTTCTGATTAAATCTTAAATTTCAACTTTAATGCTTTGCACAACTGAGTAAAGCCAACCTAAGTAAGGCCCCAAGCCGCAACAACATACCTCGGTGGGTGTACAAGGAGTGTGCAGGTCAGCTGGCTGGTGTCCTTACAGACATTTTTAACACCCCGCTGGACCAATCCACAGCGTCAGCATGCTATCACGATGAAGTGCTTTGAAAGGCTGGTTAAAGAACACATTGTATCCATTCTGCCGCCTATATCTGACCCGTTCCAGTTTGCCTTCCTACAAAACTGCTGCACTTAAGATACCATTTCCTCTGCTCTTCGCCGGAGCCTAGCACAACTGGAAGAGAAGAACACCCACATGCAATGCTGTTCCTGGACTTCAGTCCAGCGTTCAACATCATCATCCCACAGCATCTGATAGGAAAACTGGAACAGCTTGGTTTCAATACACCCCTCTGCAATTGACTGTTAGACTTCCTCACAAACAGACCTCGGTCAGCCCGGGTCGGACAGAACACCTCTGATGTCATCAACCCAAGCATTGGCTCCCCTCAGGGCTGCATCCTGAGCCCCCTGCAGTTCACCCTGATGACACGACTGCGTCCCCAGGTTCATCACCAGTCACATCGAGAAGTTTGCAGATGACACTATGGTGGTGGGCCTCATCAGAGACGACAATCACGCTCCACTGCTCATCAACAGCTCAGCTTTAGCAGTGGTCAGCAGCACCAAATTCCTGGGGGTGCACATCACAGACACCCTCAATTGGACAGTAAACACCAACGCACTGGTCAAATGAGCACAAAAGCACATGTACTTCCTGCGGAGGATGAGAAGAGTCCACCTTTCCCCACCCAGCCTCACGACCTTCTACAGAGGCACCATAGAGAGCATTCTCACCAGCTCTCTCATTGTGTGGTGTGGAGGCTGCAGTGCCTCAGACTGGAAGAAGGTGAGAAGAGTGGTGAGGAAAGCAGAGAAGATCATTTGGGCTCTTCGCTCCATAAAAGACATTTCATCCCAGTGCTGCATGTCCCGAGCAGGAGTGGCGGCCTAGTGGTTAGGGCATAGGGCTTGGAATCTTGAGGTTGTGAGTTCCAAACCCACTCCCACAGACTGCCGCTCTGCTCCCCAAGGGGATGGGTTAAATGCAGAGTTAAATTTCTCCAATGTGAGATCAATAAAACTCTGATAAACTATTCATGGCTGGCTAGCTCAGTAAGTCACCCGTCCTGCAAACAGGAAGCCTGGGTTCGTATCCCAGCTGCAGGATGAGCTGCCACTGTGGGTCCTTAGGAAACAGCTTCATTCCTACTGCCATTAGACAGCTGAACTGTTGAGAAAACTCTAAATAATGTCACAGACTCTGCATCACACTGACAACACCAAAACACTGCATAATTGCACCATTTAATGCTCCAAACTTCCATATCAATGCATTTTTTGTACCATGGTTTTCTTCCCACACTGTTTACATTTGATCACTGCTGCACTTTAAGAAATAGAAATGTGATGAAAGCTGTACAAAATAAAATTCTTGTTTCATATAAAATATGTGTATACAAAATGACAATAACATTTGTCTAAGTCTAACTGCTCAAGGCAGAAAGACGATGGTCAGTCTTTCAAGACCTGGTGTAATATTTGTGTTTTTGCCACTTTTGTTCGGTAAAATCACAAAATGGTCTGTGAAAAAAGTCTGTTATCAATTATTATGTCTGAAGAACTAATATGATGAATTATGGAGAAACTACATGGGTCTAACTGTCAAAAGAATGTGTTAGAAAAATTAGCTGCCTAATGTGATTTATCTCTCATATAACCCAAAGTCCACTTCAGATTTTCTAACAGGTCCATTGGTCCACTTATAGTCAAACTTTCAAAATTCCAAGTCATAAATTTTAATTCTGTGTACACTCTATGTATACAAAATGATGATAAAAGTTGTCTAAGTCTAACTCTTCAAGGCAGAAATACAACTGGTCAATCTTTTAGACCTGGTGTAATATTTGTGTTTGTCCATCCATACAACCATTCAGTCATCTTCTTCTGCTTATCAGAGGTCAGGTCGCGGGGTTTCAGCTTCAGTAGGGAGGCCCAGACGTCCCTCTCCCCAGTCACTTGGGCCAGCTCCTCCGGGGAATCCTAACGTGCTTCCGAATGACTGAGCTCCTCACCCTATCTCTAAGGGAGAGCCCAAACTACGGAGAAAAAGTCATTTCAGCTGCATGTATCCGGGATCTCATTCTTTCAGTCAAGACCCAAAGCTCATGACCATAGATGAGAGTAGGAGCGTAGATCGACCGGTAAAACGAGAGCTTTGCCTCTTGGCTCAGCTCTCTCTTCACCACAACAGACCAGTACAGCATACGCCGCACCAGTCTGCCAATCAATCTCCCACTCCATCTTCCCCTCATTTATGAACAAGACCCCAAGACACTTAAACTCCTCCACTAGGGGCAGTACGTCCTCCCCAACCCAGAGAAGGCACTCTACCCTTTTCTGGCTCAAGACCATGGTCTCAGATTTGGAGGCACTGATCCTCATCCCGCCCACTTCACACTCGGCTGCGAACCACTCCATTGAGAGCTGTAGATCACGCCCCGATAAAGCCAATAGAACCAAATCATCTGAGAATAATATAGACGCAATCCTAAGGCCATTAAAACAGATCCCCTCAACACCTTGGCTGTGCCTAGAAATTCTGTCCTTTGTGGACAGAATTTCAAAAGTTATGAACAGAATCAGTGACAAGGAGCAACCTTGGCGGAGTCCAGCACTCACTGGAAACGAGTCCAACTTACTGCCAGCACTGCGGACCAGGCTCTTACACCGGTCATACAGAGACCTAAAAGCCCTTATCAAAGGTATTACATACTCCCGGAGTACCCCCACAGGATCCCCCGAGGGACACGGTCAAGTGCCTTCTCTTGTTCCACAAAACAGATGTAGACTGGTTGGACAAACGCCCATGCACCCTCCAGAATCCTGCCGAGGGTGTAGAGCGGATCCAGTGTTCCACAGCCAGGGCGAAAACCACACTGCTCCTCCTGAATCTGAGATTCGACTATTCAACGGACCCTCCTTTCCAGAATCCGGGAATAGACCTTACCAGGGAGGCTTATTTCTGTTTGTTTGCATATAAAAAAAAATGGTTTATGCTGATTCATTTTTATGCAACCTTCCAGCTAAATTTTACTTTTTTTTGCTTTGATATGCAGTGTTTATCCTGGGTACCTGAAGAAGTCCAGACAGTTGTATCGAAGTAATAAACTCCTTAATTTAGGTCAGAATAGGACACTTTTTGTCTGCTTCCATTATGATTGTAATGTAGAATTGTTCTTTATCTTTGTCATCTACAGTGGTAGCCTTCTCAGATAAGAGTTAGTTACAAGTATACTAAGAAAACTGTAAAAGAACTTTATACATTTTCAGAAAGCTATTTGGATTTCAAAGGCATCACTGAAGTTAAGGAAATCACACTCCTTCTAGAAAGGTGACCGAATGTTTCATTTATGATATGGTGAAAACATATATCTGGAAAGAAAAGTTAACCATTATCTGCTTTGGAAAACCAAATTACCAAGATACTACATTTAGAATAAACAGAAATATTTCTGCACGTTATGAAGAAAACAGTTTGGATAATCTGCATAAGAATGCATGATGGATAATGAATAATTCATCCCCCATAATCACCAAAGAGATTGCTATTTCATAAAGGGAATGATTAATCATAATCACATTTGAGAATATGTCCTAAAATAACTGTAGATGAGATACCAACATGTCATCTTTGAAAGTATGGTTTGAAGTGTGTTAACATAGCTTTGCAACCATTGAATTGCAACTGGTAGAAATCAGCAAAATATTTTTTACATCTAACCAAGCTACACCTTAAACAAGTAATAATCTACTAATAAAAGGTAATTTTTTTCATGTTTAATTGTCAAATTATGTAAAATTGAGAACACAAAGTCCATATGTCTGTCCTATGGACAGATACAAAAGACAACTGTCAAACAGCTCCACAGGCAACCCCGTGCAGAAAAGACACGGCCAGGCAGACAAGCTTCAAGCCAGCTCCCATGTCAGAGGATGAAAGAGACCAGACACAGTTTGTCGGAGTAAGAGAAACAGGACCAGACTGAAAAACAGGCCAAGCTCCAACGTCTATAAACAAAGGTGTTGATGGCAGCAGCACAGCTAAAATTTCTCACCAGGATTGAGTTACAGCCAAACAGGAACAGACCAGATGAAACTACTATTATGAAGAGGCCCTATGTCCTCCAGCGGTCTAAGCCTACAGCAGCATAACTATAGAGAAAGCTCAGGATAAACTGAGCAACTCAAACTAAAAGCTTTATCAAAAGGGAACGTTTTAAGCCTGTCATAAAAGTGGGCAGGCTGTCTGCCTCACTGACTAAAACTAGTAATTAGTTCCACTTCTACCTTTAGAAAAACCAAGTACCACCAAGGTTTTTTTTTTTTAGTTCACTATCTTAAAGTCTATATATGAATTGATTTTTATACTTTTTCAAGGACACTGAATGACCTTTAATGATAATTCATCCCAAGCAGAGAGTCAGATGGCAAAAACAAAAATCACTGACTGCTAAATTCCCACAAAAAGCTTCTTTTTCTTTTCCTATTTTGGACCAAAACTATATTCAAGTACGTTTTTGTATAAAGATGAACACAAAGCACAAATGCAAAAGCCTGATGACTATTTATACCATCTGTGGTTTCCATGCCTGTAATGTAAAATGGGTTTATGTTGATGAAGCAATGGTAGCCTTTGGGCTGAGACGGCTTGGAAGAAGCTTCGAAGCATCCAATGCAGGTCATGCAGATTCCATAACAGTTTCCCCACTGCTGACTGCTGAATGTTGTGTAAATGTTTTTATTTATAAAAAAAAAGATTAATGTTAGAACTGTAAATATACAGTCATATGTTTATATTACTATTTTTTTTTTTTTTATTATTTATTACTGCTTTCAAGGCTGTTTTAAAAGCTTTCAAAGCTGTTTTAGACAAAATTTCTTTTTGTTTACACTCGTGCATACAAAATGACAAAATAAATCTGTCTAAGTCTAAGACAGATGATGGATGGAAGGAGTTAAATGACTGTGTTGGGTGGTTTCTTGTTCCTTTTTTGTTTCCCCTCTTTCCGCCATATTCCTACAACATCCCTCTCTTTGTCTTTTGTTCCTATTATTCTTTCTTACTTTCTCCAATCTTGTTTCAAACCCACCTCAGTCTCCTTTACCTTCTCCGGAATTAGATGATGGCAGTGGGTAGGGGAAATCTCTTTCTCTCCTGCTGCTAAGGGAGTCAACATCTCCTACGTCCTCTGGTCTTTGGCCATGAACAAATTCCACAATCACTGTTGGATAGAAAAGGCAGTTGGCCAACAAGACAGAGAAACAAGCAGACATTGAGTTAGATGGTTAAAAAGGGAAAGAAATATGATGCATTGGGAGGTGGTGGAATAGACTGAGAATAAAGAAGACGAAGCCCTGGATAAATAAAAGGATTTGGTAATTAAAACTAACATTTCAAATAAATCACTGTGTGTTTTAATAGATTAAGCTTCCATCATGAGTCTGCCTCAGACTGTTCAAGTCAAACCACAGCGACACCACGGTCATAAAATGACAACTGGTTACACTGTCTAAGATGGTTATTAGGATTAGCAAAGAGTGATTAAGTGTTAATAAAATAATAAATAATGAGCTTCCACTCTGTCTCATTAGCAAGTAGTTAATAACCATACAGCGGGCCACTATCAGCCAAAACAAGCAGGAGGGGAAGAACGAAGGGTGGGAAAAAATTTTAATGAAAAATATCTCAGTTGAAAGGCTTAAGAAGCAGGCACAGGGGGCATAATGCCATTTAATTGTGATTTCTTGTTTAGTTCCCAAGATGAACATTTTAATCCAAAGTCAAACAGACTCGCCTTGGTACTTTCTGACACTTAGTATGTAGCCTCGAAAAAGACTGTTGAGCTCTGCAGCTGTTTGCTGAGCCCAAAACCTTTCTCATTTCCTCAAAAAATTCCCTGAAACCGTAAACAGCACTGATAACAAAAGTAATCTTTTAAAAAACAGGATTTTAATGGGGGGTTAGATCCTGTTTTTTACAAGCATGTACAATTTTTTTGTGTGAATAACATATTTATTCATTTCATTTTCTTCTTGCCCATTTGTCAGTTCTGGGGATGTGGGTAATTTTGTGTAACAAGAGCGCCCCCATGAGGCATTAAGTCATACCAGCTGGCTGTCCAGAGGGATGAGCACCACTTGAGGGACTGGGCTGCAGCACGCCGGAGTAGATTAAGGAGGGAAATTATTTATAAATTCCCCCTCAATAATTTATCGAGCAATTCCTTCCAGTGTTTACTCAGGGGTTATTAAATATTATGCTTCAAAAGCTGCTCAAAATACAGAATTGTCAGAGGACATGCTAGGATACTTTTAATTCGTGCACACACAGAACTTGCAGTTCGTAGAACCAGTATTCAACAAGCAATTAAAGAAGAGCCAAATTTCTCTACATTTCAACTTAATATCTGCACATCTCTTTCTTACCACTTTATTGCTCTTTAGGAATCCTTTAGCTTAGCATCAAAGTTTTTATATGTGTGTAGGAAGTGGGTGTGTGAGAGAAAGAGTATGTACTTTATACTTGTGCATGTGTGGGTGAGAAGAGGTAATGGAATAACTGCAGCTTGCCTAATCCGATATTTCTCCCCTCCATCTCAGGCCACATCCCCCTCTCTAACACAGAGGCTCAGTACAGAGAGTGACAAACCTCTGTCTCTTGGCTTAGAGACTGCAGCTAGTTTATCCATATAGTGGCAGCCAGCTTAGCTAGAGAGAAGAAATATAACCTTGAGGCTTTTGCCCCCTTGTTTTGGCTTATAGCACAACACTAACCAGATAGCTCTGCTGAACTAGGTTTAAGGTAAAAGATACATTTCTCAAATATTTTTTTCCACAAACAAAATGTTGAAAGGTGTGGCATGCATTCGTGGTCATCCATCCTTTACATAAATTACTTGTAGTAAAACCTCTTTTTGCTGCGGCTACTAGATAAAGTATTTTGGATTAATTTTGGTTTTCGATAGTCAGTTTTTCCCATACTATCTAAAATAGCTCAAAAATAATTAAACTGAATAGTAGTGGAGGGTTTTTTCACATATCCCATAACATTTTTATTTCTGAACCTTGACTGGGCTATTCTAACACTGAAAACTGTAGTTAAATTAGATAGAGCTTCATTTTGACCTTCTTTTAATTCTGAAAAGGACATCTTTTTATAGCCTCATCAAACTAACATGACATCAAATGAACATTGCAATCCCGATGCAAGCTAAATTGTACTGGCAGGCAATATGGAAATGAGGACTTCGATGGTGCAAAAAAAAAAAGAACGGCTATAGATTCATCCTTCGGAAATGTTTGTGTCTGACATTTCTTCAGCTTCTCACCCAACTTGTTGCCCTTTGTTAGGACTCCCTCCATCTGTTCTGTGTCCCCCCCCCTCCTGTGAGGAAAGAAAAAGAAAGCAGCACATGTCTTTGTGTGTGTTCGTTTGATCTGGTTCAAAGGGAGCAAAAGGGGGTAGAAACACAAACCATGGCTATCGCCGCTTTCCAGTCTCTTCCACACTCACAGCCTGTCTCCTTTGCTCTGCTATGTTATGGAGGGAATTTTTTTGAAAGTGTGTGCAGCAGGGAAAACAATTAACAAAGCAGAAAAGAAAACACCAATAAACTGCTTGAGGGAAAACAAGAGCAGGGATTAGAGTGAAGCAGAAGATTCCTCTGCATGATAGTCAAAGAAATTATAAGATTTGCTTAAAAGGCACATATATATATATATATGTCTGCAGCTCATCACCACATGATGGTTGAGGCAGATGGTGGAACATGGTTCCATGGAGCAACACTGACCCCTACAGCAAGAACCTCTAGCATCCGATTCACTGTGATGGTCAAAGAGTTTCATACATCTTAGAACACAGTGGCTTTCTCTAAAGAGCGATTTTAAGAAACATGTGTTGCCAGTAATAGCAAAGTAGTGATGTGTAACAGCCAGTTTGTCCTTGAAAGAATAAAGGAAGTTTTCAGAAAATAGTCATTTCAGAAAGATTTTTGAAGAGCTATTCATGTTCAGTAAAAAGCAAACTAATTAGAAACATCTGCAATTGTATCAAACTGATTTACCCCTAATAATTAGGTGAGGTTTGGTTAAAAGATCTGAATGCAAGAAACAGTGAAAGCACTGCTGCTATTTCCTGTCTTTTTTTTAAGGTAATAATCATCATCTTTGACTTCAAAGTTATAAAGTTTTAATCACCTCCATCTTAGCTCTATTCAAAAGTAGTGGTTTTTATGGAGCACAGTTCAATATTTCTCTCCAGCGGCTTTCAAGGAATACTGATGAGAATTTGAAATGGTAGTTTGGGCATCCAGCTGTAATCCCATGGCTGATTAAACCTCATTGTGCTTTTAAGTGTGTGGTGACAAGTGAGAACAAGGCTGAAGTCTGACAGGAAGACAGGTTTGCTAAAATACCAATAAAACTGATGTGTGAACATGCCTGCTTTATATAAAATATTCTGATATATTTTCAGTATTCATAGCACATGGCTATCCTGATTCAACTCATGCTAATTTTATGTGGCACTGAAGAAAAATATCACTAGTGTCTAAAAGCATTGTTTAATTATTGCATAGTCCAATTGAAAAAGGTGAGACTTGTGATCTTTGGATGCCAAAAAGCTCCAAGAATGTGTTAATATTAAATGAAAATAACTGTGTTGCTCCTGTTGGTTTTTCTGGATACGCTGCACAGGTTTTGATATCCTAATTACTGAAGGTACGCTTAGACATGTTTTTAATTAAACCATTTTTTGTAATTTTATTATGCTTTTACAGAGGACAGCTTCTGCATAAAATTACACAACAGGAACCTCTTGATACTAATTTCATTTGTTCAAAAAGATAACCTTTATGTTAGGAAACAAAAAGGACAAAAAAATAACTAAAAATAATGTATTTCTTCCAATGCCTCCAATGTCTACACTGCAGAGTCACTATTAAAACTGTTTTTGAACAATAGAACATTATTCCAGTTTAATTACACTACAAAATGCACTTTTGGTGAAGTATTTGTTAAATGATTTATAAAGACAACAAACATGGCATCTGGGATATTTATATGAGGAGTTTCTAGTGTTTTTTGCGCAAGACTCATAACCCAATAATAGAGGCAGTTCTCACAGCAATAGGACTGTAGACACTTGAACCCACATGTGCTTCTATTTACACTGAATGAAATAGCACATCTGTTTAGATGTCAGTGAGGGCAGAACTGTTTCTCCATGTAGCAGCATAAACATCTTTGATTCCTCTGGAAGGTGAAAACTGTATCTCCCCCCCCATCTGCTTTCTTTTTAATAGCATTTGATCTTACAGGTAATGTTGTTAAAACACAGAGGACTTACTACACATACTGTAGTGTAGCAACACTTGCAGCGCCGTGGTGAAAAAAGTTAAAATCTAAACCGGGATGATAGCATATTTTGAAGACAGTTTGTATTTTGGAATTTACTTGCATTTTTTTTTTTTTTTTTTTTTTTAAGAAAACATCTAAAATGTGCATTTTATAATCAAAAGTGTACTCATGTTTAGACTGTATCAGTGTACTTTCTATCAATAATGGTAGATCCATTGCACACCATAATAGTCAGTTTGGTGTTTATCTGTTTTGTTACCACACCTTTAGATTGGATTGTCTTGATTGGGTCATGTCGTACTCAATTGCAGGCAAGGTTGTGATTCTGGAGCTTTTTTTAGAAGTAAAAATCTAAAATGTTGCAATTTTAAACATGTGATCACAGCAGAAAACAAACAGAGGAAGCTACCACAACATTTTTGAAATAATGTAACAAAATTCAGGAGGAAAATAAAGGTCAAAGAAAAAGGATGTGAAAATAAGTTATTTGGCGAGGATGATTGCTGGAGGACTAACAGGTAAGCTAACCCCTAGCTTCCTATGAAGGGATCTTTATTTTTATTTTTATTTTTTTTTTTTTTACAGTGTCCTTTCTGGCAAGGTGGCAATAAGAATAATTGTCTTGATGCCAAAAGGAGCCCAACAGATTTTACTTTCACAAGTGTAGTGGTATGGCAATTGCCATACTGCTCCACTTGTTTGATGCATATAAATTGCTTTATTATAATTATGCAGGGAGTTTTACAGTTCATATGGACACTGCAATGTAAGTAGAGCAGAAACACAGAAGAAGAAAAAGGAAAAAGAAAAAGAAAAAAAAGGAAAAAAGATGAAAGAAAGAGGAGATAGAAAGGAGACAATGACAAAACATTTTCAGTCTGCTTCATCACCTGTAACAAGATGAAAAAAGAACAGCACAACCAAAAGACACGGTACGAGATACACAATAAAGCAACACCTTGAAACTATCGCTAAAGTAATATTATATATAGGATCTTTAAAGTAGTGAGACTAGTATAGATTACACTGATCCACTGTCTATACTTACTGCTGTGGTTATTATTGCCTTTCTTAAGAATGAGAGAAGGGGTACAACCTAGACAGGCTGCCAGTCAAATACAGTTACCTCACTAGTAGCCATGCATCCACTCACACATACATATGGACAATTTAGAATAATCATTTTACCCAAAAGTCACATTGTTGGCCTATGGATTGAAATTGGAGTAATCAACAGATTCCATGTTTGTAAAGGGAGAACATGCAAATTCAATGTGGAAAGACTCTCAAGTCAAAATTGGAAGAGCCTGAACTTATTGCTTGTAATGTTATTGCCAACTCCTGGAAATACTCAGGATAAATAGAAGAATATGGTGTTTGAACTGTGCTATGTTCGTTACGAGCTAAAACAAAGATATGTAAATAAATTAAGTAAATTATTATTAATTATGATTTATAAAAAATAAAAAAATTCAGTAAATAAAAGAAAAAAATAAGTAGATAAAGATATGAGAGTGTGCAAAATTATCACAAGTGTAAAGGACGTAGAAGATAAACAAATAGAATATAACTTCACACTGTAGCAATCTACATATTTTTTGCAACAGAAAGAGACAACATAAAACTAACTTACATGGCTTATCAATGGTATATCAAGTTGCTAAAGGAATTTAGAAACATATCAAGGTTAAAACGTCAATGAACCGTGCCTTCAAAAGGAACAAAATGCATTTTTGTATTAATATTTTTCCATATGTACACTATTTTGATAAATTACTAAAAGAGTAAGATTACTAATATTTAGCATAGGTTTTCCTGAAAATATTCTAAATTTTTGTGATTAATACCCATCATAATGAAAACTCCACCAAAAAATAAGCTACATGTTTCCAATGTTTGTAGGCATGGTTGAGAAACAAGAGTTAAATAGCAGTATGTTAAAGCTGTCTATTTAGGCATTTGGTACCATTTTTTTATTCTTTAAGTTCTATGTAAATGATGACACACAACAGCTAATTTTATCTCCATGATATGGTGACACAGAATGTAATTAGGCTGTATAATTAAACAGCTGCACTGAGTGATGATGGTGGTAACTGGAGCAGCAGCGTTTTCAGTGTGGGTGGGCATTTGCCTACAGCTAAACAAGGACAACTGTTAAATCAGTAGATGCTTTTTCTACCATTGCAACAATACCTCGCCAGGCTGTGGGTGAAGGAACATGTGGAAGGGTGATGGAAGAGGAGGCCGCAGGTCAAGAGATGAGGATTGGAAAATAAGGACAGTGGGAGGACTAAACTAATCACATGCTGAGTGTAAAGGATAGCCATATAGCCTCTGAGTCTAAAAAGTGTAACCAATGTACAAGTTGTTTATTTTTTTATTGCCAGAAGTGGAATACTTTGAACTTGTCTTTTTACCAGAGTAAACATTTTTCATACAGTTTAGAGTCTAAATAGTTGGTTTTAAGTCTTCGTAGCTCTGTATTAATTCTCAAAACATCTTCCTAATTGGGTTAGATTTTTAATAAAGTAGAATATGACTGACTTTAGCCAAAAAGTCAATAAATGATTGTATGAGTAAAATGATATATCTATATTTAACTTGTATGATTAGTTCTGAGGATAAAAAAGAGACAAAGATATACAACATGGACAATCAGATAAACAAAAGCAAAAAAAAATAAAGTTTATCTTTCTGGAACACCTGTCATTACAAGGATATGGACAGATGCACATTAGGCAGAGTTTTGATAATCACTGACAATCCCTATTTGGACTTTGAGCTCTTTGAAAAGCAACATGCAGCTCTGCAAAACAATGAACAATCAATCCTCATTTTGCCAGGGAATGATCTGTGAAAATGAAGTATCATTTTTGTGTCAGATGCCTAAAATGTGCAAATACAGTGTCCATGGCAACATGAAGAAATCAGCCTCAGTAAAAAAAACAAAAAAAACTGGATTAACAACAGCTTTATTACTGGCTTCGGAACTAATACAAAATCTCTCAAAGTCAGACAAATTTATAGACACACTTTAGAGTAATGAAAATCTTATTTTTAGTGATGAGACAAGGAATATATCCATTAAAGATACAATGTTAACTACATAGGTATGTATTCTAGCCTGGGTTATGTGTGTAAAAACAATATGAAAATGAGTTTTTTAGCTGCTGTTATGAAACAATATTTAAACTTATAGGTAAAGTGGAGGATTTTTTGTGAAAAGACCCACCCTCTTGTCATCCGTGGTCACCCTGTACCCGCTCCCGAGAGGGAATGTCTATTAAATAAGTGCGAGAGCATTCACAAGCCCATTTCTCCTTGTGCACACTCTGTTTAAAAGTTGCTGTTTGCATCGTTCATACAAGCTTACTTTCTAAAAGAAGATTTGCAATTTTTCCACTATGTCAGACTCACCTCCGGAAAGTAAAAATGTGGACGAACAGGACGCCCTTACGTAAACATATCAGCAAAATGATTACCAATTTGACGGACCACTTATTTTGATGATCCACCTGGAAAAAGAACATCCTCCACTATACCTTTAAATCCAAATTGTATATATTGTATAAATTATATATATAGCATATATATAGTAAAGAGAATTGATCCTAGCTCTGTCCCTGTGGTACTCCACAAGTAACCCCTGAGCTTAAGGAAGATTTTTCATTAAATTGAAAAAACTGATATTGATCAGATAGATAAGATTTAAACCATTCTAGTGCTGTTCCTTTAATTCTTTAAAAAACATATAAATGTTTCTAAAAGAATATTATGATCAACTGTATCAAACGCAGCACCGAGATCTAACAGGACAAGTACAGATACAAATCCATTATCTGAGGCCATGAGAATATCATTAGCGACTTTCACCAGAACTGTTTCAGTGCTATGATGAGCTCTAAAGCCAGACTGAAACTCTTCAAAAAGTTTATTATGGTGTAAGCGGTTGCACACTTGTTTGGCATCTATTTGCTCAAGAATTTTAGATAAGAAAGGAAGATTGGATATAGGTCTATAATTGACCAAGTCATCTGGGTCAAGAGTTTCTTAAGTAAAGATTTGTAGCAACCTTAAAAGCCTTTTGTACATATCCCTGTAACAGGGAGAGGTTAATCACATCTAAAGGGCAGATTAGACTACTGCACCACACACATCAAATGTTGCTTGGGTTTGGTTGCGAACCAGTTTTGCTGGTATGCTTCTGCACCATCGGTCTGGAATTTCTAGGGACGCACAGCAGTTTCCCGCCAAAGCTCAAGGGAGAGGCTAATCGAGAACTCACAAGAACTACGGCAGTTGGTCACAAGAAGTTTGTTTTGGCAGAGACCTTGGCATCTTTATGTAATTTGTCTGAGGTATCTTACAAGTGATTGTACTTCCGTATCTCTTCGATTAATCTTTTGTCATAGCTGTCCATTCTAGTTGTTCCTCGGTTTTTAAAAATGATGCGCCCCGGCACCGAATCGAGAAGGACGACCACAGAGACAGCCGGTAAGGCATACCAAGGACCAATCACAGCTGCTTTTTGTCTGCACACTGCTTGAGGTCTGCGCAAGGTTGCGACCATCCGGCGCGTAGTCAGGATTTTTTTGAGGTTCCCGGCGACGGTTGCAGAACCTCTGCACAGGGTGGGTGGTCATGCAGAGAGAACGATTTGACGTTGTAGAGGCTATGCGTCAAAAGCATAAATTGGCCTTCAAATGGAGGACGAGATCAAAGGAAACACTTCCTTAAATAACCTAGTTGGGACTTAATCTAACATATAAGTTGAAGGCTTAGATGAAGACAATAGTTTTGCTAACTCTGAAAGTCCAATTGGATCAAAGCAGACCAAACACGTATCAGATTCTATGGCTACCTCAGATACTGCGTCACCTTCCAGAGATAAACCAATCATAGTTAGAGGATTGCTAATGATCTTAGTTTTAATAAGATAAATCTTATTTATAAAGAATCCCATAAAATCATTACTGCTAAACGCAGGTGGGAGGGACGGTTCAACAGAGCTATGGCCTTAGGTGAGTTTGGCAACTGTATTAAAAAGACATCTGGGATTATTCTTATTCTCCTCCATTAATGACGAGAAATATGCTGCTCTTGCTTACCAAAGGTCCTCTTATACAGCAGTAAACTATTTTTCCAGACTAGGTAGGATTCCCGTAGGCCTGTGGGGCACAATCTTCTCTCCAGTTTCCTAGCATTTTGCTTTTGAGTGCCCAGCTCTGCATTAAACCAGGGAACCAGCTTTTGCCCTCTGCAGCACTGCTTAGTGACATAGAGGAGAGAGAAAGTGAAACAGATTCTTTAGAATTTATTACTGCATGTCATGACTTGCTGCTAAAGGAAATACTGTTATTTCTTTACATTCTATGCCATATGTCAGCACAAGGTCCAAAGTATGCAGATGAGAATGTGTGGGACTATTCACATTTTGACAGCATTAAAGACTGCACGTAAGCTATCACCTTCAATGTCAGCATGCATGTTTTCTTGCTTTCAAATTTGGATGAGGGAAACTAAGGTTTAAATTTTCTTAAAAAAGATTGTAATTATTAACTGCCTTTGCAGTAATCAGTAAGTCAGACTAAAAGATTGTTGCAGTATTTTTTTTAACCATCTTTAAAAAATCGAGGTTTTAAGATTTGGAAAGATCGCTAGATGCGCTCCAGCACTACATCCATGTTCCGTAAACACGAAGCATGCTGGCTTGTGACGTCATTGCGTCCTCTACGCATGCAGGACACTTAAGCTATGAATGCAGTGTATACAGTAGATCACATACAAGTTGCATATATTTAGAAATGTGAACGGCAACACAAAAAAATCGGATTTCACAAAAAATTCGGAACTGAGCATCAGGGCCTACAGTGTGAAGGTAGCCTTAGATATGTCCCTGGTCCAAGAGCTGAATTACCTCCTCAGCATGCAGTTAAGTTCTCCAGATTTCTACTAATGACCTGATTATTAGACTTAGGCGTGAAAGCAGAGACACATCTAAAAGTTCCAGGACACCTGCACTCTAGGACTCGACATCTGGGATTACAGCCAGAGAAGCTAGTAGATGAAACAAACCAAGCTTATTTGCCATTTAGGCACTTGTATGAAGAAGGTTCCACCAAAAAAGGGCAAATAAATTTTGCAGTGTTCATAAAGATAAACATTATATACATCTAAATATTGTTTGAGCTTTTGTTTTATTTCCATTAAACTCCTTATATTTATAATGTACCTAATGTTTGTACACTCTGAGTTCATGATATCTAACCATCAAAATGTAAAGCTTGCCTGTAGTGCCTTCACACTCAATCAGTTGTGTGTTTGTGTATTTTCTCAGAGCATTTCGGGATGATTCATAGATAGGGCCTGACCCTCTTCACTGTGTGATGTGTACTACTGGCAGATGTGTCAAGCTTAGCCCATTCAACCTCCTTCACTCCCACTCTACCTCCAAGTACACCCTTCACCTCATCTCTAACGCCCAGCCCACACAATCACAGTTGATACAGAGTCTTGTTACCAGGCGTGATAAAGTGACTGCTTTTGTTTTCCCCTTTTCAGTACCTGTGAGAGATGTTCCATGAATGCAGTAATGGATCCTTTGGCAGGTGTTTATATGCTTCTATATAAGTGCCAACCAGTTTTCTTAACACATTTTTTGAGAAGAAAAAAAACATCAGTCACTTCCAACATTTTCTATAGACAGACAGAAAGAGACACAAAAAACAAATCTGAATGGTTCACCTTCAATATCTAGTTCTTTAAGTGACTTTAAATCAGCGCTTATTGCCCACTGAAATACACTTTATTAATATTAAATCAATCTGACAGCATATTTCTGCACAAACGTTCAACCAGTTTGGTCTTTAAAATATATTGAGATTATTTTTTTTTACCATTAATTCATGATGAAAATTAACTGTATTTACTGTAAAAGTGGACAAGAGGAGTTTGTTTCTTTACTTCAATAAGGGATGTTCATGCTACATGTTATGTCAAAATGTTGGCTATTTCAGCCATTCAAAAGAAGTTTGTGTGGTTTAATCATGCCCTGTTAATAATATACTATAATTTTATATTCACAGGCATACACTATCAGGAAAAAGTTAATTATTATTTTAATAACTAAATTCAGTAAGTGAAACATCTTAATCAAATTGAGATTAATAACACAGGCTGTTGTTTTATTAAGTCTTTCTTTAAGTAATTATAATGAAACATGACTTCTAAAATTAGGAAATTACATTGCATAAATATATATAGTTCTAATAAGGAATCGTAGCCCCAACATTTGTAATGTAAATCCCTTTATTGTCCCACAATGGGGAAATTCACTCTCTGCCCTTGACCCATCCCCAGTGGGCTACCATTGTGTGGCGCCCAGGGAGCAGTGTGGGGTTAATGGTCTTTTGCTCAGAAAGCCTGAGTGGAGGCTGTGGGGATCAAACTGGGTACTTGCAACCTTCTCAGAGCACAAGCGCACTGCTCTAACCCACTGGGCCAACACTCCTCCAGTAGAGCAGGTATTAAACATCCTTTTTTTTAAATGCATTATTTCGAAGAGGTACTTTTGATCAGATATGGAGGTTCGTTTTGTGGGTGGTTTTTCACCAACCATCCATTCAGGTTTAAATAGAAAACATAAAAGAAATAAGGAAAACCTTTTATTAATATTTTCCATAACAAACAGGTATCAGTGACAGAAAATTTTTTATTTCTAATAAGACATTACTTTATGATTCTTCATAACTTGGAGGTGTCTGGAGAGAGGGAAGTCTGGGAAGATCTACTGAGACTGCTGCCCCTACAACTTGGTCCCAGATAATCAGAAGATCACGATTAAATAATTATTGTTTTGATAAACAAGATAAAGACCATACAGCTTGCATTAATTGGAAGTGGCTAACATCTATTTAAGTATGTGTGCTTGAAAAAATATTTCAGGAGATATACTTTATAAGTAACTAAATACATTTATTGTACAGCGTACTGTAGCTATTGGGCTAATTTTTCATTAATTTCAATATAAAACAAACAACCTGAGAGAAACGAAAAATACTTTTCAAACTATTGAATTTATCAATAGAAAAACAGTCACCTAGACCAACCTGAACCTATGTGTAAAATTAAAGATCCCCCAAACAGCCTGCTGAAAAGTTAATCATTGTAATGTCCAACCACCTGGGAGCAAATAAAGTCAGTTGATCATGAACATAAAAAATAAACATAAGATGACATTAAAGTAATAGTAATGTACCTGTTCCAGTGAATTAGCTGCTGAGAAATAAACTCTCCATCAAATACTGAAAGCCGAAGCGCATTGAAAACAAACAACATTTCTCAAAGAAGCCACGGGATTTGATGTTAACCTAATTTAGTGCCGTCGAGATGTGTATAACACACGCCTTTAAAAATGTCAACATATTTGGCAAGCTGGGAAACAGCGTGGCAGCAGTGTACTGTCAAAGTTAAAGAAGCAGCCAGATACTTGTTCAGAATGTCTCTGTTCATATGAAAAAACTAGCTGTAGTGTTTAAATAAAGATAAGGTCATATTTGAAAGCACATCTTTCCTTGGTTCTCTATAGTTTATGAGACTGCTAATGTACCATGTGTACAAGAGACAGAAGACACCAGAATATTACTCAGACAAAAAGTCCCTCTGCTTTTGTATCCTAACGGGCATGTTAGGAAGGATCTTGTTAATGAGAATATCTGTGTCACTTGTCGGTGCTGCGCTGGTTAGAACAGTTTGCATATCTTAATAATGGCCAGTGGCGGCCGGCCCATAGGGGGCACTGGGGCACCGCCCTCCCTGATAAGAAGAGAGAAACGTAAAATATATTTTTAGAAATTAACTCATGTCAGTTTTACTCTCTAGACTGTGTACCTATAAGCAAAACAAATTATATAAACTACATTTCCCTATCTACTGTCATTAATTTGTGGATTTCCACAGACAGACTCCTACCGTCTCTGTTCTGGGGGCGCTGATCAGACAGACCCACATTTGCAGAGAATCTGTCAATCATGTACTATTGCTAGGTGAATTTAATGGCCAATCAGCGTCTCGGAACTTTATGGTCTTGGGGCGCTGAAAATACTGCGCTTTAACAGGCTTCTGAACCCAAGCGCAGGTGCAGACAGTTAGAGGGAAGATGGCGAATGTAACGACCGAGATGCAGCTTCCACCAAATTCAGTGAGATCCTTATTTATCTACCCGTTTGCCAGAAGAATATCCCTGTTGTAGGATATGAACATTTCATGTCATGGTTATTGTGACTGTGACGAATCCACCTCGTCGCTTAAAACAACCTCTCTAACTTTGCGCGCCACACACACATTCCTGTTATACTGTGTTTGTGAGGACCAATACACTCGCGCTGAGACCAGTAGCTCCATGAACTTAAAACACACAAGCTGTTCCTGGTTACCTGCTGGCGTATTGAGGGTGCACACTTAATATTTCAGTGGGGTTAGCCGTGTGTGTGTGTGTGTGTGTGTGTGTGTGTGTGTGTGTGTGTGTGTGTGTGTGTGTGTGTGTGTGTGTGTGTGTGTGTGTGTGTGTGTGTGTGTGTGTGTGTGTGCTACGGGGACTTGTCATCTTCAGTCTGGCTGCGTCTTTGCTGGGTTCAAACCCAGTTTGGTGTAATTGAATAAGTCAATGAATCTGTGTAAAAGAATTAAGTTGTAAAAATTATTTGTTTTTGTACATCAATTGTTTGTGGAGGTAATATATGGACAAAACGGATTAATGAGAAGAAATCAGAAATAAGAGAGCCTGAGGTGAGGGGCTTAAACTATTTAATGAGGGCTGTGGGAAGAAAAGCGGCAATTTTTGTTTTCTATTTCTTTGTTACATTGCTGGTAACTGGAGGGAGGCTGAGGCCCAGAGTATCTTGTATGTTTAGTTTCTTTTGCACCCTGTTTTGAGTTTTTGAGCTCAATAAATCACCAACACCGGTAACCCGACTGAGACTGGATTCTTGGAGGCCAAAGAACCCCGTCACAGTGACCCAAATCATCACTGTTACTGTTATTATATAGTAAATTAAATCATTACTGTTAAATTGTATGTATTGTCCAATTGTTTATTTGAATTCTTATTCCGGATTAGTTGGAGACATACACTAGGCTATATCAGCCCCACCAAAAATATTTTTCACCAGCCGCCACTGATAATGGCCATAAACCTCTTAGTCTGTTCTCAGTTTTAATAATATATTGAAGCTATACAGGGTCCCCACACCTTAACATCAAATTTAAGGACGTTTCAAAGACATTTAAGGACCAATTTTCTGAAATTCAAGGACAAGTGCAGCTGCACTTTCTTAGTGCTAGTGTTTCACTAATTAACTATTTTTATACAATTGAAATTAAATAAAAAGTAAGTTGTTGGTAAAGATGAATAATAAATTGGATTGAATGCATAACTGGCAAAGATACAGATAATATTTGTAACCTAAATTTATATCGACAGTACATGAACATAGTGATGGAGAGGTGAGGCTTTGTTGAAGCTTAAAGCTTTTCAGCAAATATGTCAACATGGTTCATTTCTCAAAGCCTCATATAAGCTTTAAATGCTCATTGGGGACATGTAGGGGTGAGCAGAAATGTTCCAAGTCTAAGAGTCTCAAATGAATAAAATGGAGGAATTGATGGAAATTATCTAAACACATTAACGCACTGCTGAGAGCAAAGGTGAGTACGGAAAGTGACTGTGATAAAAAAGTAGCACTTGCCTCAGGAGCTTTTGCAACTGGGTCTCAGTTTGATAAACATCTTATTGAGAGAAATCTGACTGAAATGCCCCTGAACAGGTGTAAACATGCTTTTTGTATGTTGGTGTTTAAAGCAAAAAAAAAAAAAAAACTCTGCTTACAAAATCTTAAAAGATCCCAACCAAAAAGCCTCTGATGCATTTTGGCAAAATCAAACCCGTTTTTGAAGGATTACCTCTTCAAATAAAGTTTCAGATGCCACATTACCTTTAACACAGAGCCTTAGCTAAAGTATGTGACCTATCTGACTCAAAGGCTTCAACAAAATATGGACTTGTCTATGCAAAATGCATTAAGGATTCTTAAATAATTAGTATTTAATAATAAATTAATAGCTCGTGATGTAGATATTGGGGCTAGGTAAACTAGGTTCCAATCTTTAAGAGGCATTCAACACCATGCAATTTCTGAGTAAACCCAGTAATGTCATGGTAACAGTAGGACACTTTAAATACTTAGAAATTTAAATGTAGACCACAGATAGAAACTAACAGTAATAACAAGCTGAAAAAGTACTGAGCTAAGAAAAAAAAATGACAATATCATGTATTTTCTATGAGAAAGTAACCTGGAAGGCAGATCTATTATAGAGTTTGAGACCCTTTTAGAATACAAACTGCATACTTTAATGTTTTATGTCCATGATATTGCAATGCATGGTATAATGCAGTTAAAGTTTAAAAATACTACATTTTTGACTCTGAAAGATTTTTTTTTCTTTATAAGGATTTACTTTAAGGATTCACCATAATTATATGCTAATCATGTATGAGACAACATAGACAGGTCTGATGTGCAGCCGACAAATGCCGCAAATTAAAGAGCTACCATCATACAGGACATTATTCGTAATGTTAGCGACCTGTACAGAAGTGTTCGGTAGAGTAAAATTAAGAAAACGCATCCATGCTTTTAATTTGAAAAGCACATTTTAATGAAGAGCTGGACAATGCAGCTTCACTTTGATCAATTTTCAGCAAGCTCAGCACCTGCCATGATGTTCTCTTTGGGTCTTTTGACAACCACTCAGCTTAGTGTAGCTGTCTTTGGCATGCCATGCATCCTGAAATTTACATTTTCCATGCGTTGCATTACTTTGCATGACTGTGAGTCAAAGTGACTGGCATTTGCACACAAAGATGCATCTAGTTTGAGGCACATGGTATCTGTGCTGATTGCAAGAACACAAGAAAGCAGCGACAAACCTCAGATATTGATGACAGTGTCCGTCATCGGAAATCAAGGACTTATATATATATATATATACATGTATTAAGTATGCTTTATATATAGTATCTTTCCTCAGAATTGGTTACACTATCCTTATTAATATGAAAAGTATTTGGGTCTTTTGCAGGTATTATTTAAACTCATCAAAAATAGAAAACTAAGTAAAAACATTTAAATTAGCTTCCACAGCCTTTGTTACAAATCTTACAAGTTGAAATGTATCTATATCTTAAATAGAGTGGCAAACTCAGCTGGTTTGACATAATTAGGAGAGGCACAAGTCTATTAGACAGCCTCATAATGGGGCAATGTGTGTAGAAGAGAACATGGTATGAAACATGTGAGGATGTAGCATACCAAATTTCTTAAACCTCATCTTTGTTCAATACATAGTTAAAAACAGACAGCTGCTCACAAAGACAAGGTTCTAAACACACATCATAAACTATTTTTTAAATAAGTATAGCAAGATATTATTATGCTTTTAGGACAGCCCAAATCATAACCATAATAAAATGTGTAGATTATCAATGAAAGCTTGGGATCTATGAGGTCACCAGGCAACTTACATGAAGGCTAAAAAAGAAGAATGGTCAAGGCTAAAAAAAAAAAGTGCTCCAGATAAGATGCTAAATGACAAACTAATGGTTTAGGAATGCATGTACTTTATTTAACTTTTTCTGTATAATTTTAACACTTTGTAGAACGGAGAACGCTTATTTTGAACTCAAGCTTATGCAAACTGTTTTGGTTTTGGAAAAAAACCTTCTGAGAATGTGTGCTGTATTATCACACTGAAAAGAAATAAGGAATAAAGGTAGCATTCTGTTATTATGAAATAAGATTATCAATAAAAAAAAATACATTGTAGTTAATGTTCATTAGAAAGTTTAATAAGAACTTGTTGAAGATTCTAAAATATCTTTTGTCCACAATAGGTGGGTAAACACACAGCTTTTATGATTGCTGAGGCTTCAGCCAACTTCAAGGACAAACATGTACCTAACTGTGGGACTGGCACAGGAACAAGGCTTTCAAAGTTATTTTGAAATTTTACACACACTGATGAAAGTCGTTGACAGTGGGAGCCTCAGTGCACGCATGACTTCTTCCCTTTGTAAAAGAGAAAAAAAAAAGAAAACTTATTTCATAAGCAATTAACACCCAGTTTTATTTTTACAATGGGTCAGGAAAATGGCCTTCTGTACCAAGATACAGTGCTGAGGAAAAATTCCATCAAAACAAAAGCTCTTAGTGAAAAGAAAAAAAAAGTAATCAAAATGAAAGAAAGGATAGTACTGTTCACAGTGTTTGACAGGCTAAGAGGATGACCCTGAAAAAACATTCTAGTAATTACTTCTTTTTAACTAAATAACCAAAAACCTTCAGTGCTTTAAAAACTTTGTTCTACATGAAATGACTCATGTCAAGACGATGTCGGTTTTAGCAGTTCAATATTCTGTTTTTCAAGTGTAAGACTATCTTAACTAGCATTATGTCCCTATTTAGGTGTCATTAAACTGAAGCCAAATGCAAATTGCTTTGGCTAAGTGTGTTAAAAGTAATTGGAAATAATAATTATTATAAAAAGAAACATATTGTGATTATGTCTGATCCAACAATTAAGCAGTAACATGAAATTTGTGTAAGGCCAGACAACTGCTGCAAATTGAAAAGTGATTGGATGTCCAAATTGATCATATTATCTTAAAGTACAGATGAATGCCCCTCATTAAACATTAATTATATTTTTATTTAATATGACATTGGGGAAAAGGTCATCAGTGTGAACAGCCTTACTCGGTTAAGCTCCCCCTCCTCTCTTAGTATTTAAACCTGCCTAATCCTTTCACTTTCATGGAGCTTTTGAAATACTGGTGCAACCAGTGGATGAGGGCCTTGAGTACTATCTCCACGAGTCCCAAAAATAATTGAGTTTTCAAATGTTGCCAAAGTACCAACTTTCTACAATAAGGTTTAATCATAAAAAAAAATCTAAATTCAAATAACATAACTACAAGAAGCAACAATTTACCTTGCTTTAATTTGAACTAGAAGAAGGATTCTAGAACACCAATGAACTAAAAAAATTTAAAAAAAGATTTGTTGCCTGAGTTTTTAGATACTGCTGTTGAGATATTTTTTATGTTAACGTTTTAAATAATTATTAGAAAGCTTTAGAGTTTGACATCAAAGTCAAAAGTAGTACGTTATAAAGTATTGTGGAAACATAGCTCATTTATTATAAATTTTAGCAAGATATAAAGATCTCCAAGATGTTTATATTACAAAATTTCATGACAGAAAACCCAAAAAATTTATAAAATGAAAAACTTTGATTCCTTTTGATCTGACATCCATTAGCAATTAACCATTGATTGCATTTTAGTTCCTCAAAAAAAAGAGTTTATGGTTGTTTTTGTTCCTTTTTTTCCTTTTTGGGGTGGGTTGGGGTTGGGGTGGATTTATACAACATATAAATAGACAATTTACAGTTTCAAATATACAAAGTATGAAATTGACCACTTTTTGGTTCAGTTGACTTTTTATCCTATGTTATGCCATTTTGGGTATTAGAGATAGGCTGCTTCATTCCACAGGATTCATGACTTTTGACAATGCATGTACTTCTTCTTCTTGTCTAATAATATACAATTTGTTCATTGATACACTAGTTTTAATATCTTTTTCCACTGTGCCTCACATAGTTTTTCAAATGGATAATTGTCACCATTTCACTAAGGTTTATGGTTTTAATTTTTGCCTAGGTTTAGCTGGTGCTTCATTTGCTGGTCATTCGCAAATGACAAAAAGCTCCTTGAGAGACCAAGGATAATAAAAGACCAGCAGAAGGAAAATTTCCAAGTAGTAAAGAAAATAGACTTATAGGGCACTTCATATTTGTTCCTTTTCACTGATATTTGGGCTTGTCGTATTTATGTTTATTACCCTCTCTGCAGACCAATAAGCAAAAAGAAAAGGCAAAAGAATAAATGAGAACAAAGCCATGTAATGTAAAAGAGCAACATAGAGCATTGTCATACATTATATTTTTTATAAACATATAAATTACTTATAACCAGTGATAGCAACCTCTACAGCTCAATTTTTTTTCTTCCTTGTCAATTTTCCGGAGCAGCAAATCCTACTTTTGAAAAACAAAATTACTAGAAAAATACTTGACTCCTGGCAAAAGTAATGAAAGCAAATTAATTTCTACTACAGGTCCACTTTAATCTGATGTGCACACGTGCAAAGAATCATGACATCAATATGCAGTGAGTGTGTTAAACATTACAGGTGAATGGCAGTAGCTGTTAAGATGTGGATTTTTAAGACATCACCTTTTAAACAACTCAAGTTTGCAATAATTAGTCACTATGGCTTCTATTATTAATCATCTTTACTGTGATTAGGAGGAAAACCACTGGGAAAGTGGAATAAATGTTTGTGACTACATCTCCAAGACGAAGCAAATGCACCAACATTTAAATTTGATATTAGTTTGGGTCTGGCAATCTGAAAACATCAACAACTGTTTAGCTGGTTTAGCTGTGGCCCACTTGTAAGATGTTCAGTCACGTAACCTTCAGGGGAATGGTTGCAAAGTGCAGGGGGCATTGCACTTAAAATTCAGAGGTTCTGAGTTCAAGCCCCACTCCCATAGACTGCCACTCTGAGCAAAAAACATTAACCCCACACTGCTCCCCGGGCCCCGCACAATGGCAGCCCACTGCTCCCCAATGGGATGAGTTGAATGCAGAGAGTTCATTTCAATTCAATTCAGTTTATTTATATAGCGCCAAATTCACAACACATGTCATCTCAAGGCACTTTACAGTTCAACCAGATCATACAGTCAAATTGATTTAAAGTTTTCTATCTAAGGAAAACCAGTTGATTGCATTGACTCATTGACTCAAATACAATCCCTCACACTAAGCATGCTTGTAGCGACAGTGGAGAGGAAAAACTCCCTTTCAACAGGAAGAAACCTCCAGCAGAACCAGGCTCAGTGTGAGCGGCCATCTGCTGAGGCCCACTGGGGTTCAAGGAGACAGAAGCAGAGATACAAAAAGCAGCTGCAAAAGGCGGCCCCGTCCAGGAAACACACAACCAGGCAGACGAGCTCTGAGCCAGCTCCCATGCCAGAGGACGAAGAGAGCACATCCAGCCAGCCACAATCAGAGAAACAGGACCACACTGGAAAACAGGCTGAGCTCCAACATCTATAAACAAGGGTGTTGATGGAAGCAGCACAGCTGATGTTTCTTTCCAGGATGACGTCACAGCCAAACAGGAACAGACGAGGCAAAGCTACTCTGAGGAAAAGCAGAGAGAGCATAAAGTTAGAGATTGAACTAACAGATTCTGTAGAATAGGAGAACAGAGAGAGAATGAAGCAGAATGATGAAATAGGGGTCCCTATGTCCTCCAGAAGTCTAAGCCTATAGCAGCATAACTATAGAGATAGCTCAGGATAACCTGAGCCACCCTAACTATAAGCTTTATCAAAAAGGAAAGTTTTAATTCTAGCCTTAAAAGTAGACAGGGTGTCTGCCTCACGGACTAAAACTGGTAGTTGGTTCCACAGGAGAGGAGCCTGATAACTAAAAGATCTGCCTCCCATTCTACTTTTAGAAATTCTAGGAACCACTAGTAAACCTGCAGATTGAGAGCGAAGTGCTCTGTTAGGAACATAAGGAACAATCAGATCTCTGATATAAGATGGAGCTTAGCCATTTAAGGCTTTATATGTGAGAAGGAGGATTTTCAATTCTATTATTGACTTAACAGGAAGCCAATGAAGAGAAGCTAGGATAGGGGAGATATGATCTCTCTTTTTAATTTTCATTAGAACTCTGGCTGCAGCATTTTGGATCAGCTGAAGGCTTTTAACTACAGTTTATGGACTTCCTGATAGTAAAGTATTACAAGAGTCCAGCCTTGAAGTAACAAATGCATGGACTAGTTTCTCAGCATCACCCCTGGACAGGAGATTTCTAATTTTTGCAATATTCCTCAGATGAAAGGAGGAAATTCTAGAAACCTCTTTGATATGGGATTTAAATGACAGGTCATGATCAAAAACAACACCAAGATATTTTACTTTATTATCTGAAATCAGTTTAATTCCATCCAAATGAAGTGACTGACTAATCAGCTTCTTTTTCAAAGACTCTGGTCCAAAGACTATAACTTCTGTTTTGTTTGCATTCAGAAGCAGAAAGTTAAGAGTCATCCAGGATTTTATGTCTTCAAGACATGCCTGTAATCTATATAATGGGTTAGTTCATCTGGATTAATAGACAGATATAGCTGGGTATCATCAGCATGAGAGTGAAAATTAATCCCATGCTGTCTAATAACTTTACCGATTAGGAGCATATATAAAGTAAAGAGAATCGGTCCTAGCACTGATCCCTGTGGTACTCCACAGGTAACCTTTGAGCATGTTGAGGATCTGTCATTAACATGAACAAACTGAATTCGATCAGATAGATAAGATTTAAACCAGTCTAGTGCTGTTCCTTTAATTCCAACAAAATATTCAAGTTTTTCTAAAAGAATATTATGGTCAACTGTATCAAATGCAGCACTGAGATCCAACAGGACAAGCACAGATACAAGTCCATTATCTGAGGTCTTGATCATTGCTCTGTACGTATAATGCAACTTGTAATGTAGTGTAATGACAATAAAAGATGAAAAAAAAAATAACCTAAGGTCATTTAAGCTGATGTTAGGAGACTCATTAGGAGTTAGGAGGAGTCAGTGTGGGTGATTCAGTCATTCACCCACACTGATGGTGGTTAGCTACTGTAGCCACAGCTGTGTGGGACTCACTCTCAGTGAGAAGCAAAGCTCTGATACCCAGGGGCCAGTGGGCCCTCTGACCACCAGGCAATGCATATGAAATGACCACTGGGACAGAGAGCGGGCGTTCCTGTGGTTGCAGGACAAACTCCTGATGGCTATGCCACCGTCTCCTGTGAGACGGATGAACACATCAGCACATGTTGGAATGAAACAGTACACATGTTAAATTGGCCATTTATATAAACTCAGTATTTACATGCATTCTGTTCATTTAGCTGCGAGGAGACAGCAGTTTTACTATCGCCCTTGAACAGCAAACACAATCTTCTCTGCAGACTGCTGATTCAGCTAAGTAGCTATTTCCCCATTCTTCTTAACAGATAACTTATTCTTGTTATTGAGTTTCAACTTGAAAAGGGAAAGATAACATCCAGAACAGAAGCCCTGCTTTAATTTACCCCCTCAAACATGACCACGCACTGACAGAGTTTAGCCTCTGCTAGCTTTTTCCACATCTTGAAAATAAGATTAAAATGTTATCGTTTGTACCACCTGCACAAAGCTGCTCCGTCTCCTGACACAGATAAACCATCAGGCTTAATCCTGAGCTCAAGCAACACACACCAGATTGGGCACAAAGATTGGCAAAAAAAGCACCAAAAGATGCTTGTTACCACAAATTCTTTCGCTGATGGATTGCTTTTTCTTTTTCAAAAAGAGGCTTTGTATTTCATTATTACAGTGAAAGTTAAACAAAGAGATAAGCAATCAGCTGAGGAGCAACACTAACTTATTGTTGGATCAAATCAGCAGCAAAGGCTGACATCTAGTGTCCAAAAATAGATGGTGCAGCATAACTGAAAAACCAAGTTTAATTTAAATCTTTTCTTTAAAAATAGATTAAATTAGTCCAATCAACACTGTGAGACAACTAAGGTATTTCTGTTTTTTTCCCCCTAAGAAATGAGTGGAAATTAGACGTCACACAAAGTATACACAATGAAAACAGTCCACATGTCAAAAAAATCACAATTTGATTGTAAGAAAAATAACATTTTCAACAAAACTATAAAGTAGAATGCCTTTAGGTTATTTTCACTTTCAAATCAAACAGGAAAACATTATAACAAAACGAAAGTTAACTATAGTAATACATCTCTCGAGGCTTTTTTTTTTTTAAATAATTCGAATTGTAGCTTACAGCTACAATGGATTCATATTACAGACCGAAAATGGGAAAATAATGTGATTCAGTACAGAAATGTCATGTAGGCAGTGGTCCAGCACCATTGTTAGCGACAAAATGTCACTTCCCAAGAATGTGACATGTTAAGTAGACATTTTTCATAAACTAAGCCCAAAAACCTACAACTATTATTCCCACAAGAGGCATATTTCTTGGGTTGCCAACTCTGTTTCTCAGTATGGGGCAGTTACTTTTTTAAGAGACAGTTGGCACCTACCCATTTCCCCCAAATATTGTTCATAAATCTCTGTCTCACTGGTGTGGCATATAAAGACTGATTAAAGGACATTGTTGAACAGGCGTTCCACAAAAATAGTATTTCTCAAATACAGAAAAAACATTCAGAGTTTTGAAGAGGGGGTGTAATTTGCATGCTGACTGCAGGAATGTTCAAAAGAGCTATCGCTGCTAATGCATTAATTGCTTTGTATTCTCTATGAGTCATCTTCAGAGGCATTTTAGAGAATTTGGCAGAGGATACCTCAATGGCCTCACACTCGTAGACCTCACTAGTCGAGGACCTCCACATCCAACATCTTTGAAGATGAAATTGAAGATGTTGGACCTCCACATCCAACATCTTCAAATTCAATGATGTCTTAGACCAGCTATCCAGACAGCTGCTACAGCAAGTTAGAATAAGGAAAGAAAAAAACTAGCTGTGATAAAAACACAGTAGAGAACCTTATCTTGACACTCGTCTTTGTCGGGTTTTTACCCTGAGTGCAGTTTGCCGTCATTACCAATTAAAATGGGCTTTGAAGAGGTGCTATGAATCCTGGTTGTTGCTGTGCAGAGCAGAGGGAAGGCAGCATGTGGGGAGGGGTTTGCTGCTGTGTATTTTGAGTTGCCCATGGTTGTGGTTCATAGTGTTAGCAGCCGTATGTACTACAAAGACAGGAGCAATTTATTGATGGCATTTTGAATGCACAAAAACTGAGTTGAGGTCTTTAAGGGCATTAAAGAAGTGGAGAAATATTCCACAGGCTACACTCAGTATCCTGATCAACTTCATGTGAAGGTGACTTTTTTGCACTGCATTAGGCAAATGATAACGACACCCGATAACTGTTTTTGGAGCCAATTAAAAACATCTGAGCAGTAATCAATGTTATGCTAATTAGCATTTTGATGTCCAACACCTGTGAGGTGGATGAATTACCTAAAAAAGAATGGATCACTGACATAAATTTAAAAGGATTTGAGAGCAATGTTTGAGACAAATAGGTCTTTTAAGTACAAAGAATGTGTTTTTTAAATTTTGGGTTCAGTTCAGAAAAAAAAGGAGTAACAACGAAATGTAATGTGTTGCTCCTTTTTTTTTGTTTCATGTATTAATGAAAATTTTAATGAAAGGCTATTGGGGAAAAAAACCCAAAATGTTCACATGAAAAGAGGGGGAAACACAATCTTGACATGATTTTCCGGTAAAGTCAACACAATAGTTTGAATGAGATTCAAACGAAGTGGACTCTGGTTGGAGAAGGGTCTTTGAGAAACACCAAACAGAAATAGTTCTAGGTAAAGAGCAATAACTGTTTTCTCAGTTAAGCCACTCCTGATGTGGAGTTGATATCAGATATGTCTTATCTGGGCAAAGGAGAACATGGAGATACTGTTGTTTCCTATAATATAATATATATATTTTTTTTTGTTTAGTACCGGAAAAGTGTGAAGACACACCAGAGAGCCACAGAATCCAGATAGTTTGAAATCTGATATAGTTTCTACAATCAGAGATGAAGCCATGCCATGTAATCATGGGCCATAAATAAATAAAAAAAAATCTGAAAAACTTATATCACACAACCAAAATGCCCACAGATGCCTACCAACCATTCAATCTGACTCAAAAATGTGTTTTAGAAAATTATTTAATATTGGAGGTGCATACTTACCTACCTACATTTTAACATCTGTTTTGTTTTTTTAGCATAATTAAACAGCAAAAACATTTGAAATTAATAATACGTGTAAATTGTGTGTGTATATGTATGTATATATATATATATGTATATATATATATATATTGGCCTAATTCATTTATAATCAAAGCGAGCTGAGATTTTCTAAGGGGTGTGCAGCTACTGCACAAGTTTAACCTCTCAAATGAATTTATGTAAAAAAAAAAAAAGTTAAAACAGTCTTAAAACAAAGATACAATTGATCTGTGTTTTCCTACTTACACGGAAACTGCTTTTCAAGGCAGCCTGCCAACACAAAAACATTAGTTTATTTAATAGAAAATCAGAAAATGTGGAGCAATTGTTCAATATTTTCACTTTAATGATTAGAATTGAATAAACACATTATACTGTTAGACAGACGAAGAAACCATTTTATATCATGTAGCAATGCTGGGATTTATAATAAGGATAAAAAAAGACTCTGCTCTTTTAAATTAGTTTTTACCAAGAATAAATAAACCTGTGACAGAAACTGAGCTCGTCCTCATGACTGCTGCAGTAATGCAATGACCATGGAGATAAAAAAAAACTGTTTTTAAAAAGTTGGTTTACACTTAAGAATAACCATCATAACAATTATCTATAAATGATAAAGAGACTATTTGTCATTAACAGAATAGTTATAATGTATAAACTGCACCTTAATCATTTATAAATGTAAATAGCTCATATTGCCCTGCATTATTACCCAAACATCAGTGGCTTAAGATCTGAATCTAGCCTTTATTTTTACTTTCATTTGCCCTGTCATGTTAGACTTACCCTTACCCCAGCATCAGTGGGCTAAATACATTAATAAATGATCGTTTTACCTTGCATAAATGATTTAGATGTAGTTAATAAATGATTATCAAACATTAATAAACCATCTGTTAATCATTTATAAATGGTTTCTTATGATATATAAATGATGGTTAAGTGTAACCGCCTTTTTAAGGACTAACTTTGCATTCTTTTTTTCTGAGAACAAATTTCATTTTTTTGTTTTTTTCCCCCAACATTTTGAACAAAAGCGATTTTTCTAATAATGATTTAATGTCAGAAGGCATCAAACCTGGGCCTAAATGAACAGGTTTCACTCAAACACCACCCTTTGATGGAGATAAGCACCAATTAGTCAAAGCTGTAGTGGATCTGTAGGCCCCTCTTAATCGTGGAATTGCTTTAATATTGCTTTCAGTCAGGGTTTTTTAAAACACTGATGACCTGTTTATGTGGTAATAAAGTATCTGAGTCAGATTTGGTACAAGACTTTGATTAGGTCACCCCAAAATCCTTACTTTGCTATTTTGAGGCGTTCTGATTTGGATCTCATGGTGCATCATGGGTGATTGCCCTCCTACATGAATGCACTCTTTCTATTTTAAGGGGCAGAGTTCATAGATCCATCATGTGCAGGTTTATTGATGATAAAGCACCTGATAAAAATTTTCAGAATATTTTCCCAAAACTCTTCTTTCATACAAATGAGACGATTGTTTCTGTTCTTTTTGTCAACAACAGTTTTGGTCCTGGGATTCTCCCAATGATCATTCTCTAGTGACATGTTTCCTATGTTCTTTAATCCAACCCGTCTTTCCTCTTATATGAATTGTGTGAAATAAATGAAAATGCATTTTTTTTTCTTTTTTTAAGTGCTTAATAAACTACATCCTCAGATATTCTCTTGCGTTATTTTTGTGACGTCCAAGAATCATATCCAAACAAAAAATGTTATTCCACACTGTTTATTTTTGGATAAAGAGCCAGATGAGAAGAAGCATAGGTCTTTGAATATTTCTCTCATTGTTCTCTTTTCTATCTACTTAAATATAATGTAAAAGTTTCCTTGAATTGTCATTGAAACATTTCTTATGTTTCCTTCGAATATTTCAACATTTTAGTTAGCATATTCATTCACTATAGGTCTTTACTGCCATGGTGTTACAAGGCAATTATGTAGGGTCTCTCTGTATTTTTTTTTATATCAAGACCCTTTGAATTTAAATCTAGTTTGACCCCTGAGCAGCGGTAACTAAGGGGCAAATTCTCAGAAATAAAGCCAAAATTGCCAAAGTAGAAAGATGAATGCTTTTGTTCTTTGCTTTTTTTGAGCAACAAAGATTTTATTGATCTGTTACTGATGCATAATTCAAAGTAGATTAGGAGGTGTTTGTTTTATGTCTAAAACCTTTCCTTTATTGCACAGTTTGTTAGCTTGTCTGTCTGCTATATTAACCAATATGATGTGTTGAACTCTATCTGCTATTTTCACAATTTTTGTGAGACACTTTTTTATAAAGTAGGGCATTAATTCATAAAAAAGTTTATATGAATTCTATAAATCAAAGTTTTCTGCCCAACAGCAATGATGAACTGCACTGCAGCATTCTATACCCAGCAGTCGGAAGAGATGTCAGTCTGGTAAAGAATCTGGCTGTTATTCGAAATTGTAAAGTTTACGGGGTTTTTTGCAACATAAAGCTGACTAGAACCTTTTTAAGTTTTAGTCGACTAAAACTGATTTAAACTATCACATATCGTAATGACTGAAATGTAAATAAACTAATAATAGTTTTTATCCTGAAGACTAAGACTAAATCTAAGATGGCTGTCAAAAAAAGCAGATACATTTTGAAAATTTGTGAACATTTCTTAAAATATGTATATAGGAGGGTGATATGTTGCTTTTTGACATCCTTAAAGCTGCAGTCTGTAACATTAAGAGAAGAGCAGACTTCGACTGAAAATTTGAAGAAAAACAGGTTTCACGCCACTCCCCCACCCTCTCTGCTTCACTCATGCCCCACCTCCAAGCTCCACCCCTCTCACAGCATCTGCGCGGCTACCGCATGCGACCAAGCAGCGTACGCAGCATGGAGTGTGAACCGGTAACCCCTTGCTCACACTGGCTCCGGTGCAGTTACCGAGCCGTCGGAGACCGCAACTCCCGCACACCCCCTCTCACACCGCCCTTTTGACTACGGTGCGGTGCGGCTCTGCGGCTCCGGCAACAGGTCCGGAGATTTAACAGAAGTTCACTTGAGTTCACGTAACTTCACGCGATAACACGGCCCAAATAAAGGATTTTTGCGAGAGCTTGTTGCGGAGGGCTCCGGCACGCCGCAAGGATAGCTTTCTTGCGGAATTTTCTGCAGCGCCGGAGTGTCTCGGTAACCGCAGCCGGACAGCTCAGCAGCCGGTGAGAGAGGTTTACGTCTTTTTAATGACTTGGAATCACTGCGGCGCGCACCCACCGCACCGCAACGGTAAGACCGGAGTCGGTGTGAGCCTGGGGTAAGAGCGATGACACTCATCTCCAAGCAGCTAGATATAAGATGGTGGTTATACCGAAGTTTGCCGTGTAAGCAGTTGTCGGCAGGGGCAGTAAGGGCAGTTTCTCTTTCGCTGGTGGCTGTCGCTCCGCCATGACTTCCATGCGCGTCCTCCTGACTGCAGCAGCCGGGCGGCAGCAGCCGGTTCAGCGGTGAGAGGGAGGGGGCGGGATTCAGCGTGTGTGAGCTGTGATTGACACTCCATCAGACGCTCCTCTGGCTGTGATTGGTTGTTTTGACTCGTCCTGAATTATTCTTTCCAGATTGAAATACAGGCAGTATGCGGGACCAATTGAAGCAGTTTTTTTCACAGGTTACATATCACATGTACTGCTGTCTGGGCATAGGGACAGTTTTAGCCAATATGACAAAAAAGTGATTTTTAAAAACTTACAGACTTCAGCTTTAAGCCTACTTAATTTTAGCAGAGGACAGAATTAACAGATTGTTTAGATTGTAGAGGTCTGGCAGTAATAGAATAGAAATACCTTGTATTGCCCAATGGAAAGAAAGTGTAGGCATGTGGAAAAGCAAACCAACCAAAACCAAAGTTGTTCTGGACTGACTCACCGTCTCACCGACTCAGGCACCGTGTGGGGTAGGAGGAGTTACGTGACCAACCGGGACCAAAAAGCAGAGATCATCTGTCCGGTCAGTTAACTGAGTTCACTATAAAGTCCACTATATAGTCCCCGCTCTATATAATAATTGAGGGATTTAGCAGTTAGGGTGGATGTTCGGTCCCAGTATGCTTGCGAGTTTACGATGAGCTATGAGAACAGCAACTTTTAAAAAGAGCGTGCACGAGGAGAAATGGGCTAGCACGTGTTTAATAGGCGTTCCCTCTCAGTAGCGGGTACAGGGTTCTCTATGTAGATTTTTCTTTTAAGTGGATAGGGCGGGTCTTCTAAAACATTTGCAAAAAACCTCCACAATACCTTTAAGTGCCAATATTTTTATGAATTTTGTAAATGTATTACAGTCGACATAATAACTAAACAAAATAACTAAACGTTCACATTGATGTATAACTTACAGCTGGCCCATCAAACAGCATGATACTTACAGCAGTGTCTCTCATCCTACAGTAAGCCTTGCACAACTTTAGCAAATGAGCCTTGTAGGAATGAGACAAACTATTCAAATTCAGATATGCAGTCATCTGATGCAGCACACAAACTGTAACATAGGCCTTAAAGCCTCCTAATCTATGACACACACCCACATTTTTCTTATTCCTTTAAATTTCCACAGTCAAACATCAAGATGGATCCTCTGGTGGCGTTTCAGGTTACATTTCTGGGTGAAGCGTTTGCCACATGCCAAGCAGCAGTACGGTCTCTCCCCTGTGTGGACGCGCCGGTGGGCTTTGAGGTTGCTCAGCTTAGTAAAAGTGTGGCCACAGAGAGGACAACGGAAAGGCCGCTCGCCTGTGTGAATCTGCATGTGGGCTTTCAACCTGCTGGGATGAGGAAAGCTTTTGTCACACTCCTCACATTGTAGGAAGGGCCTGAAGGGCTGGGAATCAGAAAGGGAGGCAGCAGAGGGAAGAGACTGATTGTAGGATTTGATGCCAACCAATGAGGCATTGGATCGGTTCAGAGCTAAGGTCTGTTTGTGAACACACTGCACTGACAGTGTGGAGGGAGTGCTTTTAGATGGTGGGGAGCCTCTAGTGGGGGTTAATTAAGTGTACAACCTGAGAGTGAGCATCAGAGTGCGCTGTTGTCGTCATGTGGGACAGTTTGTGTGTGGCTTTCTTAAGGGGCCGGTGGAGGTGCTGCATAGATGTCTGTAGCCTGAGTCCTGAACCCTTGTGAGAATGAAGCTTCACTCCCTCCTGTACCAAGGATCTGTGGTAAATATGATTTGGTTTGTGTGTTTCTGAGTGCACCCTCTGTTCCTGTGACAAACAGGTGAATGGTTCTTTACCAGCCTTTGATGGTGGTTTTTCTGCAGCCCCACTTTCCTTAAACTCATCAGAATCAACCATGACCTCCTCTTTAACTGTCACCCCCAGGGTGTTGCTGGGTTGCAGTCTGGCTTTAGGAGATTTAGAGCAAGATGCTTGATCTTTAACTAAAGTAAACTGAACATCTGCTCTGACTGGGCTGGATAGCTCATGTTCCATATAATTCACAGACCCTTTATCAAATCCACCTTCTTGGGCCAGCTTGTGGTTATGCAGAAGTCCAGCTGCTGTGGCCGACAGGTCAGCCCACCTTGAATGGAGTCCAAAACCTAAAACACTGGTTTTCTCTGCAGCAATGTCCGTCTCCTCGTGGTTGTCAGGAAACACGCATACAGTAGACATCTGTGGGTCTCTCTTAACAACATTCCTCAGTAACTCTTCTGTGTTTCCCTGGGTTGGTGTTGGCTGTGCTTCTACCACCTCACCTGGGGTCTCTGATTCAGCTTCACCTGGGAGAATTTAAAAAGAGCCTCATTGTACAACCAAAGATGTGTTAACAGTCAAGGATAAAAACAAACTGCATACTTTTCTTAGATGCAATATATTAAAAATATATAAATAAATTATCATTTATTACTCTCTTAATAAGAACTCACAGCAAAACCCCACCCAGCTTTCGCTTAAAAATCCGCAAAGTCATCTGATTATATAATGCAACAGAATTGTTTTATGATTTCAATAGTTTTAATTGTTTATAAAAAAAAAAACAATGTCATGTTGTAACGATGCACTACCAGGTCTGACATCAGGACCTGTAGTGTGGGGTCCCCCCAGGGAACGATCTTAGCGCCCTTCCTTTTCACCCTCTACACTGCAGACTTCAGACACAACACGGACAGCTGCGTCCTGCAGAAGTTCTCCGATGACTCCGCCCTTATTGGCCTCATCACAGATGATGACGACGCGGAGTACAGAGGACTTATTCAGGACTTTGTGGACTGGTGTCAGCTGAACTACCTCCTCATAAATGCGGGAAAAGCCAAGGAGATGGTGGTGGACTTCAGAGGCCGTCCCACCGTCCCTCCCCCAGTGAACATCCAGGGAAAGGACATTGAGAGGGTGGACACTTACAAGTACCTGGGTGTTCATCTCAACAACAAACTGGACTGGACTCACAACACGGAGGCTCTGTACAGGAAGGGCCAGAGCCGGCTCTACCTCTTGAGGAAGCTCAGGTCTTTTGGGGTGAGATGGCCACTCGTGAAGACCTTCTACGACTCTGTGGTGGCATCAGCCATCCTGTACAGTGTGGCCTGCTGGGGCAACAGCATCACGGAGAGGGACAGAAAAAGACTAGACAAGATCATCAAGAGGTCCAGCTCAGTCCTGGGCAGTCCTCTGGACTCTGTACAGCAGGTGGGGGACAGGAGGGCCCTGTCCAAACTCATGTCTATGCTGGACCATGAGGACCACCCCCTGAAGGACACTCTCTCTGCTCTGGAGAGCAGCTTCAGTGAAAGACTGATACACCCTCGCTGTATAAAGGAGAGATTCCGCAGATCCTTTCTTCCTGCTGCTGTCAGACTGTACAACCAACAATGCTAGCTCCGTATCAACCATATGTCTACTGTCACTTTACCTGTTATTATTGCATATCTATTGTATACTTCACTCATATCTATTTAACTCTGCAATAATTTAATACAATCAATCATTTGCACAGAACTTTACTGTTGTCACTTTATACCAGTGTTGCCTTGTCTGTATATACTTAATGTATATTTTTTATATATTTTTAAATATTTCTATACTTTGTATTCTTCTTTTTTCCTACTGTACTGTTCACTGTGATGCAACGCTGCAATTTCCCCACTGTGGGACAAATAAAGGATTATCTTATCTTATCTCTTATCTTGTCTACTCTTGTTTCCCTTGGTCAACACAATAATTGAGTTATGCACTTTTGTTCATAACTTTTGTTCATAACACATTTGTTCTGACCTTTACCTGGCTATTATATATATATATATATATATATATATATATATATATATATATACACTATATTGCCAAAAGTATTTGCTCACCTGCCTTGACTCACATATGAGCTTAAGTGACATCCCGTTCCTAATCCATAGGGTTCAATATGACGTCGGTCCACCCTTTGCAGCTAGAACAGCTTCAACTCTTCTGGGAAGGCTGTCCACAAGGTTTAGGAGTGTGTTTATGGGAATTTTTGACCATTCTTCCAGAAGCGCATTTGTGAGGTTGCACACTGATGTTGGACGAGAAGGCCTGGCTCTCAGTCTCCGCTCTAATTCATCCCAAAGGTGTTCTATCGGGTTGAGGTCAGGACTCTGTGCAGGCCAGTCAAGTTCATCCACACCAGACTCTGTCATCCATGTCTTTATGGACCTTGCTTTGTGCACTGGTGCACAGTCATGTTGGAAGAGGAAGGGGCCAGCTCCAAACTGTTCCCACAAAGTTGGGAGCATGGAATTGTCCAAAATGTCTTGGTATGCTGAAGCATTCAGAGTTCCTTTCACTGGAACTAAGGGGCCAAGCCCAGCTCCTGAAAAACAACCCCACACCATAATCCCCCTCCACCAAACTTTACACTTGGCACAATGCAGTCAGACAAGTACCGTTCTCCTGGCAACCGCCAAACCCAGACCCGTCCATCAGATTGCCAGATGGAGAAGCGCGATTCGTCACTCCAGAGAACGCGTCTCCACTGCTCTAGAGTCCAGTGGCGGCGTGCTTTACACCACCGCATCCGACGCTTTGCATTGCACTTGGTGATGTATGGCTTGGATGCAGCTGCTCGACCATGGAAACCCATTCCATGAAGCTCTCTGCGCACTGTTCTTGAGCTAATCTGAAGGCCACATGAAGTTTGGAGGTCTGTAGTGATTGACTCTGCAGAAAGTTGGCGACCTCTTCGCACTATGCGCGTCAGCATCCGCTGACCCCGCTCCGTCAGTTTACGTGGCCTACCACTTCGTGGCTGAGTTGCTGTCGTTCCCAAACACTTCCATTTTCTTATAATACAGCTGACAGTTGACTGTGGAATATTTAGGAGCGAGGAAATTTCACGACTGGATTTGTTGCACAGGTGGCATCCTATCACAGTTCCACGCTGGAATTCACTGAGCTCCTGAGAGCGACCCATTCTTTCACAAATGTTTGTAAAAACAGTCTGCATGCCTAGGTGCTTGAATTTATACACCTGTGGCCATGGAAGTGATTGGAACACCTGATTCCAATAATTTGGATGGGTGAGCAAATACTTTTGGCAATATAGTGTATATATATATATATATATATATATATATATATATATATATATATATGTATATATATATATATATATATATATATATATATATATATATCTCCTGTTTGGTACCTTACCGGCTTGTTTTGTTTGTATGACCGCGATTACAGAAAACGACTTATGAAGTCAGACCAGCTAGAAGAGCAAGGTGCTCGAGAACGCTGGGACCCATTTCCACCTGGATCCCCGCTCATTTTCGCCCTCATATCCCTCCGTTGTTGGTCAAACTTGCCCCCACTTCCTCACCGCCTCGGCCTTATCTAGACCCACAGTTTGTTCCTGATTGTCCCTCTTGTGTTGGGGCGTTGAGTAACATATTGCAAACCACGCTTCAAAATTGAGCATAAATCAAAAATGTCTGCGTCATACCTGCGACAGCCTCACTGCGACACACTGCTGAGGGAGTATAACCAACCCTTTAGTCAAACAACTGGACACGGCTCACAAAAAGACATTTATCTTGACATTTACAGATTGTGTTGCTTTTCAAATGTTCTTTCCAATTGTTAAATCAGTTACTTACAATCTGGAGTCTTGCACCACTGTCTCATATGCAGGGAAGAACAAGATGGTTTCTTTACTTCTTCCTCTTTCATTTCCAAAGTTGAAATGATTTCGTTCCCTTCTGTTAACTGAACAAAGAATGACATGTGATGAGAACCAAATCACAAGGCAATCTGAATTTTATTCTGACACTCTCACTGGTGATTGAAACTAAACAAGTTGTCTAAATCTAGTTGAAGCACTAAATCAAGCTCAACTAGTTCTCCAATAGACATAAACACAACCACCTAAAAAAAAACACCTCACAGTATCATATAAATTAAATAGTAGAAGTATGATTCTATGACATTTTCACTCTCTTACATCATTGTGAAAGTTTTTTCCCCCACATTTTTTTCAAAAATTGTGACAGTTTATTCTGTTTTCTAGGGTTCTCGTCAGCTCTGTCAGGCTGAGGTGTGTTGATGTCTTGCAACACCTTGGTTTTCTTTTTTTTCTTTTGCAGTAATACTTCTATTGATTTGCTGCCGCCTTTAAAAATCACTGGTATGTATTGTGTGGTCCAGAGGAGTGTGCAGGTTGCTCAGTGATTGCAGGTTTCTTTTATGTGGTCTGTTTGACTTTCTCCAGACACGCTGCTGTCAATAAAAGCCAAACCGCACCACTTAAAAAGCCTCGTTGTGTGTTCTGAAGAAAATCTGAAAAACAGTGCTCTCATGTTGTTATCTGGAGAAGTGGCACACATATCTGTATATATAATTTCTTTTAATGCACACAGGGCAAGGACAATATGGGCCAATTGATTATTTTATGTAGTACCGGCAAGAATAAAAAACTATGTTCACCAGAGCGTACACAGTACCTGCTTCATTTTGCATATTATTTTCACTTTTTTAATTTTCACCTTTGTCTACACAGGTTGTCTCATTGAGATCTAAGATCTCATTTAGAAAGGAGACCTATGCCAGCCTTTGTTTTTTCTCTGTTGTACACCAATATTCATAGCAGGATGGATTTCCAAATAATGTTTAGAATCTTCCAGTATTCTAGCTTGAATAAAAATATCACAGTTCCAATGTTTTAACAAAGTTAAAAAATAAATAAATAAAAGAGATAGGCAATCATGAAGACAGACTACTGCTTAAATATACTGAATGTTAGAGTTTTAATAAGTGATTCTATTATGATTATTTGCAAGACTTTTGAATTAGACATGCACACCAAAGATGAAATTAGATGTTCTCTAATTTTAGAAGTTCATATTTAGTAAACAACCCTTTAGAATATTATACTTTTTAAACATTTACTTTTAGTAACTTTTAAATCATTAAAAGGCAATTTGCCTGCAGCCATAGCCTGCAGGATACTGAACGGACAGTGTTACTTTCACAAAAGCATTATGTCACTCATATTTCTATACCATGTTAGCTTGTTTTTCAAAGTTGGAAGCTTTTCTGAACACTAAAATTAGTTTTTCCTGGAAGCAAGTTGAAAGACAAAATCCTCGCTTTCAAAGCAGCTGGTCAGCACTTTCAGGTATAGTTAGAATAGAATTCAACTTAATTGTAATTACACTGTCACAAGTACAAAGCTGCCAAATGAACTCTCTGCATTTAACCCATCACTTTGAGTAGAAGTGGGCTGCCATTGTGTTTCGCCTGAGGAGCAGTGTGGGGTTAAGCGTCTCGCTCAGAGACCCAGAGTGGCAGTCTGTGGGAGTGGGGCTTAAACTCAAAAGCGCAATGTTCTAAGAACTAGGCCACACCTCCACTAAAGGACGGTTTATACTCAGAAACCAGGTCGTCTGCGTGTGTGTTGCAGTTTACGCAGGTGACCGCACAGTGCTACAGACAGGAAGCCTCTGATTGGTCAAATCTACATCCGCTCCACACTATGCCTATTTCCTGTCTGATACCTTATCGGCTTGTTTTGTATGTATGACCGCCATTGTAGAAAACGACTCGTTATGATGGACCAGCTAGAAGAGCGATGTGTGAGAGAACGCTGGGACCCTTTTTCCACCTGGATCTCAGCTCTTTTTTGCCCTCATGTCCCTCCGTTGCCCCTAGCCTTTTTCCACTTCCTCACCCCCTCGAACGTAGCTAGACCCACAGCTAGTTCCTGAGTGTCCCTCTTGTGTTGTGGCATGGAATAACATACCGTAAACCATGCTTCAAAATCGGGCATAAATCAAAAACATCTGCGTCATCCCTGCGACAAGCTCACTGCGGCACACTGCTGAGGGTGTATAACCTGCCCTTTAGTCCCCTAGGTAGAGAAAGGAGCACAACTGCTATATACTATTCTTCATACAGCAGTTCCCTCTAGCATTTTCTAGCAGTTAAAAATCCCAGGAACTATAACAGCATACATTTTAGAACTTTTAGAACAATTTTTTTAAAAACCTTTAATACGGGAACCTTGTGAGGGGTTTTAAAAAAGGGACCAGCAGGTGCCAGTGCCCCTGTAGAGCAGGTCTTGCCCCTGGTTATACCCCCCTCTATCATACACTGAAAAAAAATGTAATCTTAGTAAATTAATTGTTCTTCAATTAAATGTATTTTCCATTGATTTAAGCAGGAATACAGATTGCCTTTGGAATAAAATAATGAAAAAATAACAAATCGGTTGTATTATTTTAAGTGCATCATATCTTATCATGAGATACGATGCATCATATATTATAGGAGGAAAAATACAAATACCTTTGAGAGATTGTTTTTTCACCTGCTCGAATTAAGGTCAAATACACATTCTTACTTATTTAAATCTGTTACTGCAGTTTAATATCTATTAGAACGGTTAGTTCAGGGGTCTGCAACCTAAAATACTAAAGAATGTGCTCTTGCTTTGTTTTTCTTTATCTATATTTACATTTTTTGTGCTATTATTTTTTTCTGTATCCTGGTGGAAAATAAAACACTGCCTCGCTTGGTAAACTTCTTTCAGAACCACCACTGAGTTCCCTATCTAAACAGGGTAAGTCCTTCTGCAGGCCTATATCTGCTCTGGCAGTCATGTGACTCACCTTTGACCCTTTTAGGGGGCTCTGAAGGATTTCTGGATTTTCTGCAGACCCTGTTTTGCATTCTTGCCCTTGATTTGACAACCATTGTTCAACCACATCCCCTGGATTGGTCATGTCACCCATGGAGTCTGAAAAAAACAAACAAACAAAACTACATTACTGGAATATAGAAACAGCCATGCCCTGTTCTACAACCCATGTCATTTGTTTTTTACCATCATGTCGCTCCTCTACTTTTAAAGTTTCAGGACTCTGATCGGCGTCACTCCCCACAGACTGGTCGCTGTGTTGTGAGTCCCCTCCGTGTTTGCCCTCAGTCCACTGCAGCTGCAGCCTCAGAGACTCCACCTGCTGTTTGCTGCGCTTCACCTCCACCATGAAGACATCCTCCACCAGCCTGCTCACCTCAAACATCGCCGTTTTCAACAGAGCCTCCATCACATCAGAGAGCTGGCTCTGAAAGGTGACAATGAGGCTGTCCAGGTCCGACATGATCCACTGCACCTATAACCGTCCGCCCCTTAGTGAACTCAACACTTTCACAACTGTTTGGGGAAAATCTTCAAAGTGCCGCCAGTTTGGATCAGCGACTTTCTCTTTAGCGATACATCCATTTATAATAATCACCTGTCAGCAGTATTGTAACAACAAAGGTTATAAAAGGCTTATTGCTTACATGAGATGTCAACCTCGTGATGTTAGCATGCCGCCTAGCATCGGTAGCTAAATCTCTTCAACTGAACAGCGGTAAACCATGGAGCGCGTGCTCTGAACGCAACCAATCACAATTAATCAGATCATCGATATAAATTAACAGATATTGTGATAAAGTGGCTCAACCTAAACTTGTTTTTGTTTTGAATTATTGGTAATTAACATCTACTTTGTGGAGCTTCCTTTTTTTGCTAATGACATCATGAATGACGCAGTACGGTGGCCCCAACGGCCAGAAAATAAAGCTTTTGGTATTCTTTTTCTTTGCAATAATAATCTTGAATACGAATTTAAATGTGTTTTATGGATTGAAATAAAAATAAATATATAGTCCAGTTTATAACAGGATTACATGGTGGGTTTGGTTGTTGTTGTTTTTTACTTGACCTCTTCTTAAATGTCTTAAATCTTTTTTCAGTTTTTGAACTTTCATATTAAGTGATAAAACAACAAAAGGCAACTGATTCTTTGAATGTTAAGAACCTAATTTTGCTGTTATTTCCAGGGTCCCAGCCTTCCATATAAACAAAAACCTACTCATTTTAGGACTGAAACTGTTAATATAATTTATCTTGAGTGATTTTTAAAATAATAACCAACTAAATTAATAATCAAATATTTGGTAGCTGCAGTGTGCTCCAGTGGACTTTGAAACATTATATTTGATAAAACCAATTGAGTATGCATTGTTTCATTTATTTTCTTTGGTGCCCCTGATTACTTGATTGTTTTTTGTTGACGTTTGTTTTATTTATATTTCTTTGTTTTGTTTTGTGGTTGTTGTTTATTATGCCAGACTTGAATGTTTCTGTGCACTATCAGTGCGTCCCTGTTGTTTCTGCTTTGCAAGAAAAAGTGTAATTAAAAAAAAAGAAGGAAAAGCAAGAGCAGTTATTAATTAGGCAAAACCTGTTAAAAAAAATTATGAATAAACTTTTTATTATAAAAATCCTTTATTAATGCAAGGTGTACAGTGCAACTGCAAACCTACTTAGACAGGACCATCTACCTTAAACGGACGGCTTGGAAAAGGAGACGAGAAACAGCTAAGGAGCTGCAGGAGCAGCACAGACCAACACAGTTGAGAGAATCTGTCAACAGGAAAAATATTTTGTACTCTAAAAATTTGACCTTTAAAGGAGAGTAGCAGAAGTTACTGAAATAACCCTGTATAATTTCCAATTAGCATTTTGAAGGAGCACATTCAACATTCTGTGGGCGCAGGTAGCCAAAGTTCTGGTTTCTGTAGTTTAGATAGAACACCTTAAGTCCTTCTCAAATAGTGGTGCATGAGTGCCCCCTGGTGGTTTAAAATTATTGGATCTTTTGTTTGTAAAAAAAAAAAAAAAATTTTTAAAGTGTGTTTGTCTGATTTTGCATGATTTTACTTTATTTCCATTTATTTTAACTTTGTCCTGAAGCTTTACTCTGAAGCTCACCACACTATACAGCAACAGTTGGCAGACAAACAATGTTGGACTGCTGGATGGAGAGTAAGTCCAAAGTCCAAAGTAAGCACGCCTGAAAAGTTTAGCTCTTTGTGTTGACTTTTACAACAACGTCTATGTTAAAGAAAAGCATCTGATCCCTCAGCCTCACTAAATGTAAACACATAATAGGCTAGTGGCAAAAGATGAGCTGTCATCTTTTAAGCCAGACATTATAAATATATGGTCACCATCATGCCACCCATCTTCTTAGCTAATGATGAATAAAATATTCCTTTCTAATACATATTGAGCTGATACTATTGTTCTAATAGCTGGCAAAGACTCAATTCAAGTGCAGTTCTTATTACTACAATTACTAATATTTGTTCACTGAAGTCGTTTTCCACAGAGCAGTTCAGATTATTATGTGTAGTGCATACCGGTATGTTAAGGCCTTTTGTTCTTGTTTTTTTTCCGCTTGCAAATACTTCTATGCACAATATATACCTTAACATAAACAACATTCAAACAATATATAATAAAAGGCTTTGTCAAACATTTTTTGGGGGATGGCAGAATAGGTATAGTGAAGAAATGTATCATTCAACATTATAATGGTACTTTAAGATCCAACTTAGGTGTGAAGTGATATTCAGGTTGGGTTTGAGAACCCCTGACCTAGAGTTACAACAACACCATGGCTGCATTTGCAGACTATATAAAGACAAACAAAGCACCAATAGTTGTTGTCCTTCCCAGAGAGACGCAGTTCAAATTACAGAAATACGAAGAGGAAATAAAACTTTCTCAATAAAAAATTAAACATGGTGGCAGCATGAAAGAGACAATACTAGCATGGGAAAGGATTGCTGACTACGTAAACGCTCAAGTTACATCTCAGGGACTTAAAAAAAAAAAAAACTGCATCCACTCCCTGTACTGCATGTTAATCGTGTTTCCCACTGGAGTGAAGAGGGCTTGGGAGCTGATAAAAGTAAAAAAAAAAAAAGTTTAATCTGGATAGTTGGACATTTTAATTCCATAATATATGGGCTATAAAAAAGGTAGAAGCTGATTCCACAATTGCATAATATTAATACAGGAAATGGTTTGAGTGAAATCAGCCTATTTTTGAGATGTCAAACCTCAGTGGGACAAATGTAAAATCTGCTCTGCTTTTAAAATGGTGAAAGCCCTCAAATTCTGTCCTAAATCTAAAGCAATACCTTAATGTCTTTTCCAATGAAATGAAGCTTCATACCATTGCTGTTTCAGTCACATATAGACGCTTTTTTCTACATGGTCAATGTTCAGTTTCATAATAGGAGCCTGCTTATTATTATTTTTATTTACCTGGTGTTTTACTATTAATCCCCCATGCAGCATCAGTGGAACATTTCCCATTCTCACTTATACCGTTACATGAAAAAGAATATATATATATATATATACATATATGCCAACCTCTATATTTAACAGCCCAGTTTTCATAATGTGGTGAAGAAGACATTTTACAGAAATCCAGGTAATGACTCTTAAATCCTTACGTGTACAGCCAAGGGGCCAACACATGGTACTAGGACCTGGCATATAAAGGCCAGTCTGCCCCATGATAACCTGTATCAATCACATTTTCATAGTGATCCACAGGATCTTTTCACAATTTGCGTTTAGATTTTTATTTTCTTACTTTTTTTTTTGTTAGCTTCCTATAACAATTATACAAGAAACAAGTTAATGCCAGGGTTATATAAGGACATTACAGAGGAGAAAACAAACACAGAATAGTGAAAGACTGGTATGTCAAAAAGGAGGAAAAAGAAAACAAAATTAATAAATTGAAAACTGTCAAGAACATCTTTTGTTTAAACTGCTTTCTGTTTTTCAAGTTCCTTTATTTTGATGATGGGTTTTTGCAAGTTTTTATCTCCCCTCTGAATTAAATTAGGCCTTCAATGAAAGGACACAATTATTTTTTGAACAGCTGATTGGTTGCTGAATGGAGCATTTTCAAGAGTTCAGATCAATCCTGAAAGCTAGCCTGCTCCGGAGCAGGCTTGCTGTTCAGAGTACGTTTCCATTGTGACTAGCCTTGCTAAGAATTAATCCAGCATCATGGTACCGGAAAGTCAGGGTTAAACCTGAAACCTTGATTCGCTAACCCGGCAATTCTGCTTATAGGCATCTGCACTTCATGCAGTTTTATTTGTAATCATCTCTAGATACAGATATCCATTTCCTTCCTCTGCACAATTATGCCCCTTTTTGTTTTTGGTACCTTGTTTATGAAATTGTTATAAAATTTATCAAGGTCTTTAGTTCTGTCACAAAATGTAAAAAAAAATAGTGACAGATAATGTTACTTCAAACCGTGTATTCTGCTGGACTGATGTAGAAGCTGAATTTTTGGTCTTTTTATGCAAAATGTCACCTGAGATGAGTATTAAGTTCCACATAATACATCAAAGTCGAAAATATACATTTGCAAAGAAAGGTCAGGTTCAGTTAATCCTGATATGAAAACCCCAGCACACCTTTAAGTCATTTTTGATTGAAAACAACTAGTAGATCACCAAAAACGGCTAATCAGAAATATGTACATCTATAGCACATAAATTAAGCTTACCTAAATCAAATAATTAAAACTGTTCATCCTTCAGTTTTGCTGTCTGTACCACTGACTATTTGATGACTTTATCCTAAATTTTACAAAACAGACCCCTTATTTTGCAGAATTTTTAAAGGCTAGAAGCTATCAAAGTAACTTTGATTCCTTGCAATGAGCAAATAATCTAAATATCCCTTAAATATGTTGAACCATAACAGTAGTAAAAGCCATTAGGTTCAGAAAACACATCTGATGAGATAATAAATCTGTTGGATAAAGAAAACAGTTGCAACAAACTGATATTAACTGTAGAGAAAGCTTTGCATCATTGCCTGGTATATCTCAGTTTGTTTATTCGAATTTGGAAGGAAGAAGATGAGATTAACCACATAATAACATTAAAAGCCAATTTTATTTAGATCCTGTGAAGAAATCAAACACATTTAATCAAATACAGTGAATTAAACCTACAAAGTATGCAGATGCAATAAAGCAGATGACAATAATTTAATAACACGTAGATTTGATCAAATCTTTGTTTTCTTAATACCAAAAATATTTACATTTTTTAAATAACTGCATCAAATGTAGGCAATCAATCAAGTTAGATACTTATTCCTATCAATGTTCACTTGATACAAAGGTTATAAAAAGCCCCATTAAATAACACACTCTTTAGTCCTACAGATCTGTCACATGCTTGCGCTGATGGGACTTCAGGTGATCCAGGCGTTTGAAGCTGAGCCCACAGACTGCGCAGCAGTAGGGTCTTTCCCCTGTGTGGGTGCGCTGGTGGACCTTCAGAATATCCGCCCTGGTGAAGCTTTTGTCACACATGCTGCACCTGTGAGGTTTTTCCTGCGTGTGAATCCTTTGGTGCAGCTTCAGGTTCCACAGACGGCTGAACTTGTTCCCACAAACAGCACAGCAATAAGGTTTGTTGCCGTTTTGGCCACATTTATGTGCTTTTAAGTTTGCGATGGAAGGGAATCCTTTTCCACAGTGGCTGCAGAGATGGAGGCCCTGCTCCAGGTGGATCCTCTGATGGACTTTCAGATTACAGGCTTGAGTGAATGTCTTTCCACACTGGTTGCAGACATAGGGGGACCCTTGCGCTGTACCTTTATGGGACTGTTTGTGGGGCTTAAAAGAAGCAGAATTGGGTAAGGATGTAAAACAATGGCTGATGGTGCTGTTTCTTGCTTCATTATCTCCATTTTGATGCTGCAGCCTTTGTTCTAATTGGACTGTATCACTGTATGCAGATGAGAGTTCATATGTAGCAGTGGGGAAATTAATTCCCTGGCCTCGGAAACTGACTCTGCTCCCCATATCACTGGATACCTGATCTGTGTATCGGACGTTTGGTTCCTGAAGATATCCTTCTTCATCTATAAGCAGGCAGCTTAACTCCCCACTCACATCATTGTTTGTCCTAACAGGGGAACTCTCCTCAGGCCCCGTGTTCGGTGGAGACCCAGCCGTGTAACATTGATGCTCAGCTTCTTCAGGGAGTTTCCTGTTATAATGATCCACATAACTAAGGTCATCAGGAAGCTGGGTTGGAGAACCTTGTAGCCCATCAAAGTTACCCATTTCTCCATATCCAGATTTGCCAAAGCTACCCAACTCGTTCAAGACAAACCTGTTCTGGAAATTAGATCCAGAAATGATCTCTGATTGTCCCTCTTGGCTCAACTGTGGTCTCTGGTCAAAATCTGGGTCCCAGTTTACATGGCAAGCTGCGTTACTCTGCTCACTGAAATGCTTACTTGGTCCTGGTAGATTTGGTGCATCTGTTTCTGAGACAATGAGATAAATGGACTGTCAAGCTGGTGTCAATACCACATTAATAAAGCAACAAAAAGTTAGCCTTTAATCCATTCTATCTTGAATTTTGAATTCATAGGGCCGAAATTATCAAGATCCAATTTTGCGTGCAGTAATTTGCGCTCGCAAACTGGAATTTTGCGCGAGGGGCTAAACCATGGTTTGCGGGTGATTTAATAAGAGTGATTGCGTAACTGGTGGCAGGTGCAAAACTGTTGGAGACGCCCTATTTAAATGATGGTTTTGCGCGTCTTGTGGTTTGCGGCAAAGTAGTTTGTAGTCTGTACAAACTAGTGCATTAAGAAATTTAAATCTTACAGTGACCCCCCCCAAAAAAAAAAAAAAAAAAAAAAAAAAAAAAAAAATTAGGGATTACCACCTTATATATATATATATATATATATATATATATATATATATATAAAGAAAAAACTTTGGTAACCTTTAATCCCTAAGGTGGTATGTGGCTGAATTTCTACTTCACTGCAGTAAAAAAAAAAAAACAGGTGTTTTGTATTGGCCTGTAGAAAAATGCACATACCAAATGGCTCACAAGAACTGACTGTGGATGAGATTACTGCGCGTATGATCCCTGCAGCATTGGCATGTTGCTCCACAGGCGCAGGGGGAGAACCCCGACCCCGTCGGACAGCACTTCTGAAAAACGAGATTGGGAGATCCCAGCTCTCGCTGCAACCGTACGCTGGAATGACCCAGATGCAAAAAAGTGCAATGTTGCAAGGAGTTTTGTGATATCTGGTATTGCGTGGATCCTCCTTGTGGCTGGCTCCAAATCCATTCGGAGTTCCCCCAACAGCTCCAAAATGGCAATGCTGGATAAACGATATGTTTTGATGATCGTTTCCTCCTTCATTGCAAAAATATTCACACGGAGTGAAAAAATGCGTTCTCTGCGTCTCCTTGCTTCATTTCGATGTCTCCTTCTTGCGACAATAGCCATGTGTGCGCAATTACGCATACGGACCATTTGCACCTTCTTTTGAAACGTGTTAAATATAGAGTCAGATACCGTTAGCAAAATTGCTTTCAGGTTTGATAAATCACTTTGCGAGTGCTAAATTAATATATTTACATGTTCTCCTCCCACAAGACGCACTTTAGCGTGTAAACGCCCCATATTGCATATTCATTGCAGAAAAAGTACTAAATGGATCAGAGGCGCTATTTAGCACGTTTTAAAGACCAAATCCTTTTAGCACGCTGTTGATAGATCAGTTTGTACATTTTTTAGCGTGCGCAGTGAAATAGCTCACGTTTTTATACACGCAAACCTTTGATAGATCCGGCCCCAAATCCTTTTAGCACGCTGTTGATAGATCAGTTTGTACATTTTTTAGCGTGCGCAGTGAAATAGCTCACGTTTTTATACACGCAAACCTTTGATAGATCCGGCCCATAGTCTTTAAAACAGGTTTCTCTCAACACGTTTAGTCTTTAAAGGAATGATGAATACCCTTTCATTTCATTACCAATTGGCTTAAAAAAAAACACTGACCTTCTTTGCTGACACCCCATCCATGTGATTCGTCGTCCTGTGGTGGTTCGCTCGGAGGCGTTTCCTCTTTAAGTTGTCGGTTACATGTATTCTCTTGTACATCTTCACTCTGCAAAATAAGCAAGATCACAAAAAATTTACATTAATGGTCCTTCTTTTGTAATTTGCCAGAAGTTTGCCACCATTTCAAAATGTTTTCAAATGAACCCTTTTAAACTGTATCAAATGTACATATTTTGAAGTTTCTTTTACAATTTGTTTAGATGTATTTATGGATTAAGACAGAAACTACTACTATAAAATGGATTTTTTTTATTGTATGATGCACTGCTTTGTTGAAAGCCTCTCCAAGATGAGAACTGCATGCATTTCTCTCATAAGCGCATGATAATATGCACATATAGACAAATATGGCTACCTAACTCAAAATATTCCTATTTAACCAGATGTTTTTTACCTTTCTAAGATGTGTTTCATTTTTCTCTCCTAATTGGTGTGTTTTCTGTCTACCTATATGTTTGCCAATATCATGCCTGAATTTCCCCAGCATGTGAAATAAAAGGTATTTCCAAGCAAATAAGATATTTCGTTATATACCCAGTCCCTCCCCTTTTCACTCAGAGGAAGCAGACTTTAAAGCAGCTCGCTAAATCACATCAAACGTTGCCTTTTATCTATGGTAGAATGTTAGGATTTCACTGTGATGAGAAGTTAAATTCTCTTACATGTACCGTATTTTCACGACCATAAGGCGCACCGGACTAAAAGGCGCAGTCTCAGTTATGTGTGCCATTTCTGTATTTAACACACACATAAGGCGCACCGGACTATAGGGCGCGTTTTTTATATACAGGTACATGTCCTCTCAGGTGGATTTTCCCACTTAAAAACATATTAAAACTACTTTATTCCCACTGATCACAGCAAATAAAGCTGCAAGGTGTATTTATTACAACGTATTATTCAAACCTGGGAACCAGCCGTGAGAGACACATCGCTGATGACACAGGGCTGTGATTACTCCTCTGATACAGTTTATTGACGCATAAATTACCTTAAAACATAGGCAGGATAATAATCTGGATGAACTGACTGCAATGATTAAATTTTCAGGTGGACTTTCTCACTCAAAAAGATTTAGATTATTTAGATGAAAAAACACCTGCCGAGGTGAGTCCTGATGCGCCGCGGCCCAGAGGCAGCTGTTGAATTAAGTTTTCAGGTAGAAAAATAGAGCGGGAGCAAAACTGAGTATGATTGTGCTTTATTCAAGTATTTATTACAGAGTATTAATCAAACCCCTCAAAGTCCTCATCCTCTGTTTCTGAATTAAACAGCTGCGCTAAATCCGACATGCCAGTTTCCCCTTCTTCTTCGTTTATTGATGCATAAATTAACTTAAAACATAGGCAGGATAATAATCTGGATGAACTGACTGCAATGATTAAATTTTCAGGTGGACTTTCTCACTTAAAAAGATTTAGATTAGCCTATTTAGATGAAAAAACACCTGCCGAGGTGAGCCCTGATGCGCCGCGGCCCAGAGGCTGCTGTTGAATTAAGTTTTCAGGTAGAAAAATAGAGCGGGAGCAAAACTGAGTATGATTGTGCTTTATTCATGTATTTATTACAAAGTATTAATCAAACCCCTCAAAGTCCTCATCCTCTGTTTCTGAATTAAACAGCTGCGCTAAATCCGACATGCCAGTTTCCCCTTCTTCTTCGCTGTCAGAGTCACTTTCCGTGCCGGGCGGCTCCTTGGAAATGATGCCGGCTTTTGCGAAAGCCTCTTTAGGCAAAGTCTTTCTTTTAAAAATCACCATAGGCGGCAGTTTCTGTCCATTTGCGTGGCAGCCAAGCACAACAGTAAACGACGCCTTTTCATACCCCGTCGTGTGTATCGCTACAGTGCTGGTCCCCTTCTTCTCCACCGTGTGATTCACCGGGATGTCGAAAGTGAGCGGCACCTCGTCCATGTTGGTGATGTGGCTTGGCGGGATGACTTTGTCAGCGATGTGTTTGCTGCAGAAGGAGTGGAAGCTCACCAGCTTTTCATCATAATCCGCCGGACATCGCTGAGCAACTGTAGTCCTGGTCCGGATGGAAAAATTGCACCGTTTCATAAAACGGAAGCACCACGATGGACCTCCTTTAAAATTTTAAATTTTCATTTCTTCCGCCAGCTTTACTGCTTTTAGTCGAACAGTGACCGTTGAAACGCTGGCCCCACTCGTTCTATGCTCCACGATCCACCGCTCGAGTCTTTCCTCCAACTCGGGCCACCTCGCCTTATGTCCGCGGAAACTCTTCACCAGTCGGAGTTTGTTATCCAGCTTCCTCCACTTGCGAACCATCGATTCATTTATATTGAATTCTCTCGCAGCTGCTCGATTTCCATGTTCCTCTGCGTAGCTGATAGCCTTCAGTTTAAACTGGGCTTCATAGGCGTGTCTCTTTGCCAATTTCAGGGTTGTTAAGACAACAATGTTCTGCATAAAGCACATACCTGTTCTTTTATACACAAGCCACGCCCACACTTCCCCCTTTAAGGTTCTCACATACTCATGGTGGTCTCAACAACGTCCGCAGATAGGGCGCACCCCACATTTTGAGGGGAAAAAAAAGACGTTTAGGTGCGCCTTATAGTCGTGAAAATACGGTAGTAGAATGAAGGAATAATGTGAAATCAATGAAGCCGAGATTGCATAACTTTTTTCCTGCCAGTCTGATTCAACTTTAAGAACTGGGAGCTCATATCGTCTGATTTGTTTTTTGTAAATTCTCATTGAAATATTGCAAAATGAGACTTCATTTGCTAATAAATTATTTCTTAAATCATGTTGCAAGTCTGACTGATCCTTCCCACCTACCAAAATAGTAGATACTGCAAACTTGTTCCCAAGACCTATGCATGATCCCCAGCTGCAAGCACACACACCAATCCCTCAGACTTGTAATCCATCATCATGACATTTTAGTGATTTTTTTAAAACAAAGTTGGAATCTCAATGGTCCTGTTGTGAATAGTGATTTATATCTCAGAAATGCAGTTTTAATCAGGAACGTGTTTGAAACAACTAAGGTGGAGGTATATTTGATTTGTAATATAATCCTAATTTTAAAGCAACACTTCATACAGTTTAGGCTCCAACTAGAATTTTGTATATTAAAGTATAAAAAATATGATTAAGTAAATAAATAAAAATGTATTTTTATAGCACATTTCAGCTGCAATGCAATTCAAAGTGCTTCACATGACGGCTAGGAAATGAATCATATTTGCAATATAGCAAATAGATTACCTAAGCACACCCATCATGATTCAACAGACCAATCACAGAGCCCATGAACAACAAAAGGCCCCAACAATCCAGAAGAACCAATGTATAAACGGACCTCCATGCTGCCTAAATACATCAGCGCTCCAACTACAGACTGTTCTGGTGCGAGCCGACAGAATTGACAAAGACTCCTGGATAGTTGGCCAAAGCATGAGGGTCCATCTTCCTGCACATTCCAGGTCAGATGCAATTAAATAGTGTTAGGATAATTACACCATGGTATGGGCTGCCTGATACACGTCAGAACTGATCTTTTAATCTAATTATGGCAGTTCCTCTGTGTGGATATACAGTTATAATCTTCATTCTGTATGTGGCAAAGATTTGGAAATGGAATGAGAGCGGTGTCCTTCAGCTAAGAACGAAGTGTAATATTTAAATAAGGCTGGTGCCATGGAAGTCTACTCATCTGCTAACATGTATGATGTAAAATATGAAAATCTGGCAGAATGGAGATGTATAAAATGCCTCTTTAACTGTTAATCTGGGTCACTTCCTGATAGGTCAGACCGGACAGGAACAGCTGCCTTCTGTATATTCTAAGCAATTTCTCTGATCTGAGTAAGATTACAATTTCTATCAGAATCTGTTGTCATGTCTCCTGATTATTTAAAACACATAAGTTATAAAGTAATACTTAAAGAATTTGTCTTCTTTTCCCTCATTTCAGGGAAAAGAAGCGGAGAGATAGAGCATCAGGGTGCATACATAGAACCTTTAACAATAGCTTCCCTTTGTTCTTCTGGATTTTTGTGCCTTTTGTTGTGCATGCGCTCTGATTGGTCTTATGAATCATAATTTGTTTTTGAACTGAATTAAGTGGTTAATAGCTCTTCATCCTTTTCCAAATAGGAAGCTACAGATTTCAGCTTCAGGCACACAACTCCATTAGATTTAAATTATGTACTTACATCATTTATAATAGTTGTCAGTTCTATTATTATTTTTTTTTTATTATTTGGATTTTTTTTTTCTATTATTATTTTTAGCTGTTTATCCCAGTCAGCTTATAGTCAGTGGGGAAGCTGTTCAGTGGGAACACTCAGGGGATGTGGGGTGTTCTGAGGTTGAATGCTGTCCTTAAATCTGCAAGGGGCTCCAAGGGGGAGATAACAACTGACTGACTGATGAGACTGACCATCTAAAGCTCTGAAGCTTAAAAGCAATCTTAACATTATATGGCAGGCAAAGTTCTGTTTGAGAAAGTCAAACATTTCTAAGAGGAGTTCTGGACTACAATGAAGACCAGTCAGCTGTTCCTTTTGAGATGAGCAAACAGGCCGTTAAAATAGTCTGTGTGGAGAAACGCATAAATAATCTAAAATATCTGTTGTTTCTTGGTTAATGAGATCAAATTTACGTTTTTGAATCTTTAATTACAAACAAACTGTCAGACTGAGTTTGGACCATATATGAGTTCTAACCATTAATACCAATGCAATTTAACCCAATCGTCATACCTGCAGACAGAACCACAGTTAAAGGAATCATTTAAACTTTCAATACAAGCATTTTGATTACTTAAAGACCCATAGAAGGCTTTAATTCAAATACTCCTCCTTAGCCTTTAACAACATCCAGCCACACATCTAATGTTAAAAACCGGTCTTTGTAATCTTGATATCGACATGCTGTGTTGTTTTTAAAGAACCTCTCATATTTTGCTTCTCCACTTCAAAGTTTTCTGTCTCCAGTTGACTGCCAGAGCCACCACCCTGATGGGCATTTCCTGAATTTCCCTCATGACACATTTAACGTCCGTTTGCTGCAGGATGGAAAAATGAGTAATGGGAAGTTATGTGGGATGTGCAACAGTCACTCCTTTCAGCCTACTGTTCAGATGACAGGGAAAATATATTAAGAGGCTCAACACCCTTCACTCAACTATGGAGATGGTAGATTTTTTTAAGTCAGTGGTCCCCAAGCCTGGTCCTCAGGGACCACTGCACTGCATATTAAAAAAAATCTGTGTCCAGCACACCTCATTCAAATTAGGTCTCAAAAGCCTATGTTGAAGCCAAAAGGGTCTTCAACGTTTTCCAGGCCAAGGACCCCGAACTGATGGTGAGATGGAGCGGGGGATCCCCGTATTATATATATGGTATGAAATAGTGTTCTATCAAACTGATCCTATAGTCACTCTATTACAAATGGAGTAATGTAACTAAAGTAATCCCTCCCTGGGATTATTAAAGTATTTCTGATTCCTGGTTGATGGGACAGGTGTTGTGAATGAAATGGTGCCCAGCCTAAAAGAGCTCCTGTGTGTCACTGAATGTGTGCATTGATGACTGAAAGACATCTTCTGCCTCCATTTATCTGTTTACTACAGTGTGTTGAATTCATGTTCATTTGGATTTAAAGACATTTCAATTAGTGGAAAAAAATGCAGGGGGGATATAAAAAAAACATCTAATCAACCAAAACTTTCACGACCCCCATGCAGTACTGTCGCGGACCCCCTAGGGGTCGCGGACCCCCTGTTGAAGACCTCTGCTGTAGATCATTCATTCTTTTTTGGTGTGACGCAACAAGTTAAGACCTAAAGCGAGCAGGACAGATGTCTCTGAGGAACAGGGTTGAAATATGGTGACTGACCGAAAGTCACATGATCACCATAACACTGCCAACTGCAAAAGATCTCTTTTCACTGAACGTCTTTCCTGCAGCAGCTGAAAATGTTTAACACTGTAAAGAGAGAAAGGATTTTATTCTGAAGATCTTCATATTAGACAGTTAGCCAGATTTTATTCCAACATTTCTGTACCAAACAAAACTGCTTTCTTCAAAAGTTAGAATGGAGCTGTTATGTCATACAATGATGGACAAGTTTAGGTGGACGATGAGCTGCCAATAACCACAATAAAGGGTTGCTATACGCATTAAATTACATTTGCAAGCTTGTTAGTTTTCCTTGAGTCTCCTCCTCATTTTATAATAGAGACACAAAGACAGAGGTTGACGCCACAGCTGCAGGGTGGAAGCACTTCTCAAGCTGAATGATCGTGATGTATGTCACATTTGTTATCAACCAGAAGTGATTAAACTTAGCAATACAAACAAACTTGCCTCTACTCCTACTATATAACACTGTCCTGCAGGTTTGGGGTTTTCCCAGCTGCAATAGCAGAGGTAATAACTTCTGCTGTGAAAAAAAACAATACAACCAAAGGGTTCATCTCGGTCTTACTATGGATGGAGTGTTCAATTTAAAAAAAACAAAAGACAAAAAGGGCAGCACTCAATGGAACACACTCCCAGATATTGTACTTCACTTGCCCTTTAAAAGCCGGCAATTCAAAAAATGTTGCAATCAGTTGACACCCAACGCCTGCTCTCGTTGCAATGGAGCGCTTAGTTAAGTTAGTTTGCACTTGTTTATAACACTGGTTGTTTTGCTTGTTATGACGTAAATTGAGACATTATAATTACTTTCATTTATTGTTTCAGATATGTTTTATTTATTGTTTTTAGTTGTTTTTGTTTTACTTAAGATATTTAAAATGATTCCAGTTCCTGAATTAAATATTCTTCAGAAATGAAAGTGTATTTTTTTCTGATGGGTTGTAACAACATCAATAATATATTTTATCTGCAATAATTTCTGGGACACTTTACTGTTTATTCATTGCAAAATGTGTTACCATGACAGATCTACTACAGTGCTGGATCATCTTCTTCTTTTTAAAGAATTTATCTACTTTCTTTTAGAAGTAGAACCAGTTCATTCCCTCTAGAACCAGAACCAAGAGACTAATTCTTGTCCAGCGATAATATGCATTCTTAGCGATCCAACCAAGTAGAGCCAGAATTAAAAACAAGTTTGTATGCATTAAGAAGATTTAAATCTCACCACCATCTGTGTTTGGTTGGCGGTCTGAATATAACCTAAATTTCTCTTGATGTTTGGTTTATTTTTATGTTGATCCGACCTGTTTAACAAACACAGTAAACTGATCCATGTAAGCATAAAACCTCAATTATTTTGTAATATTAGGGCATTTTTACAAAGCACTGAACGTATAGACATTTTAATTTTTTCTGTCTTGTTTTAATTTTTCCTTGCTTAAATGTTTAGTGGAGGATGTTCTTTTTCCAGGTGGATCATCAAAATAAGTGGTCCTCATAATTGTCAATCATACTTGTGATATACTTACTTGAGGTTGTCCTGAGTCTGACAAAGTGAATAATTGCAAATCTTCTTTTGGAAAGTAAGCTTGTCTGAGCGATGCAAACAGCAGCTTTTAAACAAAGCGTGCATGAGGAGAAATGGGTTCTTGCATGCTCTTGCACACGTTTAATAAGCGGTCCCTCTCGGGAGCGGATATAGCGTGGTGCAGAGGTAAGGAGGGTGGGTCTTTTCAAACATTTGCAAAAATCCTCCACTATACCTTTAATCTGGACTTTATCTACACGCTTCAAACCTAATTTCCCTATTGAAAAATAATAAAAACTCTTATTATGGACTCCCCATCTGCACCTCAAACTCCAACATTTTCCTAATTTCTGTGATATTCCCCCATAATGCCTAAATTATAGCTTGAAAATGGTAAAAACTTGGCAGAAACAAAAACAACAATGTTCATTTTGAAAAAAAATAAATAAAATTAACCCACCTGGACACCCCTGTCAGTCACTTGCGTTTCCTCGTCGCCGTTTTCACTGGATCCTTCTCCAGCAGTGTCCTGGTAAACCTGCTGTTCTTCTTGTGACACACATTCCTGTTTCAGGCTTTTGTCTGAGGGGTAAATAGAAAAGATACGTCTCACTATATGCACAAAGGATCAAACAGCTTCGAGGCTGGTTGTCTAATTAAAAGTTATTTTAACACTTTAAAATCAAGTATTAATCTTAGTCTTTTGCATATCTTTGACTTGGGCTTGCATTCCCACATGAGGCTTACTGAAAACACAGAGCCACAGACACAGTGCTACCACATGGTAACATCTGAGCTATAACCCCTCTATGAGCCAAAATTACGCTAATAATATCTGAACAATTAGTTTTGCATAGCTTTTTGAAAATGCAAGTTCAGCTTTCTCAAGCAGGGTTTTTTTTTATAGGCAGCACAAGTACAGGTGAAAAAGTGTCAGTCTGGGTGTTGTGAATGCCTTTGCAACCTAAAATTCTACCTCACCTACATCCAAAGCCAATCTTATACCAAAACAGCATCACAAGCTATTTAATAAGAGCTTATGTTTTAAAGATTAATACTAACAGAAATAAGAAAAAAAGTTGAATGCGTTACATTATTAAATTAAATCCGTTTATTTACATAGCAATGCTTCCTGAAACGCCATATAAAGGCACTTTGTGGACATAATTCTATGAAAGCATACAAACAGACTGGTTTAAAGGTTTCTATCCAAGGAGACCTGTAGATTGCATCAAGTCATTGACTTGCAGAATTCGCTCTTCCTGGATGAGCGTAGAGCTGCAGTAGAGGTTTTCTTGCAGGTGTGGTTGACTTTGCAGCAATTCCTCAAACCGAGAATGTATTCAGAAACAGTGGGAAGAAAAAACTTAACAGGAGGAAACCTCCAGCAGAACCAGGCTTAGTGTGAATATATGAGATGGAAGGTGATGGAAAAGGCTGTTGTCCTAATCTGAGGCCTGGGTTTCTCTCATGGAGATTGCTGATGAAGATTCTCAGTCATCCAGGTCATAGACACTCCAAAAAAAAGGTTACAAAACAATCCACTGGACCTTTTTTTTTCCAAGTTTGAAGATGCTTCGCTCCCATCCAGGAAGCTTTTTAATTTAAAAGTCAAAGCCTTGTTTTGGCTTAGACTTTTATCGCTCCATTGTAGGTTTTTGAAAGCTGCACTCTGAGTCTACCTCCTCTGTTTAAGGTTGGTTATTCTTAACATAGATAGCTTTCTTTACGCCCCTCTCAAACCATCTGTCTTCGGAGGTTTCACAAATCCGACATCTGATTTTAATTCTTCTACAAGTAGTTTAGAATAATCTAGTCCAGGTTTGATATGTGTAGGTGTTGTAGTATTTTAATTAGAATGGATTAAAGATGCTGAAGGTAGGAGGAAATGAAGTGGAATCGCCCTTTACCTATTTCTCCTATCAGAAGCCAGTCAGCACTAAATGAATAGCAGATGGAGGACACCACCCACCTGTCACTGTGGATGGGAGCCCTCCGGTTAGCCTCGCTCTCCCGCAGTCCACGCATATCTCCTTCCCGCTGTCTTGCCTGTCTTTTCGGCGGCACTCTGCAGACCTCAGCCTCTTCTCCAAGGAATCCACCTGCTCCCTGCACCGCAGAACTTCCTCAATAAAGCTTTCCTCTACCAGCCGGGTGATCTCATAGATGGCGGCCTTAAACACTGTCTCCATCACCCCGGAAAGCTGGGACTGGAAGGACTGGATGGTCTCCGCCATCGCTCATCAAAAGGCTGATCGACTTAAACTTTGAGGCTCACTGGCTAATGCTGCCGGTGTATATAGTAAAAAAAAGTGTTTTATATGTATAGCTAAACGAATAGTCAGGATATATTTTAAGCCTCCGTTAGCCACTTAGCTTTTCCCACTAACTTTAGTTACCACACAACCATCTTCTTAAATATTGATCGCCCTACCCATTTATATCGCCTCCGTTTAAACAATAACATTGATAAACATGTCCCCTTCCAACTAAACTAGATTAACAGTAGTAAGAAAGTATTCATAACCGCAAAGTCTGAGTTTTTCTGAAGGCTTTAGGATTCGGCTTTCCAGCATTGAGACTTCCTGTCTTCTTCTTCTTCTTCTTATGAGATTTTATGGCGGTTGGCAGACTTGTGAATTGTGCATTACCGCCACCAACTGATATGGAGTAAAGCAAGAAAACAGGAAACGATTCACCCCCCCCCCAAAAAAAAAAAAAAAAAAAAAAAAAAAAAACCTGTGTAACTTAAACCAACATAATACTAAATCACATTTGCCCATATAATTTTAATTTACTCTAGGTCATCGTAATTCTGCCAGTTTCTGATGGTCCCATCGGTCCTCCCATCATGCTTCCAACCATCTCCCAGTTCAAATCTTTAATGTCCAGATATTTTTCTGCAGCCTTCACTATTATTTTGATTTTTTCAGTTTTTTTTGTTGTCTGTGCAGTACAATTAATCACTTCTACCATGAAAAGAACAAAATTTGTCTTTTTAACAATTAGTGAGTCTTCATCAATTTTTGGAGATTTCTCTAGAGGTTTGGAATTTGCTGTGTGTTGAACTGTAGGTTTGGGTTTTTCTGACTGAGATGGGATCCTTTTTGCAGCTTCAGCGTAGGTTATTCCGAGCTCAAATTTCATTTTTTTAATTTCCTCAGACCTTTTGCTTGCTTCACAGCCGCGATAAGCAGCAGTATGTTCTCCACCACAATTACAGCATTTTATTTTAGCTTCTTTTCCACATTTTCCGTACTCATGTTCTCCTGCACACCTTCCACACCTCTGTTTCCCTTTACAAACTGCTGCAATGTGACCGAATTTTTGGCATTTGAAACATCTCAATGGTGGAGGATTGTAGATTTTGACATTATAGCTTATGTAACCGATGAATACTTTGCTTGGTAATTGCTCTTCTTCGAATTTAATTAACACCGATAAACTATCAGATCTTTCTCCGTTTCTTGTTGTTTTTAACCGTTTTACTTCTTTTACTTTTGCACCGCTTATGTTTTCCAGAATCTCTTTTTCAGAAATTTTTAGAGGAACTCCTCCAATGACTCCCCTGCTGATCTTTTTGTTCTCCATTAGGCTGCACTGAACTCTTATCCCGTCAATTTTGTTGATACGTATTGCTTTGCCTTGCTGGGCGCTGTCTCTGCAGTTAATTAGCAGGTCTCCACTGTACAGAATTCTGGCACCTCTGACTTCTCCGACAAGTTTATTGATGGTTTTTGTTAAGTGAACCGGATTCCAATTTGTAAAAGAGTCTGCCTGATTAACGACTTTGAATATGACTTTGAATTCATTTTGTTGTGCTGTGGAATGTATGGATTGATCATCACTGGATTGTTCTGAACTAGATTCCCCTTTAACTGATCTCTGTTTTTTCCGCTTTTTCTCATTTTTTGATGTTGCTATCTTCCAACCTTCATTGTCACTATTTCCTTCTTCCATCCCACAAGAATCGCTTCCTGTTTCCTCACTACTCACGGCCCAGGACATCTCTCCACAAGCAGCTTCAAAACACGCGCCATGCACCACCGGCCTGGTTCCGTGGTTGTCTCAAAACTAAATCTTCTTCTTCTTCTCTTCTAGTGGAATGTTGCCTGTCATTAGTCGACCGAGACTTCCTGTCTGAAAATACGGATGCGGAAATAGGACAATCTCTGACACAAATTGGCGGAAGAAAAAATAAACGTTTGCCTTTGCGCCCCCTGGTGGTTTTGCACGAATTAAATATTTGTTTCCAATTTCCCATCGTTTCATTAGAAATTACTGCAGCGTTTATTCATTTGGACATTTATGTGATCTTATTTATTTTTCGTAAACACAGGGACATGGCGTTGGAAGTATTTCATGCCAAATATATATATATATAGATAGATAGATAGATAGTAAGCGCGTCACAATCACACCATTAATAGTATTTATCAGTTGACAAACCTTGAACATCGGTCATGAAGTTCCTAATCCACTTGTTTGTATGACCACTCCAATGAACCCATCTGCTTTTTTATGAGCTTATATTTTAAATTTCAGTAACTAAAATTTTATATATATATATATATATATATATATATATATACACACACACACACACAGGTCTAGATCCACGCTCCACTCCAGTTGGTGGCAGTAGTGCATCCGAGCGTCGTTTTTCAATCGGAATTACACAGGCAGAAGAAGAAATAAGCGGAAGTAGGCATATTTTAGCCACAAATGTGGCATTGCGTGTCACGGTATGGTGCGTTTTTAGTATCGGATGTTTACGTTAACTCGGAAATAATTTGTGACGAGCTCATGTTTTGGTTTATTCCAGTGGTTTAGGTTATACAAAATTGCAGCTTAAGACAAGAGTTCGTGACCGAAAATTCGGTCACATTGCAGCAGTTTGTAAAGGGAAACAGAGGTGTGGAAGGTGTGCAGGAGAACATGAGTACGGAAAATGTGGAAAAGAAGCTAAAATAAAATGCTGTAATTGTGGTGGAGAACATACTGCTGCCTATCGCGGCTGTGAAGCAAGCAAAAGGTCTGAGGAAATTAAAAAAATGAAATTTGAGCTCGGAATAACCTACGCTGAAGCTGCAAAAAGGATCCCATCTCAGTCAGAAAAACCCAAACCTACAGTTCAACACACGGCAAATTCCAAACCTCTAGAGAATCAAAAAATTGATGAAGACTCACTTATTGTTAAAAAGACAAATTTTGTTCTTTTCATGGTAGAAGTAATTAATTGTACTGCACAGACAACAAAAAAAACGGAAAAAATCAAAATAATAGTGAAGGCTGCAGAAAAATATCTGGACATTAAAGATTTGAACTGGGAGATGGTTGGAAGTATGATGGGAGGACCGATGGGACCATCAGAAACTGGCAGAGTTAAGATGACCTAGAGTAAATTAAAAATTATATGGGCAAATGTGATTTAGTATTATGTTGGTTTAAGTTACACAGGTTTTTTTTTTTTTTTTTTTTTTTTTTTTTTTTTTTTTTTTTTTTTTTTTTTTTGGGGGGGGGGGGGGGGGGGGTGAATCGTTTTCTGTTTTCTTGCTTTACTCCATATCAGTTGGTGGCGGTAATGCACAATTCACAAGTCTGCCAACCGCCATAAAACCCCATAAGAAGAAGAAGAAGAAGAGTTCGTGACCGGATATTAGCTCAAGAAAAATCGTCATTTGGTGTGCGTCACACAAAGCAGAGAAGACGTCCTGTCCGTGGGAAGAAGCCATATTGGGTTAGCCGCTAATACCTTGTGTGAAATGCTTTCATTTTGAGAAGTGAGCTCTTCTAGAGATAAACGGGAGAAATTCGGCTTATATCAAGATGTCGGCGGACGACTTTCAGTCAAAGTATGCCTCCGTTATGGAGAGCATGTTAAAGAGCGCCATTGCAGAGACCACCAAACTTTTTGAAAACATGGTGGACGAGCTGAAGGCAGAAATATCTAAAATCAAGAAGGAAAACGAGGACCTGAAAACAAAATGTTTTCAGTATGAGACCGCCAAGGCTGCACCGTCGGCTCAAAGAGGAGGCGAAGCTGGCAATGCCTCTGAGAAATGCGACACGGCTGTTCAGTGTGGTGAGTGGCTATCCGTATTTTATTAAATAGAATTAGAAATAAGCACCGGTTCTCTGTTTTTCTGAGTTGTTGACAGTTTGTAATACACCTTAACAGCATTTAACATTTTTCTGTTCGCTCAGTTAATGGCTGTTGCGTAACATGTAGGCCAGGCTTAGGGCGGGATACGTAAAGCGAGGGAAACCATACTGAGGTCCTCCGGTGTAAGTAACGGTTGGGATCAGCAACGGCTTTGGACTTCTATGGCGGATTACACCAAATATGTCCTCCAAATGTCACACTTTAAATAATTATTTTTGATCTCTTTGCACTAGCGAACCAGATCACAATTATTTGGGAAATGGTGCATTTAACGCTGCTCATTTTCCTTTTAATTTTTTAAGAGTAATATTGCCAGTAATAACACGGCACTGCATAGAGCAGCTTGGTGGACATTCTGTACTCACTCTTACCCAACTAACGTTTAAAGGTTTACTACTAGACCGACCTAGAATCAATACAAATTAAAAAAAAAATGTTATTTGTGCAGAATAGTTATTAATTGCATGATTGAGTTTTCTCTAAATTTTTCTTCTATTCATCTAAGAGCGTGGAACGTTAATTTGATCTGTGTGTATCTGATTGACTCGTGGTGCTTTATTAATTAAAATATTTTGAAGGAATAACTTAGAAGTGTCTATAAAGCTTATTCGGCACAAGTTTAATTAGCGGTACAATTTTAAATATATTTGCTTCTATTCCAGTTCACACAGATTTTGTTTTCTGCATGCTCCCGTCAATACTTCCTCCTTTCTTGTCAAGAACAGACTCTGTACGGACGTTCTTGTGTCACTACCATTGCCGCCAATCCTGCTATGAGAAAGCTTGTTTCCTGTGCTGGAAAAGGAGTAGTTCCAGTTATGTATTGGGGCAAAAGTAATCAAAGGTTGTTTTTTTTGTTAAAGGTCGAAAACCAACTTTTAATCGAGTTAGCCACAGGGTCTATAAATCTGATCTAACAAAGAAAATTGGGATTGAGTAAGGTAGGGCAATTGGATTGGGGCAATCGACGACGGTATCACCCATTCAACAAGCCTTTTCTATTTTTTGGGGGGGGGTCTGCAGGTTTAGAGGCAGCCCATAGGGAAAAAAATGCTGTTTTTTATGGTACACACAGACTCCCTCTAGCTGCAGCTTTTTTTCCCAGTGCCACTCTGCAGCAGCGATTTATCTACTTGAACTTGAGACAGAAAGCAGGAACCAATCCAAGCAAGAGACTTGTCATTAAAAAAATAAAATTATGCAACCAAACAGCCAAAGAGAGGCCTTTTTTGTGTGGGTGTCAGAGGTCACTCTGTCTGTTATGGGTTTGACTTGCACACTAATATGAAATTGCACAACAGCAAAAAAAGTAAAACAGGAAAATTCTCTTTTCAGGTGAAGCTGGCCGCTTTCCATAAAAAAAAAGAAAAAACTGTATTTCATTCTGAACATTCAAATGAAGAACTGGAAAAAAGGAAACTATTCCCACATTTTTTTGAAAAGGAGATGAGCATCGTGGATTTTTGACAAAATGACTGTAGCTATAATTCAATTCAGTTTATTTATATAGTGCCAATTCACATCACAAGTCATCTCAAGGCACTTTACAGTTCAGCCAGATCATACAGTCCAATTGATTCTATAAATGCATCTTCCTACACCACCTGCTTTATTTTGGTATGGCCATGGGCTATACAGCAGCTATAGGTCCTGTATTAAACTGATACTGGAAACGCATTTGGTCAGCCTGCTTTGGGTATAACTAGAATGATTTAAAGGCACATAGTGTAATTTTTGTCCGCTAGACCTGTAACCTTTATGTCTAGCGCCCCTAGTAGCTTTTGTTTGAAGCCTGCTAGCCTTTATTGCCTGTATTTTAGCTTCAGCTAGACATAAAAATATGACTATATACTAGAAGCAAAGTGTTAACTTACCAGTCTAATAATAAATGTAAGAAAAGATCAGTTTTACATCCAGCTTCTTCATTCTGCCTGCACCAACGATTAAACTAAGCTTGACTCTCGTTTTTTCCTCGCTCACGATCCTTTTCACCTTTTCTCTTTTCAGCATCCTCAGAAGATTTCGATTTATTTCCTTGCCTCAGCCGTGGCCAGTGGTCGAGCAGGCGTAGCAAAATATAGTAACGCAAAAGCCTCAACTCTGTGACTATAAAGCAATACATTCTTCCAGGTCACTTGACCTGGCCTACCATGGTGCATCTTCTCCCAAATTACATAGGCAGTATTTAGACGGCTTTTCTCTATGAAGCTTTGAACTCAATGCTAATCCAGACATTTTGAATTGGGAAACGTCTTCAAACTTGGAAAATATAGTCCAGTGGTTGGTTTTTAACTTTTTTTGGAATGGCTGAGAAACTTCACCAGCTTAAAGCCAATCACGTTTTCTCTCCTAATTTAGTCAGGAGAGTTTTATCATACGTTTGTGCAGATTTACAAAGTTGAAAAGAGCTGGACCTTTCTTTGAAATCATGACATAGTAACTAATCAGGGACATGTAAGTGATTTTTTTTTTCACTTAAAATGGAATACGGAGGTAATGTTAACAAAAGTAGGGATAAGGAATGGTCTCAAGATGTCTTTAGGTGGCTTAAAAAAGGACCTTTTAATTTAGTCCTGGACGGATTTAATTGTCTTCACTTACCTCCAGCACAGATCCCGCTCCGTCACTGCCCACTGCTTAGCATCAATGCTTTCCGTAGGGATAGATTTACATGGAAATGCCGCAGAATCCGATGGTCAACCAGACGCAGCTGTAAATCAACCAAAACGGCCTTTTCATTGAGGACTCGTTTAGCATTAGTGTTAGATATTAAGTTTCACCTGTGCTTTTATTGTGAAATGTCAGATCTGGGAGGCTGTTGATTAACTAAATATTAAACAATAATTCCAGCCACTAAATAAGGTAAAGATGCCCACTTTTATATTCAATGCCAGCACAGGAATGACATTTGATGTTTTGCAGATACTTGTAATTGATAGTTTCGATGGTAGATTTATCCGCACAAACGGAGTAGCGCTGAAAAATATTTTCTCTTCTCTCTCAAATCTTTTTCTTCTCTCAGATTTAATGCTTCTTGCACAGATATTTTCTCCTCTCGCTTGCCTCCTTCTCTTCGCGCACAAACTGCGCTCTGCTCAAGTCTCAGATGCGCTCGCAAAACCGTAGGCTCTGCTTGCGGACTTTTTTTGCTCTCTCTGATTGGATCGGATCGTCGCCTAGCAACCTTTCCAGCCAATAGAACGACAGCCTCGGAAAGGGTGCTTAGACTTAGACTTAGACTTAGACTTCTTTATTTGTCATTTTGTATGCACAGGGTGCATACAGAACGAAATTGCGTTACATACAGCTTATGAACGTTGCATTGATATTTCAAATGGCACGAGTTATAGAAAAATACAAAAAGTGCAGCAGTGGTCAAAGTGTGAACAGTGCAGAGGATAAGAGACAGTGTGCAAGTTGCAGTGGTTCAGTGCAAAATGGCATTTGTGCAAAAAATGCGTTATTGAAAAATACAATGAGATGAACAATTTAAAGGGCTAAAAGTTAAAAGTTCAGCAGCATTTGATGCCCGATAATGTGCGCTTGTCTAGCTTCACACAGATGAATGTCATCCAATTTAACCTGGGTCCAGTGTGTAAATACTGCATCTGAAATGCTACCGATTTACCTCCCAATCATTCACATACACCAGACCTTATCCGTACTCACATTCGCAGCATTGCACAGACTTCTTTTAACAAATATTTAACAGAACTTGATATCAGTAAAAACGCATTTTGTGTTGTATTGGCATAGACAAAAGCTGCACAAACAGCCACTCCGTATTTACTGTAAAGATGGGATCAAAATGAGGAGGAATCCCATGACGTTATGCACAGCTCCTACTTGTTAGAATGTTTTATACTTTATCTTCACCTGCTCCCAGTTGTGCTCATGCCCAGTGGGATTGAACCTACATAGAATACATTGATCCACTACCATTTAAGTAGTAAAGTAGTTTGCCCCCATAATGTTGTTGTGGTTACAACAGACATTGGTGGGTCATTTTGATATGTATTAGTTTTTCTTAATATGTGTTTCTGATATCTGGAAATTTCCTCATCAAAGTGTATATGTCAAACAAAATGACATTTTTTATATCTAGAATAAGTCTGCTGGATGTTTAGAAATTAATTTCAGATCTCTATTTTCCTTCTGTTTAAAAAGCGTATTAGGTCTAATTTAAAGTCTGAACAACTGTTGCGTTTCCTCCATCCTGCTTAAGTTTTTTTCCATCGTGCTTAATGCAGGTATTTTTTTCACATGGGGCCGTCGTGGTTATATTCTTTCTTGTACAAACTAAAGAAGTTATTTTTTTTTCATCACTTAATGCAACATTCAAGTCTTTAACATAAGTATCTCTAAGATATAATGTCGGAATTAATGTAATTAGAAAATGTTAAAGTCTGAGGTATTGATTGTTTTACATCAGTCTACAAAAAAGCAATTGTGACTTTAAAAGCCAGTGTTATATGTTAACTTTATCAAACTTGTCCAAATGTTCATATTCATCTCTTGAGTTTAAAATGTATGGATTTTTGCTGATAAACACTTGTTTTGCTTCATTCTTTTAATTTGCAGATCTTGTTCCTTTCCGGACAGTTGTGGTGGAGCAATGTCAGCCATTAATACCCACAGGGCCAGTAAGGCAAAGTCAGGAATACGGCTATGGGTATAAAGACCACAGTTTACAGGAGCACGACTACGTCTGTTTTCAAGACATACCTACTCCGATGGAATTGGTAGCTGTTAAAAAAGAGGTGCGTTGAAAACTTAATTTCATGAAATAATTCCCTTATTTTTTTTATTGTAAATGTATTACTTGTTACCTTGCTTCAACAAGCTCTGATGCTCCTCTACAGTCTGAACTAAAGCGAGAAGATGATACTGATTTCGCTTGTAAAGAAGTTGTGGATGGTGAAAAAGGTGAGATGGGGATTTTAGATGGGGAAGGGGTGTCTCCAGATGTTAATTCTATAAATCCCTATTTTTTAACTTTGTTATAACGTTTCAATAATTTTCCCCCCTTTGTCTTTCATTGGGCCAGGTTCACGTGGGGCTTCTGATGGTCAAGATAAAATTGGAGCACAATGCATAAGCGACACTTCAACTGAACACATTACAGTACCTCAAGAAAATACAAGCCCAGAGGTTTTACAGTTATTCAGTTTAGACACTGGTAATTCACAGATAGCCCAGAAGCAATCCACTGAAATGCAGTGTTCCTTGGTTATTTCACTTAAAGATGCTCTGAGGGATGATTTAAAGGAAGAGTCTGAAATGATAGAAGTTTCAAAACCTAGTAGCTCCGGATGCAAGCAAATGTTTCTTCAAGTATGTAACATAGAGAGTGCAACTACACCTAATAGGAAAACTGCTTTAGATTCTGCATCAGTCGGCGCAGAAATGGCAGGTGATGAATTAACTAATAAAGTCTCAGAAAGTGGAGCCAGTTCACAGCCAGTGTCATCATCAGGTCGCAGAAGAGGACGACCTCCAAAAAAATCAAACAAAGAATGTGACAAAGGTTCAAAACATATGGACTTAACGGATTCATCAGCAGAAAAAAAATCACCAGATCCATCACCTCCTTTGGTGATGCAGACTTCTCACATCATCAATTCATCAATCAAAGAGAGTAAAAATACTCCCTTGAAAGGCAAAAACATAGATGTTGAATATTTGAAAAGCAGTTTATTCTCTAGAGAGCAGCCTGCACTTCAAGATAATGATCCTGGGAAGAAAAAATCTGCAACTGTTGATAAAACACCTAAAAACGCTAACGGGTCATCAGATATACCACCACCAGCTACTTCGGGTTTGCTTAAAGCTGACGAGACCTCTGTCAGCCTTCAGGATGCCTTGTTGCTTGTTGAAGCAATGAATCAGCCAAGTGTGGAAAAGAGCATTCCCCCATTAAAGGTCCCATCACAGCCTAAGGTGATGTCTGGATCTGCTTCATCTGTGGGTTCCCTTAAAACTTCTGAGACCACAATATCGAAATATGCTGCTACTGTTAAATCTTTTCTCTTGTCAAATCAAACCCCAGTCGTACCTGTCATTTTGACAGACAGACCTCCAGATAAACAGGCAGATGTTGAAAAATGTAACGCGCTGCAACCATCACATTTATCTACACAGCTGAAGAGTAGTGCCTCATCAGCTGCTTCAACTCAGGCTGACGTAAAGTCTCTTCCACTTTCTCGGAATTTGCCTGTACCTAATAAGGTACCTCGTAAAATCATTATTCTCCCAAGACCTTCTCACACATCTGATAATGCCAAAGCATTGTCTCAAACCATTTGCTCTGCAGTTAAGTCTGCCACTCTGAAAAAAAGTAATCTACCTCTTTCATCTACAGCAGCAAATATATTGCCTTGTGAAACACCCGCGCTTTCCCCAGTTCCACAAAAAACTGTTTTCTCCAGAGAGGATCCTGACACTCCTTCACAGTTTTACGGCATCCAAAATGATCATCAGTATGTGCTTCCCCAACCAATAACTATTGTTTCAAAACAGTTGTCATCTGGTTTCTCCAAAGAACCTGGGCCTATAGCTCTTACAGCACAGGAGAACAACAACGAACCAGCAGTTCCTGTTCCCCCAGACACTTCAAATCAGTGGATATCTGACACACAAGAATTAACCTTATACCTTTCAGATGATGAAACATCTGAAAAGCTAAATTCAACAGACAATCCTAATTCTTCTGGGGAAATTACCTCTACTGCTGAAAGTATGATTCCTGGACAAAAGTATTTAGTTTCGGTCAGATTAACCCGCCTCCCATTATCCATTTCAACCAAAGAGTCAGTCTTAATCTCAGAGCTTTTATCAAAAGGTATCATCCAAGAAAAGCCATCCACTGCTCATCTCTTAGAAGAGGAACCTGTTGATGTTGATCTTCAGTCACCAGGGCCCACCACTCCCGGTCGACTAACTCCTGATTTGGAGCTACACAAAGATGCTAACGTAATACAGAAGGATACAGGTGATCCTCAAGCTCGGATGGATAACGTTCAGTTCCTGGCCAATCTCTCTGTGTCACCCTTGGAAAATGAGGTAAAGCACAAAGTTGCATAAAAGTAGTAAACCTTTTTTTCAGTAAATATTTTCTAAATTCATGTTTTCTTCTATTTACAGTCTAAAGTTAATGAAAATTCAAACTCCAAAGACACCAAATCCGTTGTCTCACGACCGCAAAGTCATCTACACGCTCATTCTGGAGCAAAAGAAAGTTCATCTAAAAAAGCAATGGAAACTGAAAGGAAGACGGACAACACAACCAAGAAAAAATGGCTCATTGATCAAGACTCAACTGAAGAGCAAGAACAAACAGTTATTGGTGATTCTCTAAATAAGATATCTGGTACTCATGAATCACGACTTGGAGGTGAACCAGACAATTCTACAATCTCTGGAGCTACAAATGACGCAAGAGATGTAGGTTTTAAGATGCCCAGATCTGGTAGACAGGGTGCTGGATCAGAAAATATAAATGATTCTACCTCTAATAGTTCATTGAGTCCTAAGATGTGTACCAAAGTAGTTTCAAGCCCTGAAAAAGCTAATTCTTCTGAAGATGACAGTGGCTCAACAACTGAAATGTGTGCCACCCCAAGTTGCTCTACATCTAAATCTAAGCCCAGAATGAAATCGATAAAAAGAAAATCCTATTTTTGTAGTCCTAGGGATGATACAGAAAGTTCAGAGGGATCCATTACTGAAACGACTGAGAGTGAACCTGAATTCCCCAGTCCCAAGCAGTTTAAATCGGCAGAGAATAGCAGGACCCTAATCGCTGGTGAATCAACCCCGAAGAAACAAAAATGTGTTTGTCCTGGTCAGAAAAAAGCCCACAAATATGTAAATGACAAGGGGAACTCAAAGAGTAAAAGGGTTGGGAAGAAAAGAGGTAGCTATAAAAAAAGGGAATTTAAGTTACCAGTGATTCAGTCAGGGGTTGCGAAGAAGTGGCAAGCTAAAGTATGGTATCCTCCAACACTACCACCCAATGAAAAGCCCATAACGGAAATAATACGACCACCACCTCCGAAAGCCGAATATAGAATTCCTGATATACCTTTCAGAGCTCCACCAGTTGTATCACCTTTACAGCCGTTGGCTGTCATCGGCAGGCATTTGTTAAGGAACCAGTGCGGAGAATGCGGTCGCGTTTTTAGCAACAGCAATGCCCTGGAAAGCCACGTCAGCCTCCATAAAGTGTATCGGCCTTACTCATGCAAACTCTGTGGGAAGTACTTCCCAGATTCACCGAGTTTTAAACGTCATGGCCGGGTACATCGTAACGGCAGGATTCACGTCTGCCAGCAGTGTGGAAAGGGCTTTGTTTACCGTTTCGGTCTTAGCAAGCACATCCAGTTGGTCCATAGCAGAATAAGACCTTTTATCTGCCAGGTGTGTGGCAATGGCTTTTACACAAAGCGTGATGTAGAAGTCCACATACGGATTCACACTGGAGAGAAACCTTTCCAATGCCACATCTGTGAAAGGAGATTTACACGGAAAGTTGAGTTGAACGTCCATTTGCGGTGGCACAATGGAGAAAAGAGACACTGGTGTCAATATTGTGGAAAAGGATTTTTGGATTATAATAATTTAAAAAGACACAGATATATCCACACTGGGGAGAGACCATATTCCTGCCCCCACTGCCCAAAGAAATTCAATCAGACCGGTCACCTCAAAAAGCATGTTAGAAATTTGCATAAGAGTGAATAGGAATAATTTAAAAACTGGGTATTTTCCTCAGTAAAGAGATGTTTTTAGTTGCTTTAAGCAGCACATCTGTAAATATTTAATTTTTTTTCCTTTCTGATTCCTATTTCTGTTTAAAATTAGTAGAGACTATGGCAAACGGTGTCTACAAAGTTTACAAAATTTAGGGAATGGCTTTATTCCCCTCTAATAAAGAATTCATTATTTATGAATGTGAGGGATCAGGGAAAATGGGTGGTTGCAGGTATAGAATGCGACTATAGATGCACTGCCAATCCCTAAACTTCCAATAGAATTTGCACAAAATAGATGCAACTTAAAAAAGTTTTTTTTTTTTTTTTTTTTTGTGGAATTCAAATGTTTTTCTCTGTTTGCAATGAGGGGGGAAATCTTAAGATAAATGTAAGCCAAGCTGCTTTCCTTTTTTTATTTTGAGGAATAATTGGTTCTTTGCATTTTTTGCTATCTAGGAATAAGCTACCAGATTTGTGCTTAACCATAATTCTGCATATCAAACTCTGTTAAAGGTGATGACGCAGGAAAATTATCCGAAAAATGTGTCTAATGTAAAGTAAATTGCCATGAAATCTGCACGTTGAAGCTCTGTGCCATTCTGATCTTAAGTTCTTAGGTGATACGATTTGTCCCGTTAAAAAAATATATATATTGGACAATTTTGAACAGGAATCTAGATTGACATTGGAATTTTGACCAGAATATATTCTTTATGCAAGCTTTTTGTAATTTAGAAAATTTTAATATTGCAGTTTTCATTGACCAAAGTTTTTTTAGACATAGTTTTGTTTGAGAGCAGTTATTCCACATATGTAAGCATTTACTAATGAACTTATATAGGAGCTGTGGAATTAAATTGCTTTGTTTACCTTCTAGTAACCCTGCCTTTGGCTGGAATATAAAGGTCTTGTAATGATCTTTATTGACAAGATGTTTACACAGAAAGTATGTTTTTATTTTGACATAAAAGGATTATCTTTATGTTTTAATTTTATTGTCAATGTCATTTTATTTTTTGGTTAAATATTTTTTTTTTTTTTTATCTAGCATTGCTTTAGTGCAGGCATCTGCTGCAGGTTTTGGAGGCTTCCTTTCTCCAGCACAGCTGATTTTCATTGACTGATTAACAGACTTTTGTTGAACTACACTCATCAGAATCAGCTGTGCTAAAGCAGGGGAACCTCTACCTGCAGGGGACCGACTTAGGGCATGCCTGCTTTAGTTTGCAGTGATTTATTTTAAAAAGCTCTGGAAATGCTGTTTAATGCCTATCTTGGTTGCATTTTAAAAGCAATACGTGGATTATTTTATCCTGCAATGTTAAAAAAGGGGAACATCACAGGCTCTAAATATGTAACTTATTGAATTCATTTGTACATATTGTAAATTATCCAATTTGTCATTTTCAGATTGATATTTTGTTGATTTAACAATAAATGATGTAAAAAAAAAAAAAAATCTTTTTGGGTGTATGTTGAAATTCATAAGCATCTATTTATGGTATTAGGGATTTTGACCCAGTATGAGCTGTGAAATGGCTTTAGAAAGCATATGAGGTGTTTGGGACAAGACTAATGATAAAACCCGAGGGAAGCCAAAACTTACCATTGGTACTTTAGGTCAGGCATCTCCGTCCTCGAGGGCCGCTGTCTTGCAGGTTTTAGAGGTTTCCTTGCTTCAGCACAGGTGATTTAAATTGACAGCTGATTAACAGGCTTTTGGTCTACTGCAATCATTATAATCAGCTGTGCCAAAGCAGGTAAACCTCTAAAACCTGCAGGACAGCGGGTCTCGAGGACCGAGGTTGGGGATGCCTGCTTTAGGTGATCCCAGAATATGCTGAAGACTTGTGCTGGACCTCATAACCCATTGGCCTCACATGTTTAAGACAGGCGGCGGGGGACTACCTTAGTTTTCCCGAGCTTGTGTTTTACATTTCTTTTTAATTTTGGTTTAGAGAACTTGATAACATGTGACTTCCAAACCTTGACAAGGCAACACTAGGGATATGGACTTAAAACATTGGAATTTGTGCCTTTCTGTATTTTGAAGCATAAATGGAACCCAAACCTTTAAAAATAAATAATTTCTTACATTGAGATCAATAACGTTCAATTTCTCCCACACATTGGGGCTGCTCAGTGGTGCAGTGGGTAGCACCGCTGCCTTGCAGACTGTCCCGGAGGCATTCTGCATGGAGTTTGCATGTTCTCCCTGAGCATGTGTGCATTCTCTCTGGGTACTCTGGTTTCCTCCACCAGTCCAAAAACATGACTGTTTGGTTAATTGGCTTCTCTAAATTCTCCTTAGGTGTGAGTGTGTGTGTGTGAATGGTTGTTTGTCTCTGTGTTGCCCTGCGATGGACTGGCGACCTGTCCAGGATGAACCCGCCTCTCGCCCGTAGACAGCTGGAGATAAACACCGGCACCCCTCGCGACCCCACTCAGGATAAAGCGTGTCAGAAAATGGATGATCTCACATTGGAAATATTTACATCTGCATTTTACCCATCCCCTTTTGCAATTGGGAGTTCAGGGTCTTGCTCAGAGACCCAGAGTGGCAGTCTGTGGGAGTCGGCTCGAACTCAGGATTCCAAGCTCAACCTGTAGGCTGCAGCTCTCCATATTGATATAAAAATTATCTGCAAAATACATCACAGCTCCTCTAGGGCGGGAAGTCGTAAATCTCTCCTTCCTTTACATGAAGGAGATATGTCTGAACATTCAAAGAATCACTTGGATGTGTATTTTTTGTAACATACTGCTGTCATTTTGCACATCTCTGATGTTGCTGCTATTTTCACATGTCCATCCATAACTGTAAAATGTCCATAGCTGTATATGCATTATTATTCTCCAGATGCACAGTATTTATATTGTAAAAATACTTTACAGTACAGTATTTCTTTTTTTTAACTCTTCACTATGTTATTCTTTTACACTTTTCTAAGGTCCACATTTGTGTGACCACTTTTGCTATAATCTTTTGCTGCTGTAATACCACACAAAGGGATGTTCTATTCTATTGTATGTAAATTTGGACTCCATGTTTTATAATTCCGCTAAAACTTAAAGGAACCTTTTAAAATGTGTTCTTTTGTGACAGAGGTTTAAACAAGACCTGTTTTGACCTACTTTCCAATATGCTGTAGTCCTAATATTTAGTAATATTTAGGCCATGGGGATTTATTTAATTGAAGGTGCTGTTTCAGGATTTAAAACATGTAATGGATGTTATAATGCTATCTAAATAAGGTGGAGGCACATGCTTTAAGTTAGCAGTTTTACACATGAGTTAAACTCAGAAAACGGAAATATGTCTCCCACCTTATATTGGTTCTAAATTATTACCATCTAAGTATGCTGATGAAGATTCTCAGTCATCCAGGTCATAGTCATCCTGTAAAAGTTTTAAAAAACAACCCACATCTAAGTATTTGCTAAATTCTTTAACCAAAGAAATCCAAAATGCAAAGCCACACAGGCAGCGACAGAGTTGTTTCAGGGATACTGAACAAATGATTAAGTAGCAGCATTTTTGCCACTTTGCCATCCTTAAACACAGCTACCATTTGCTATATGTGAACAGCAGGTGGGGTTGTAAGCTTTGGCAATGGAGGTATTAAGAGCACGTTGGGTAAAAGTTCCATAGCTTTCATACAAGGAAATGAAGGAAAGTTAGGTTGAGAACTTTCACCGGAAAACTCTGTTTTTAAACCAAAAATGCTCTGCAAAAAATCTATAGGGGAATAAAATGCCACCACACACTTTGGTGGAATAAATTCTGGCAATGGTTAAATATAGACAAATTAAATCTTTACATACAGTTGGCCTATTTCGCCATTAACCATAGAAGACACACATTTGAGTGATCATTTTACGTGCTCTTTTAGTAATATATTTTTTAAATTGATAAACTTCATTACAGAGAAAACTCTAAACAGAAACCATAACTTTAAAAATTAAAATAAAAGGTGATACTTCAAGTTCACTATGAGAATTAAAGGAAACAAATAGCTAATTAAAAGATAAAATGAGCCAATAAGGCTCAAAGAGAAGATTTTTATTAAGAGCTTAACAACTTAAAAAAAAATGAAAGGTACAAAAATTATATTGTATACTCCCCTTCTTTAATTACTGCTGCTAGTGGCACAAAGTACTGCAGGATATCTTGCTGTACAAAGGTCTTCCCCTTCGATAATCCCAGGGAATGTTTAAAAACACTACTGCAGGAATGCCCTTGAAATTTAAATCTCATTTGGAAACTTTTGACGGGCCTGGACATGTACTGACTTAAGCAGTGGAACGAGACTGACATTACAGGATTTTAGTCCCTCTGGGTGTAGTGGGTTACAGATGGAGCTCTTTGTAACGTTTGGCTCAGCTCTCTGCAGGTCATTCATCAGGTCCCTTCATGTAGACTTTTACTCATCGTTCTCACAATCATTTCTACTTCAGAGGATGAGATCTTGCCTGGGGGCCCAGATCGAGCAAGATTATACCTGGTGCAGGTCTACAATATTCTTCCTGGTGTCCCTTTGCAGTTCTTTGGTCTTAGCATTAATACAGTTAATGAGTGGAGGACAGAAGAGCTTCTTAAAGGATTACTGATCTGTGAGGGTCAGGCATCTCGCTTGTTCATCGGTAAATAAAAACGTATATTCCACCATTATCTATTAATGAATTTATAAAAATCATGGGTGATTTCCTGGATTTTTTTTGTTTTTCAATTTCTCTTTCATAGTTAAAGCGTACGTACATTTGATGAAATAACAGACCTGTCTCATCTTTCTAAGTAGGAGAACTTGCACAATCAGTGGCTGACACACATACAGGCATTTGGATGCCTCACACAATGCAGAGCCTCATTTTGACCCGTTTTAAGGACATCGTATCAAAGTTGGATCAGCCTGTAGTATGTTTTCCACTCCATCGATTCCCCCATTGGTTAATACATTTGATTTTTATTGATGATTTTGTTTTCATCACATTCAACTCTGAACATACTTCATTCACATCTAGGATGTGTTATGTTAGTGTGCTTTTTATTTTTTTGAGCAGTGTATATTTTTTTTCTGCTTTTTATTGTCATTACATTGTCAAAAGTACAGAGCAACAAAATTCACTTTCTGCATTTAACCCATCCCCTTGGGGAGCAGTGGGCTGCCATTGTGTGGCACCCGGGGAGCAGTGTGGGGTTTAAGGGTCTCTGGATTCCAAGCGCAATGCCCTAACCACTTGGCCACACTCCGCCATTCCCCCCCAATTTGGTATGCACATCAGCAGGCTGGACTGTTTCCTGGCACAATATATTTTAATTTGTTCTGCTTATCCTCCTCCTCTTCTTTCATAACGTTCCCCTCAATCTCCACTACTATGACTAGTATAACGCTGTCCTGCTTCAACACCTCCAAGAATTGATTGACACTACCTTTAAGCTACAAATAACACTAACATCAACAATAATAAACAATATGAATTTATTTGTATTTTTCCTAAATTGGTAGCAGTAGTTATATATTGTAGAAATGCTTGTGAAATGGTTATTCATTAATCCGATTAATCAAGTATACACAACTGTGTACCCTCGATAAAGGTTAATTTTGTACTCTGTAATTTTCTTTCTTTCTTTCTCTCTCTTTTTTTCTCTCTCTGTCTCTCTACAAATATGCATGCAGCCGATAGAAACTGGGCCATCAATCCATTGCTGCGGGAAATATAGATTTTTTTTTACAATCCTTAACTTCTAGTCCCAAAAGTTTTGTGCACCTACAATCTCCTCTTCCTTGCCGCTCTTTTATTTTTCTAACTAGCACAGCTAGTGTTAGCACTTTGCTGAGATCAAACACCCACCAACCCAGGCAGTGCAGTGCAGATGTGCTGATCCAAATAGCAAAATATTGCATTACAGTTTGTTCTTACAGTGCTGAAACAGTACAATACCTGGCAGTTCACCATCTTTCTGTTGTCATGGAGATTCAAACAAGACGATAACTTTGAGGACATAAATTTAACTTAACACCCAATATAACATAAATAAAAACAGATGCAATCACAAAGAGATAGTCACCTGTCAGTGGTGCAATTAATGCAATGTGATTTAAATTATCTGCAACTGTGGACTTGTTACAATACTGTGGCTACCATAGAAGTGATGTGATATTGTTCCATCAAGCTGTGGCTTATGGAGAGGAGAGAATTAGGGACATCTGCTGCTTATTTTCAAGATTATCAGTTGATATAACAGGCACTGGTTGATATTCCTTTCTTAAATTTTATTTCTCAATAAAACGCTGAACAATAAAAACAAATGTATACATTCTGAGCTCCTAGTGTTTATAGATGCACTGTATTTTTCAAACAGACTTATCCTTAATGGTGTTTGAACCTGGAGAGACTCACAAGGAGAAAAGGATGTAATTAGAGAATTTATTGACATAAATTAATATTCATTTATTTGCGCTCAGGAAGTAGAGCTGAGCATTGCAGATGATGATAGATTGGGCACCTATATGAGACTGGAGATCTCTTACACCTTGTCCCACTGGTGGAGGAATGGATGATGAAGGAGAAAGAAATTGAATGGAGTAGAAGGTAGACCTGGGTGGTTTTTTTTTTTTAAGAGTCTTGGATGCCAATAGCTGCTTAGGAGGCTTAGAGAACAGAAATTTGGCAGAGATAGATCAGGAGGATGTGGCATTGTTGTAGTTTAAGGTAAATTTTATTTCTATTTTATTTTATTTTGAATATTGTCCTAAACACCTTGTGTATCATTAAGATTGTGTTTGTGTTGGCACGTGTGACTACCTGCTTTTATCGTGTTTTATCTTTCATTTATTTTATTCTGCTTTTACCATCCTTCTTTTTAATTGTTTAATTCCTGTAAAGCACTTTGAATATTCTTTCTGCAGAATTGTGCTATTGAAATAAACTTGACTTGCCATCACAGCACCATAAAATAGAAAAACTTTAAATATATTTAAAATCAACATGCTGTCTTGACTAAAGACACAAATCCTTTTAGTCTGACTTTTAAAGCACTTATAGAGAACAACAATTTTATTTGAAAGGAGGAAAAATGTATTTTCATTACCTAGAGTCGAGCTTTGGATCCTTTAAGTCTAAGAGGTATACTTATAGGAAATCCATTGAGGAAGAAATTTTGTGAAAGTCTTACATGCCATAGCATTGCTTTACTATATAAGTCGTGATAAATTCAAATTGCATCCTCAATGACATTTACGGAGACAGGAAAACTATTTTTTCTGAGAACACTTGTCAGTCTGATGGATGAAATTTCTTTAAAACAGAACTGCAACTGTCAGCTGCATCAAGTTCAGACAAGCCCTCTATGTTAGGATTTTCAGTGGCACAGGACAGACATTAGGACAACACAGAACGGCTATTATAACTCAGTTATTTACCTTTTTACACAGTTTTGCATGTTCTCTTTCCTCTGCCTCTCCCCCAATGCTGCCCGCATTGAAATATCAGTCTAATTTGCATCTGTGAGGCTTCTAGCACTTTTTTGAAGTGATCAGTTTCCTCTGGGTGGAGACAACTGAGGTATGTGCATCTGTGTGTGAATCAGAGGGTGTCTCCAACACAAAGAGCAACAGCAACAGACAGAAGTGGAGAGATGAGACCGTTGGGAATGAAAAGAAAAAGAAGAAATCGCACAAGAGGATTTAATGAACAAATGAATTTTTCCGTTTAACCAACAGCCTGGTGAGTGTCAAGTTACATAAAAGAGAGGAACGTTTGATAGAGTGGTTGCAACTTTAAATACAGCTGTTGGTATAAATCTAATAATGTAGTGTAACAGTCATCTACGAGATCTCTTCCTCTGTCATTAAATGTTTTAGTAAATGTGTATACTTTTGTATTTCAGCATTTACCGTTTTAAAACAGCTGAGTGAAAAGTACTCATTCTTAAGTTAAAATATGATACCTGTGTAAAAATGACTCTAGAAACTAGAAAAGTAAAATAAATTAATTGCCTTAAATTGTAATTCTTAATAAGGCTTTGCTATACACAACAAATTGATTGTTTCCCTATTTTGCCCACTGTGTCTGTAAAAGAGAACAGGGGAAGTGCAGACTTAATCTATATCAAAATTGCAGACAATATAATATAGATTGAACTGCATAAGCAGTTAAATACGTTTAGGTTCTCGCAGCTGTAAGACAGCTATATGCAAAACAATGATGGCTTCTCATTTTTTCAGGAAAGCAAGGAGCTGCTGCTCAGAGAGCCAAATTCAGAATTACTCAGATGTAAATGAGTCAAGCAAAAAAAGATAGATAAATTAGATAGATTTCATTTCTTTATGCAACAAGGTCCAAATGTGCCTAGTAAAATGAATCCTGCTTTGTACACCTTTGATTTCCTTGTTTATTTATTCCAGCTCTCAGGCTGAAATAGTAAAATTAAATATAAATCTTTTGCTATTACAGATTTTCACAAGATCAAGAAGTCACATCTGCTCCCATTTAATCTATTTACTCAAGTCGTTTGTCAGTTGCAGACATTGAGCTGTTTGTGATGTATGGGGCGATATACTGGTAACAGTGGTAAGCAGTCCAAAGGGGATGTGACTCAGCAGGGAACATGGTTGAGGGGAATATTCAGGAAATACCACATATCAAATATTAAAAATTGAATAGAATCACAGAAGTGTTAGTGTGTGTCATCCTGTTTATTGGTCGAATCTTTAATTTACCCCATGATTATTCATATGCCTTGCAGGTTTGAATTTAAAGCTCTGTCTCCATCTGTCTCAGTTTTTGTGTCTTTGGGGAAGACGCTCATCGCCTGCTGTTGGCGGTTAGAGACTCTGGTGGTGCTGATGTATGGCAGCCTAGCTTCTATCAGTTTTCTACACGGAAGCTGTGGCTACAGTGCAGCTTACCACCTTCAGCGTTCGAATATGCTTTGAGGTCCTGCTATATAAGGCCAATTTGCATTTAAAAGATATAGCTATGCATTTTTAATCAAAACTATAGTTTTTTAAGTGATATATCCACAGAACATATAGAGTGGTGTATATAATAAGTCTAGATTTTAGTGAAAATAATAAAATAGTATGCAAACAATTAATTTATGATTGTCGACAGATTTAAAATATATAAATACTTAATTCTGGTTATGATGCAAACATCAACACCAAAGAACTGCACCAATAGGAATAGTAGACAAAGCTTTAGTATGCTGGTGTTAATTTAAGGAAGCAAAGGGGCTCAGAAGGCTTGCAGAGGTTGACACTTATTTTCTAGTTGGTTAAGTAAATAATTGGTTTGGTTAGCATTAGCAGACCTTGCAATTTCCTGGCAAACAATACACAGGAGTGGCAGAGCTAGAGTTCACCACTTGCTGGCTGGGAGGAGTTAAACTTATAGGTATCACCTTCAGTTATTTCCTTTTATCCAAGAAGCTTGTTGCAATAGAAAATCTGTCATCTTATTGAAACAAAGCATTTTAAAGAAAAAGCATGCTGTTTCCTTTTTTTATATAAAAAGACTAAGCTGTAAAACCACATTTATACCCTCATTGATAATCACTGGAACAGCTTTAGTGGCATTGCAGCACTGGGAAACGTTCAGTAACTACTGTTCATCTTTTTTATATCCCTCTTTCAACTGGAATTTAATCATTTAGCTTTGGTAATAACTTCAAAATCTTTTAGGTAAAAAAAAAAAAAAAAAGACTCTGTTCTCATCTGTGAATGCAATGTCTAAACAGGTTAAACGGGATAGAATCTACTTGCTACCGGCTGGCCAGTGACCTCAGTCACAACAAAGATGGCCACCAATGATAAGGACACATTGACAGGGATGCTCAGCTGTCTGCCAAACTCCACAACAGAAACTCACTGCATCGGGAGCGCTCATTCAGCATGATGAGCATATTCAGTGGCCATCTAATTTTCAACCTTACAAATGTGTAAATTATGTTTGACTTTTGTTTTAAGGTGAAAGCGGCTGAAACCTCAATGTTCAGTTAGTACGTTACAACGGAAAATGACACTTATTGTTCTCTTGTTAAACCTGATCATTTCAACTTATCGAGATTATTTTCTATGAAAATAATCAACTCTGTTTAAAGTGAATTCATATGAACATTAATCAATTTCCTGGAAATTAAATGGCTGGCATCATTTCCAGAGGTCTGACAAAAATACCCACTCTGACTAACTCATCTCTAGAGGCTCTGGCTTAAAACCAATCTTCCTGAGAACATTACTGGAACCAGCTGTCTGCTCAATGATAAAATACATTTTTCCTTCTAGATAGACCCACAATAATAGATCATAAGGATAAAATGTGATAAATGAAGCACTGGGTGCCACCTAAACTTCAAACAAACTGTGGCAGAGATTTTAAGAGATTTTCATTCAATCAATCAGGTTAAGGTTAAGGCACTTTAAATTGAGCTCAGTCAGTCATCATTTGCTTGCTGTCGGCTTCAAACATTACACCAATTGTAATATATATATTTGCACATTGGCCCTTTGAAAGACCCTTAACCCCTGATTGGTCCCCGGGTGCCGCACAGTGGCAGCCCCTGCTCCCCAAGGGGATGTAGAGATACATTTATCCAGTGTGAGATTAATTAAGTTCAATTAGTAAGGATTTTTGACTTGTTAGGTAAAAAATTACTATTTACATAAATACACGACTGAAGAAAATAAAAGGGATAATACATACTGTAGACTTTGACCATGGCATGTTAACACATCCAACGTGTTATTCCCTTTCTACTTGCCATATTTGTTGCTCAATAGATGGAATGTGGATAAACAACATTTACAGGCTTTAACACGATGCAAGTGTCAAATTCAGGAAATAAACACAAAAGACCGTAAGCGATTTATAAATGACTTAATATATATATTTATATATATATATTATTTTTAGATTGAAATCCTTTAAGTAAAATGCTTTTCTGTGTTCTATTGCAAACAACTGTTAAATCTGTTGGTTAAAGAGCTAAAGAAGGCCTTCAGTCTCCTCCAATGGTAATCTAAACCTTACTGACTGTTGTTGAAAACAAGTCAGAGCAGAACACTGAATGGTTCTACTTCAAATAATACTGTTGCTAACAGCTGCAGGATTTGTTTGCTTATTTAAGATCTTTTAATGTCTGCTTAATTAGACTAATAAATTTTGTTTTCCTTTTTTATGATAGCTATGAAGGGTTTTAATATGTCATTAGAATTACAAACAGAGTATGGTATGAACACTATTTGTTTAGAAAAAGCTTACTTTTTTTTACAAGCATTACTCGCTTATCTAATCAGCTCTTTCTGAGGTTGTTAATCCTAAAACAAATTGCTGCAGCAATTTAGAACATGGTTCTCTCATTTACAGGGCATTGAACTGGAAACCAATGAGATTTTTTTAAGCTATCTTAACTCAAGTCAGAAGAAAGATTTTGGTTTGAATTATTGTTTTTACTTTAACTTAATTTTACTTCTGACAGAAATAAAACGTAATGTTTTTCGATGCTCCAGTAGCACTCCCAACATGGATCTAATAGAGAATCTTTGGCAGGGGCTAAAGATAAGGGAGGCTATCAACCTTCAAAGATCATAAAATACCAGTTGGAACATAGATAAAGCTGGGTGTGATCGTTGGACTGTTAAAATTGTAATGAAATACTTGTTGTTATGTAAACTTATTGTTTGTAAATTACCACAATATGTGGATTTTTTAAAATATATTTTGGTTTCATTAAAATGTCAAAGTGATCAGTGATACAGAGCATTTTATATGACGTATTGGTAATATTTAAACAAAGCTAGCCATTGATGTAGTTCATTACTTTTTAATAATACTACACTGAAAACATTTTTATATTGGCCGATCCTACCATTTGTATAGTAATCTTTTTGGAACTGGCTCAACGGGAAAATGTTAATTGGGGTTAATTGAACACAGGAAAAAGTTAAGTACCTCAAATAACATTTTCCTGATGAGCCAATTATAATATTCACATGTAAAAGATTACTATACAAATGTAAGGTTAAGCCAATGTTTACATTTTTCATTGTATAAAATATTTTAATATGTTATTAATAAATCTCACTTTCTTATGCCTATTTGTTTTTTTCAGCCCTCTGACATTCAACATGGTTTCAAACTCCAGTGTCTCTGAGGAGCCCTTCTGCCCACTGCTCCAACTGATGAGAGAAGACAACTCCAACAACAACACACGGGTCAATCTGGTTGTTGTTTGCATCCATGGCATTTTCTCCTGCCTGGGGATTTTAGAAAATGCCCTGATCATTTGGGTTTTGGGTTTTCGCCTCAGGCGTCGGACCGTGGCCTCCGTCTGGATGCTCAACCTGGCCATGTCTGATTTCCTGGCCACCCTGACTCTCCCACTCTTCACCTTCTACCTTAACTCCCGCCACAGCTGGGAGATTGGACTTCCACTCTGTATAGCGCAATCTTCCATCTTTTTCCTCAACATGTTTGTTTCAGCCTTTTTGCTGGCAGCCATTTCTCTGGACCGCCTGCTCCTTGTGGCCAAGCCAGTGTGGAGTCAGAATCACAGGTCGGTGGCAGGAGCTTGGAAGGTGTGTGCATTGGGCTGGCTGTGGGCAGCATTAAATACTCTGCCTTACTCTGTGTTTCGTTCAGTGATTCCGAAGACTGATGGGAGAAATTTATGCTATCATAATTTTGCTTTGTTTTTATCCACTGAAGACTCATTGGAGACAGACTGCAAAGTGAGGCAGGAGACAACAGCTATTTCCAAGTTACTGTTAGCATTCCTGCTCCCTCTAGTGGTGATTGTAGGGAGCTACATCAAGATAGCACTCAGGCTCAGAAGCAGAGAAAGGAGACGAAAGCAAAGTACCTGCAGACTGACTGATACAGTGACTTTGCCAGCCTGCGATGGACATCCACAAATGTTTAAAACCAACGGCATCAAACCTTTGAACACTGGTTTAACATTTAAGTCAAATGTAAACAGCTTGTCCCCTGTCATCCCCAGTCCATCATTTCAGAGCCAGCTTTCTCCGAGTTTTACAAAAATGGTAACGTCTGTGATTGCAGTGTTTGGACTGTGCTGGGCTCCATATCACATCTTTTGTATCTTAGAACTGAAAGCCCAGGAAAACATGAAAATTCTCAAACTGGTTGAAGTTGGCCTTCCCCTGACAGCAACGTTAGCATTTTTGAATCCAGTTTTGAACCCTGTTCTGTATGTCTTCAGCTGCCCCCACTTTTGTGTGAGAATAAGACAGAGTCTGGGGGCGGTGTTTGATGGACTTGTGGAGGAGGGAGGGGGGTTACTGATGGCTCCAGCCAAGAGCTTGCGAGCTCACATCAGGAGGAGGAGTAGTCGAGATGTTAGCTTTGCAACACCGGGGTCACCAAAGTCTTCAACTCCTTCCAGTCACTCTCCCAGCGCCCAGCCGTTCCTGCCATTAAATCTGCTGTCTCAAGGCCTTAGAGACAGGCAAACAGAACAAGAGTTGAAAAACGGTGCATCACAGGGTTCTTTCTAAATTGTATTTAATTATGTGCATAATCCCATGACTCTCATTAAGGCTGAATTCTGTTTTGCCCATTGGCTTTTGTATTTACCTCTCAAGTAGGTGTACGTTCTCTTAGAGGTATAGTGTAGGATGTTCTTTTTCCAGGTAGATCATCAAAATAAGTGGTTCTTCTAATTGTCAATTATTATAGTGCTATGTTTACGTAAGGCCGTCCTATGTGTTCGTCGCCATTTTCACTTACCGGTGGCGAGTCTGACATAGTGAAAAATTGCAAATCTTCTTTTGGAGAGTAAGCCTTTATTAGCGATGCAAACAGCGACTTTTAAACACAGCGTGCACAAGGAGAAATGGGCCTGTCCATGCTCTCACATATGTTTAATAGGCGTTCCTTCTTGGGAGCAGGTGTAGAGTTATGCATGTGCATTTGTTTTTAATTGGAGAGGGTAATTCTTTTCAAAAATTCCCGAAGATCCTCCACTATAGCTTTAATGAGAAGAGCATCCAAATTATTTCTAAATTAAAAAATAAATCATTCAGCCTTTAAAAGCAAGACCTTTTTAGGGATTCTGTACAACTTTTTTTTTTTTCTTTTCTTGGTTGACGTGTTTTAGTTGTTTCATAATGGCCATCAGATCCTCTGGAGATGATTTCACAGACAGAATTCCTCATAAAATGAAGAAAATGAAGAGCATCGTGGACAATGGGGTGTCTTCGGTGAAACAGTTTTCCATATCTGGTGCAAGACACACTTTGACAGATCTTCCTTGGCTAGAAATATCAACATATATAAGAACTCCTTGAAGAAAGGCTGAGTTACTTTAATATGTAATTTTCCTTCACGATTAATAAAGTATTTTCTAATTTAAATCAATTTAATTGCATTGTCTAGTTGTCCTTTTCGTAAAGTAAGCATAAAGAATAACATTTCAATTTGAAATGTTTTAAAATCTTTAGCCGTTATCCTCTTATAACTGTTATCCTATTGCAATATAGGAAAGCCTTTTTGTATGTGTATGTTCTCCTGAATAAAGAAAGGCCTTTAATTTGATTTAGGAAAAAATAGTAAGCTATAATAATTATAACTTCAGCTGCTGGGTTTGTTAAAGTGCTTCAAATGTGATAATGGGTTTTTATTCAAGTTGCATCAATTGGCATTAGTGGTATATCCACACCACCTGCATTGCATGATATTTGACGTGATTTTGTGACTGCTGTCTTCTTGTTAAGATGTGTTGATTGAAGCATTCAATTTGATTTATCAGAAACCAATCTCAGTTCTTAAAACTGCTCAAAAGACTAATTTAATGTACGCTGCTGGATCTTCTTTTCAGCAATTATCGATACTAGAACTGTTAAAGTGGTCTTTCAAACCCAACTAAGTATTATCTGTCTAAAACTTACCGTAAAGCAAGATGAAGCGATGGTAAGTGAAAGTATACTACAGAAAGTGTCAAGTCATCTTGTTGATATTTTTATTTGATATATATTTTTCTACCACTTTGTTGTACTTTCTTCTCTATGTTTCTATATAATGAATAATAAACCACAGCCCAAAAACAAATAATTTTATGAGTATGTGATAATTACTGAAAAAGCCTACATAGAAAAAAAAAACATTCTACTTCGTTTTAGGTCAACAACTGGATATTTGTCCGTTTGAATTCAGCATGTAATGCCTCCTGAAAAAAAAAAACTTAATGTAAGTAGATTAAACTGGGATTAAGCAGTTTAATCTGTCTACATTGTTCAAGTTTCCACCACAAACTTCAATGATTTTCCTAAAAACAGATATGAGAGTTCAGATCTAACACTCAAACACATAATGTGGATTCATATTAGAGCGCTAAAGGGAAACTGATAAGTAAAGGTATTTGACGTTTGATCAATTAAGTCGCTATTTTTTCCGCTTTTTGACACAGCTTTTCCTTGTTAAATTTGACCTGTGAGTGCTGCGGTTATTTAGCTAATTTTGAAAGGCTTGGGGTCCAAGGGGTGTGACTGTTCGCAGAGTTTTCATGGGTTTGAATTTAGGTGGGGCCAAAACTGACAAAACCACAATTTCCAAATCATGACAAGGACAACACTGGGAAGCAGTTATTTTAATCTTATTTTTTTTCTTTTTAAATTTTAATAGCAGTGTTGATTTACTGCAGTGCAACAGCTGGAAAAAGATAGTCAGGGGAATAGTTAGAGGGGTGCTGAAAGATAAGGGGTGCCCAGGAAGAATGGTTTAGGAACCACTGCCTTAAGAATTAGTTCTCAGATTTCAACATTTTAACAAGTTTACAAAACATAATGATCTTGACATTAGATTTTTCAGGGGTGTATATCTTTAATGATATAATCTACAGGGATATACAGTCAGAAATGTAATATATTATACATAACTATGTCATTTATCATCATCTAAAGTGTTTGGTGTGTCTTTGAAACTTGAATTGATCATTTACTACCCATGAAGTGAAATGCTGTGTAAATTACAGGGCTGATGCATTTAAAGCTACAGTGTGTAATTTTGGGAACCACTGCTTTAAGAGGTTGATGATTAATCTTAAACTTGCTTAAAGGGGCCCTAAAAATTAATTCCTCTATAAAGCAGGGTCAAAGAACTTTAAAAAAAAACTTTACAAATATTTTATTAATTTAGTGTAGTGTTAATCTTTAGTGCGAATTTAGTTTGTTATTGAGTAGGTAGGATGCTGTTTCAGGATCAACAAGAATGGTGAATGTAAAACAGACATAACAATGAATTGGAGACACACAGCTTTAAGTTAATACAGCAGTTTTTAATCAAATTAAAAAGCATGGCACATAAACTGCCACGTGTTTATGTCCATATATTCCCAAATCAGATACCATTTTGAGAATCTGCAAACTTCTTCAAAACCTTACTACAAAAACAGATACCAAAAAGCAAAGCCACACAGGCATTGATAGAGTTGTTGCAGGAAAACCAGCTGAACGAATAATTGAGTGGTAGCATGTGCCCACATTGCCAACCTCATCCACAGCAACAATCTCTACGATCTGTGAACAGCATGAGGCGTTGTAGTACGCATTGACAACGGAAGCATCAAGAGTAGTATGGGTAAAGGTCCCATTCCCTTGATTCAAGGAAACACTCTTTATCCCAGAGCCGTTTCCATCAGTGAGATTGGCTGAGAGCTCCCATCGGAAAGGTCCACACTGCAAGACATCTTTCGGGCAATTATCTGCCAACACACTCATCTCACACTTTGGTGGAATAAAATCTGTGATCTGGGCAAAAATACAGAATAATATGATTACAATCCGTCATTTTACTTTTGCTTTTATTAATTAGATTGTTAATTTTATTTTTTATTTATTTTCAAAAAAGATAAAACAAATGCTATGTTCAGATGAGCCAATAACACTTTAATTGATGGTAGGTGTTAATTAAAAGAGACTAGCATTAAATGAAAAGTTCCTCAACAAAGTTTCGTATGTATACTTTAACCACCAATCAAGCCTTTTCATTTGTAATCTTTTTCATTTTTGTATTTCAATTAAATTGTGTTTGATAAACACCACATAAGCTTTACAAAAGAATTGGGAATAGAGTTTTTCAACTTCACAAACATCTAATCAGCATTGCAAATATAAATCAGAATAAAAACCTGTTTGATGTTCTTTCATACAGATTATAATGAGTGTATTATTTTACCTTAGTAATAACAGACAACCTCAGAACAGCATAATTGGAGTCAACACCACTCTCAGACTTGGCTTCAATAGTCAGAGTGACATCAGTGCCTGACTCTGTGGCGGAAGATGGTGTAATAGTCAGTGTAGAGTTAACATACTGGCCAGTGGACAAGCTGAGGCTGTTGAGAGATGAGAAAAAAATTGGGGGAGATGAGAAAACTTTAAAAATGTCAGCCTTGTGGTTAGAGCAGTGTGCTTGTGCTCTGAGAAGGTTGCAAGTACAGGTTCGATCCCCACAGCCTGCACTCTGGTTCCCTGAGTAAGACTATTGAAGTGAAATTTTCCATTGTAAGATTAATAATGTTCAATTATATATTCACCTTTTTCAACAAGTTACTTGCCAATTTTTCCGTAGCACTCTCCAGCCTTGTGGAAGTGTACAATTTTGCCTCTTCTGTCTTTGGACAGCTCTTTGGTCTTGGCCTTGTTCATAGTTGGATTCTTACAGATTGCATTGGGTGGACAGGTGTCTTTATGCAACTAACAACCTCAAACAGGTGCATCTAATTAAGGATAATAAATGAAGTGAAGGTGGACATCTTGAAGGCAATCTAACCGGTCTTTGATAGAAAGGGGGTTCACATACGTATTTGCAGCTGTATTACACAAATAAACATAAAAAAAATCAGATATTCATATATTGTGTTTTCTGGATTTTTGTTTTCTCTCACAATGGACATGCACCTACAAGGACAATTTCAGACCCTCCATGATTTTGAGATAGGGGAAATAGCAAAATAGCAGGGTTTTCAAGTATTTATTTTCCTCACTGTAAATATTTTACATAGATGCCACCTTAAACCTAATGTTTAAGTATTCTACAACAGCATTTGACAATAAACTATAATAGTTTTTACCAACCTGTTTGGGTAGGTCATTGGAAAGTCTCTGTCATTCCGGGCGTTGATGGTGTATTTACCCCCAGCACCCATGCTCATTATACTGAAGGGAAGTTTAAAGGCTTCTCCTGGCTCAGCACTGCTGTCCACTGCAGCCTTGAAAAAGCAAGATGGGGAAAGGGCAAGGATGACCATTTTTATTGTTTTACACCTGTACATTTTTCAAAGTTTGTATGACACTATGTAAACAATGAAACATTCTTTCAGTTTTAAAAAACTGGCATTTTGGTGGTCCTATGTAAACTCTTTTTTTAAAGACATGGAAATATCCTCAGAAACCCCTGGGATTACCCTTCTGGGCCCTGAGCATAACTGCTTTAAAGCATTTCAACAGAACTTCCACTTAGGTTAAAGTTAAATAAATAGAGGGCGATATTTTATTTTCAGGGTGAATCATCAAAATAAGTTTTCCTCCTAATTGTAAATCATTCTGGTGATATATTAATGTGCACGTCCCGACAGCTATATTTTTCCGGCATACACACTTATCTGTGGTGAGCTATGGTTTCAGCCAGTCATTTAAGCTCACCTTTCTCACTGCGATTCTTTAAAAATGGCTGAGGGTCGAAAGAGAAAATGTGGCTCTGTTCGAAAACCTAGGACGGGTCCTCCAAGGACGAGGTCTACCTAGACTGGATCCTTCGAAGTCCTTGAAAATAAGGAGACCGGAAGAGTTTTGGCTGTAAATTCGACCAGGTCTACCCTTTGGCGGGTTTTACCGCCGTATGCTCTGTTGCTTAGCAACCGTGAACGTTGACACACAAAGCAGGAAAAGAATGAATACAGAAGTTTTCAAAACTGTTTATTTATTTATTTTTTATTGTGAGGTGAACAAAGACTACACTCACAAGAATCCAGAGTGGAATAAATGTTCCAACAGCCGGGAGCAGGAACAAATAAAATCAAATGTAATGATAGAAACCTTAGTCAGTTAAATAACCTGCTGCTGTCATTCTGCACATCTCTGATGTTGCTGCTATTTTCGAATATCCATTACTGTAAAAATGTCCATAGCTGCATATTGGTTATTAATTCTCCAGTTTTATATTGTTAAAACACTTTACAGTATTTTATTGTTTATATTTTAACTCTTCCCTATTATGTTATTCTTATACATTTTTCTAAGGTCCACATTTGTGTGACCACTTTCAATAATCTTTCTGCTGCTGTAAATTTTCCCATTGTGGGAAAATAAAGGGATTTTCTATTCTATTCTATAAAAGGGGTAGAAAGATATAAGTAAATCTAAACAATATATTTACAAAAAATATATTGCAAAATCTCTAATATTCAACAACAAAAAATACAAAGTTAAGCATATTGTGCAAAATAGCAATAAAAAGATAAAAGTACTATCAGATCTATAGTCCCCACCCTGCAAATATATTAGTATCTGTCCTTAAATTACAGCCAAACCCATTTACACAGTAACAGATTAAAACCTTTAGATAAACCAAACATTACCGCCACATATATGACTCAGTAACCATTAAAACAACTATTTTCATTCATTTCAGACGGAACTATTCACAGAGTTGTATTATATTAAACTGAACTTCCAATTTTCACCACTGTTCGGCGCCAAGTAACCTTTCCTCTGATCACAGCTTGCTTGGTCTCGCAATGAATCCTGGGATATCCAAGAATACTGAGGATACATCGGACCCGTCCTTCAAATCGAGCAAAAAGAAGGACGCATTTTAAGGCCGCATAACGAGGACTCTTGGAATCCGACCAGACCTCGGCGCCGCGCTATGACGTAATCGGCCTTCGAATCCGGTCTTCTAAGGATCCGTCCTAGGTTTTCGAACAGAGCCTGTGTCTACTAAGTGTATGAGAAGAAAAGAAAGGGCTCAGAAGAGGCAAATATTTCCCAGAATGCTTTGCGCAGGGAGCTCTCCACGCAAAGCATTATGGGATTTGTTGTTGCTACCCGACAGAGGCAACTGATAACAACGCAGTGAAGGAGCAGTTAGTTGAGCAACGGAGCAAAAACTAGTGATCATCTGTATGAACGGTCAGTTAACTGAGTTTGCTATATAGTCCACCATATATTTCCCACTCTATGTGGTGATTGAGGGATTTAGCGGTTAGAGCAGATCCAGAATCTGGATTTAAATTTTCTCTTTATTTATGTCATTATTAAAACAGGTGTAGTTAGAGGATATAAAGAGATACTACATGGACAGACCTGGATTATGACTTTGGAGACAGACATCTGGGTGGTTGACTGTCTCTGAAATTTAGTGTTGGACAATTTGTCTGTTCCTTTCAGAAAGAGCACAAACTCCCCCTCAGGAACAGCATCAACTGTGACCAGGAAGTCTCCATTGCCCATGTCCGTCATTGCACCATTGGTTACTGCCTCTGAACTGGACAATGTTATTAAGCCAGCCTCTTCAACAGTGATTGATGAGGGACCTTTTCTTCCTATTACTGATAGCATCAGAGTGGCAGGTTGGCCTATTTTTTGTATTGAAAAGAAAGTTGTTTTAGTCTTGTTTTTCAACTGTGCATGTATTTACAAATGTATTTCATAAAAAACCATTGTGAAATATTGTGCAATATAGAAATATGGTGGTAAAACTGTACTGTATACCTTCTTGCGGTCGCCCACTGAGTACTGCGTAGCCTGAGTGAGGTCCAGTGAACTTTTCCACAAAGTCATAGACAAAGGTAATTGTGCTCTGGCCTGAATTAAACAACCAAACCATTAAGAACACACCAACAACATATGTGCCCCCGCTGCAAACACTGCAGCATACACATACATACTCTACCTAAATGCATTTTCTGAAGAGCAACTATCTACATGCATGTTTCAGACTAGAGGAAGTCATAGTAACCAAGAACATGCAAAGTCCATATTGATAGGTCCTGGGTGGGATTCTAACAGTGTTTGAAACACAGGTGGAACAGGTAAATGAGGAACATAACTGTTCTCTCAAATCTACTAAAAGTACATAATTCTATGTCAATCTGAGACCCACATTGCCCTACTAGAAAATATCTGACCTGTGACTTTGAGTGTGTATGGCTGACTGGATTTGATTTCAATCTTCCAGGTTCCTGACTGTGTGTCAGCATTTAGACGGATTCTCCACAGGTTTCCCACAGTCTGGATGGTTCCCAGTTTACCACTAGTTTCACTGTTACTCTGGGTAGCCCCTGTAAATATAGATATTGCATCATTAGAAAGCATTATTACTCACAGAGAAAATCAGGAATTCTTTCAATATTATCTGCAATTCTATTTAAAATTGTATGTTACCAGCAGGATTAGTCAGTGTAAAAGTTAGGGATGTTCCTGTGATATAGATAGTTATGTTTTTCAGGGATTGATCCAGCAAATAGGGGAACGTTTCTTGCCCCCCAGCAATCCTAGCTCTTTGAAGAACTGTTACCTGATGGAAATTTAGATTAATCATCTCATAGATTCCTCAAACCACATCTTTCACCTGCAGTCTAATGCATGTAAGTGCTCTTACCAGGGCAGAAGTTGAAGTGTCAAGAACAATATCTGTAGCCTGAGGGAGTTCTGACTTAGACACCCTGATTGCCTGGCCTCCAGATGCCAAAGCCAAGTCCTTATAGTCTTCAAAGGAAGCAGCTGCTAAAGAACGTCGCTTCCTGCTTCCTGTCGCAGTCATAAAGAATGAAACCTAAGAAAGAGTTCATGCAGATACGTGAAACTAGAACCTCAACTTCCCTAATTTATAAAGACTTTTTATGCTTTGGTCACAGCTTTTCTATGTTTACCACAGATTTGGTGCTTCTCATGAGAGCAACAATTGTGTCTTTGAGAGCAATGTCTTTGGCTATTGCATCAGTGAAAACATAGATGTTAGATGAGGAAGGAGCTCCTGTGAGGGCCAGCTACAAAGCAAAAAATCTAATGTTAGGATTCACAGTGCCGTTATCATCAATATTTCCAGTTGAAATTAAAATGGTCATAATTAGTTACTGTACCTGCAGTCCAGACAGACACATCTCTGGGGTATCTCCACCACCTTGTGCTCTGAGCTTTGAGATTTCTGTTTTCATTTTATTAGGATCAGTTGTCCTTATCATTGGTCCAAAATCTAAACATATATGGAAAATTGAGATAAACATAAAGAATAACCAATAATCTATTTGATTAAACTCTAAATATAGTAATATATATAACGGCTTTTACCTGGGTCATTAAAGGGCACGAGTATGTATTCAGATGGTTCATCCTGTGTTCCCTTTTTGCTGTCAATGAGGTCATAAACAACTGACCTAGCTTCTTCAATGTCATCTGACATACTGCCAGTGGTGTCAATAACAAAGCACACTACTGATGAGCGAGCGATTCCCATCATTCTATGAGAAAACACAAGCAATAATGTTTTTAATTGAAGAATGTACCTCATGGCAGTTATGTGCAATAATCAGGTATTATGGCCATCTTTTGCTGCCAAAACAACTTTAAATAGCTAAGGTACGAACTCATCAAGAAGTCTAAAAGGAAAACTTTGATATTAGACTCTAAGATGTTAATAGCCAACCCTTTGAGTCTCTTAAGTTGCATGCTGAATGGCCAGACTCAGAAATTTTTGATTGCCTTAAAATGAGGTAAACAGGAAGTCAAAATTCCAGCTACTTCATGCCTAACCCTGGAATTTACCATAACTATTTCCAGTATATTCCCAACCCTATGTCATAAACTTGAAACTTTGGACCCAATATTTAAAGCAGACAGATCTGGATTAGTTCAAACAAGTTCTTTATTCGTCATCTGGTCCTAAATAGCCTATTTAGGACCTTGTTTGGTACGTCATGTTTGTTTACCTTTTTAAAATTATTATTTTCTTTATTTAAAATGGGTAACAAGTTACACATCTATGGAGTTCTCAGTATGACAGGTCATGGTCAAGTTTGAAAAGTTCAGTTTAGGCAACTGGATGCAAACTTTTAGAAGACTTCATGTCCGGTTACCTAAACTCGTCTTTTCAAGCAAGTTACACTTACCGACAAATATACAAATGTTGTGTTACCATCTTTTATGAGGCCTTTTCATTAACTTCCATTCATTTGTATGGCATAACGCAGACTTGAACCATTACCAAGATATCTTTAACCATGAACTAAACTTGATTGCCACCTTACATCTAAACCTAGTTCCAAACCCAAGGGAAGAAATTTTCCTCATAGAGACCAGTTGATTGGTTCTCACAAGTACTTTTAAGTCTGTATATTTATCAATATAAAGACACACGCACACGTCATGTCACACTATGCGTGTGGGGACATTCCATTAACTTCCAATCATTTCCGCCTCATTTCTATGGCCTAACCCAGAACCTTCCCCTAACCCTAACCATTACCAACACTTACCTAACCCAAAATCTAACCTGACCTCAATTCACACCTTCGTCCTTAACCTACACCCAACCTTAAGAAGACCACCTTTCCTCATGGGGAGCAGTCGTTGGTCCCTACAAGTACTTGTAAGTCCCATAAATGCAGCATATATTCCAAAATCGTCCCCACAATATGACAAAAACATGGCAACATTTTTTTTCGAAAACTTGTTGTTGTACCTTAAAAAGTCATGATCGCCTGATCTAACAGCTATATATATATATATATATATATATATGTATATATATGTATATATATATATATATATATATATATATATATGTATATATATGTATATATATATGTATATATATATGTATGTATATATATGTATATATATATGTATGTATATATATGTATATATATATATATGTATATATATGTATATATATATATGTATATATATATATATATATATATACTTGTTTGAGGTTTTTGTACACATTCCTTTTGTATACCGGTATTTGAAGTTATCAGAGGTATGCTATCTTTAATTGTCCCTTTTGTGTTTTTTTTTTTTAGTTTTATTTTCCTGTCTCACCTGTAACGTATGCAGGACTCTCCCCAATGTTTCCCTGGCAGCCTTGAAATTCTCCTTGCCAATGTTAGCCTTAATGGCAACCATGCCCTCAGTAATTAGTCCACGTCCCTCTAAGAAAGCCTCAGAGTTGAAGTGATGTGGAGCACTAGAATTTGCAGAAAAATGCAACTCAAAATATTGTATGTAATGGTTAAATCTTTATTTTTATCCCACTCTTTTATAGACGTTTTCCACTTTACCTGTTTACAAAGTCTCGGTCGACAAGACCATTCTGGGTGTAGATCTCTTGCAGAGCCGATTGGAATTTAGCACCAGAAACATCTCCAGGTGCCGTGGGACCCAGACAGGCTTGGACCAACTCCCCTGGAGAAGAACCCTGAAGTTCATAACAGGAAGAAAAAACAGAAATATTTTAGAGACTGAATGAAAACAACACAACGAGCCAGATGAATAAAATCTAGTGTTTAGGAGGTGCTTGCATTTTCTTTCCTTTTCCATTCCAAACATTTGCTAGGGTTTGTAATTTTATATTGAACTTTTAGGGCAGAAAAAAGAACAGTCTGTTACAGGATATATCTCCCCAACTATGTGTTTATACTACAATCAGTCATGATAAGAATTTGATTTTCCTTTATTAGCAAATGTAAGGTGTGTGTATATCTTATTTATATTTCTTTATTTCAGTTTGTTGCAACTAACATTAACATGCATATTTGCATATTCTATAAGGGCATTGACCTTTGAAGCACATTACTGCTGGTCTAGATTACAAATGAATCACCATTAATTCAGGATATCAAGATAATTCAGGTGTCATGATCTCGGCGCTGATGGTTTGGTTTTTTCCTTTGCTCCTTGCTTTCCTGTCTAATTGGTTCTGCGGCTGATTATCGCCGATCATTTCCACCTGGTTCCTCTACTATTTAAGTTGTGTGTTTGCCTCCCATCAGCGCCGGGTTATTCTTGTGTTTTTGAGATACGTTCCCCAGCAATCTGTAGTCTGCCTGTTTCCCTGATAGTGACCAGTTTCTGCCCTGAGGATTTAGAGTTTTTTGCCTTGCCCCTGTCTGCTCTGTTTGTCCTGTCTGATCCTGGAACTGTCGTCTTACTTCGGCCTTGGATTTCCCTTCTGGACTCTGTTGCTGCTCGGCGTCTGCTGCTCGCTCTCTAGGAACTCTGGGGGCGTCTCCCGCCGCACCTGCGGTCAAACCTCAGCAAACGGACTGAACTTTGAATCAGGTCAGTGACTTTGCTCCAAGTCGTGTTAAGCTCCATATCCAGTCACTGATCTGTATTCTCCCATTTCTGCAGAGAGCCGCCCCGCAGCAGACGAGCAGCCCCGCGCACCTGTTTTTGCTAAATAAACGCTTTGAACTTTCCCACTGCCTGTCTCGCCTCGAATTCTGGGTCCTACATTCTGAGAACATTACATCAGGTGAATGATACATAGAACTGAGTAGATCAAATGTTAATATTTGATCTGTAAGTGTGTAGGTGGAGTGAGGATGTGTGTGGGTCTCTATTACTTTCAAAATTGCAAGCTATAAAATTGAAGAAGGCTGACCTACATAACTTATCACCCATCCTACCGTAGGTTTGAACTCATGACCAGCGGCCTCAGCCACCGCCTTGCACGTCTCTGTAATCTTCTGTAGCAGGGCAGTCCCAGTAATGCTGACATGAGTGGATACCCCTCCTCCAATGGGAAAAAAGGCCATAGCGGGGGCAGACAGAGTCAAAGCCAGCAAGGTTACACCCAGCAATGAAACCATAATGACTGGAATGAGATAGATAACAAAATTCTAATTGTTATCTATAATTCAAAATAAAACGTTAGTGTACAGTATGTTTTGCATCCAGAGGAAGTAAAATGTTCTGGAGGAGTTCATATAACAGTTAAATTTAAATATGCAGAAGATTGGGACAGGAAAAACAAATATGAAAATAGATGTATATACATAAATACTAAATAGTTCATGGTTCATGTTATACAACATTATGAGCATAAGAAACAAAGGACAGACACACAACCTTTGTAATAAATAAAAAAAAAAAAATCAACATTGCATTGCTGTTTCTGCTTAAAGCTCACACAAATGTGGTCCTTTACCAATTTTATCCTGTATTACTGTCGCAAATATCCTGCTAAACATTGCTTTGAATAAAATGATAAACAAAATGCTGCCTTTCCAAAGTAATTATACAGTTTTGAAAATGCAGAGATTATTATCCATGCACTTGTGCCTTTGCATATTGATAATTGTGATGCTCTTCTGTCTGGGCTGCTCGCATCTTAACCAAAACTGTGAAAAATGAGCATAACACTCAAGTACCCTTCACTGGTTGCCTTGTCATGTTCAAGCTGATTTTAGGATCTTGCTGCTCAACTACAAGGCATTAAATGCTCTGGCATTGTCTTATCCATCCAACCTTTTAAAAAAAAAAACAGTATTTTTTTTTTTTACATTTTTTCCCTTACCTACAGTATCATTTAGCACTTTGTTTTAACGTGATATAATGAAGTCAGTGTTATTCTTATTTTTAAACACATATGAGAACCCCCCCAAAAAACAAAAACTAAACCTTTTTATAACACAGGAATTATTTCCTTTCATCTAAATAGTTAAGATGAGTAATGAATCTTAAACACAGTTTACTGCCTGTTCGACAAATAACTTTTGAGTACAAATAGAGTTTTAAATTGTTTTATAAAAAATACTTTCTTATTACTGTAATTGAAAGGAAAAAAGTAGTTAGTCAAAAGAACTGTAACAATAAAAATGTTGCTCATACCTGGATAATTTCCAACAACAAGAACTCAAGTTTCCCCCCTAACTCTAAGGAGTAAAGCACAGATCCACTTTCTACAGCTTTATATATTCAGTGCCTTGTTATAACGGGGTGGAGTGTCGCACACACCTTAACAAATGCAGTTAGATTTTAGTGGAGGTTTTTCTACTAAAAAGATTAGATTACCACAAAATATCTGTCACACCTTTAGAAAAAAAAGCAGTTTATTGTAACATAAATACAGATTGCAACATTTTTTTACCTGTAGATAAAATCGCTCTGCTGTAAATAAAAGCTTCTTTATTGCACAAGCTTAAACATAGGGCGTGTTGTTGACACGTTTCAAGGACATTAGAAGGCTGAATCATTGGTGCATTTTTTACTTCTTATTCTTTGAGTCGTTTAAGTAGAAGGAAGGAAGGAAGGAAGGAAGGAAGGAAGGAAGGAAGGAAGGAAGGAAGGAAGGAAGGAAGGAAGGAAGGAAGGAAGGAAGGAAGGAAGGAAGGAAGGAAGGAAGGAAGGAAGGAAGGAAGGAAGGAAGGAAGGAAGGAAGGAAGGAAGGAGTTATTTTTTAATCTCATCTAATTACAAAAATCAAGATAACATTAACTGTTTCATAAAAAATTCTAGTAAAAGTAGTTCTTCCTTGCCCTGGCTTTGCATACTAAAGAGAGATTATTTAAGCCTGTTTATTGGTTGTCATGACACGGCTGACTGGGAATTTACACAGGCATTTTTATGAGAATTATTACAAGGAAACTGGGGTTTTCTGCACTCTAAGCTCTTTGTCCAAAGTGCACTGTAGAAAAGGAAATAAGTACGTCAAGGGGTTGTGCCATGCAGATAAGAGATTGACAGTAAAATGCGATTGTTCATCAATAAGCATAGATGACGCCAATTGGCTGACAGGACTTAAGTATGCTTTAAATGTATACTGAGATGTTAGCTGTTTTATAGCCACCTAAACCCTCTCCATTAAAAAAAAAAAAATTAAGTTCTACAACTAATTGGCTTTATTGTTCTTTTATTATAAACAAAAAAAAACTAAATCTACATAATTATATAGCAACTTACTTATTTACTTATGTCCTAAATGGTGCAGATTAGTATGCAGTATTTTCATTCATATCATTTTATTTAGATACTTAATTTATTAATAATATCACCTGTCTTATATCTCGTAAATTGAACTTGGCATTGTCTTATCCTTCCAACCTTTTAAAAAACAAAACAGTAATTTTTACCTACCTTACCTACCATTTAGCACTTTGTTTTAAAGTGATATAATAAAGTCAGTGTTATTCTTATTTTTAAACACATATGAGAACCTCAAAAAACAAAAACAAAACCTTTTTACAATACAGGAATTATTTAATTTCATCTAAAGAGTTAAGAAGAGTAATGAATCTTAAACACCGTTTCAGATTCTGGATTGATTTCAGGAAGTGATTCAGATCAATCCTGAAGGATAGCCTGTCGCGCAGCAGGTTTGTTGTTCAGGCCATGGTAACTAGCCTCAATAAGAATGAATCCAGCTTTGTGGTACTAGAAGTCAGGGTTAAACCTAAGGCAGTGTTTTTCAACCCTGGTCTTCAAGGCGCCCTGCTCTACATGTTTTGGATATTTCTAAGCTTCAGCACACCTGATTCAGATGATTGCAGTTCAGCAAAGCCTGATAATCTGCTATCAACTGATAACAGGTGTGTGAAAGCTGGGAAACATCCAACAAACTAACAACATTCTCTTTTCTTGTGTTTTTGTTTTACGTAAAATACATCTAGACTGCTGAGGCTGTCAATAGTCACCGCGGCTACCTTCTGGTTTAGTGAGAAAGTGCTTGTTCAGCCAAAAATCCCTAATTCACAATGTTAGAGAATTTTTGAAAAAATCCTGTATCCAGATTATGATCTAGATCATCACCAAAATATAATGGATTGTTCCTTGGCATGAGTAACACCTCTGATGCTAATCCATTAACTAATCCATTGATCCATTAACTTTTCAATCCTGTATACGGACAGACAAACTCTCCCAAAAAAGTAACCTCCTTGGAGGAGATAATACACACACTTAATACTTATTCATTTATATTATGTATTAGAGATCAAGAAAGGGGGTCAGAAACACATTTCTTTCTTAAATTTTACACGGTAAAGAATTGTAAATTTCATCTGATCTCTCTATCTTTCTATCCAACCTAAGGGCCATTAAACCAATCACATTCACTGTGGCACGAAGCAACAGTTCCCAAAGAGATATATCCACACATCCACTGTGAGAGCATGCAAATTCCACTCCAATCGAGTGTTTAAAATATTCTGGCTGCAAGGCAACATTTAACCACTGCTGCCCCAAACCACCAGAGAGCAGAATTGTACTGAGGACATGAACAGCAGTGGGGCGATGATGTAGGATCATGAATGTATCAGGTTGAGTTTTCTAGGATCACTTCAAATCTGAGTAAGCAAGCATCTGAGCTGCTCTCTGGGAGATTAGATTTTATCCTACCTGATATCAATTTTGATTAACCAAATCATCACCATCCATTCAAGTTGTGTGAGTCTTTTACACTCCTGGAATCAGACACAAACACACACACAGGCTTTGAAATAATGTAGGCCATGGCAGCATGGGATTATCACAAAGGTAGTTCTAATTCAGATAGAATATTAGAGAGAGAAAATTCAGAGAATAAACACAGACCAGGATTAAACCTCAGTCAGCTTCTACTTTCTAATCAGCTATTCCCTCCCAATACTGTTATCTTCCTCATCTCTGTATTAATCTTTGTTGCAATAAGATCATGCAGATATTTTTTGGCCTGATTATAAAAAATGGTGGTTCTAATATCCACAATGTCATTGATATCCAAATGATATATAAACTCTTTTTTTAATCCAATTTCTCCACTAATCTCCATCTAATCAGGCTAAACTTTTTGGACTCAGTTTATAGATAAAGGTATAGTGGAGGATGTTCTTTTTCCGAGTGGATCATAAAATAGTGGTCTTCCAAATTGTCAATTATTCTGGTGATATGTTTACGTATAGCCGTCCTGCATGCTCATCCCCATTTTCACTTGCCGTCGGTGAGTCTGACATAATGTTGCAAATCAAAATTGCAAATCTTCTTTTGGAAAGTAAGCTTGTATGAGCTATGCAAACAGCAACTTTTAAACAAAGCGTGCATGAGGAGATATGCTCTAACGCGTGTTTAATAGCCGTTCCCTATTGGTAGCGGGCAAAGGGTTGTGCATGTGCATTTTTTTTTTAAGTGAAGAGGGCAGGTCATTTAAATTCACGAAAATCCTCCTCTATACCTTTAAGTGGGAACATTAACAGAATTTAAAATATTTATAGAATCACTGGTGCTGCATAAGCAATTAACTTGTGAAGCAATTACAAAGTTTTTACTTAATTATTTCCTTTGATCAGAGCTACTGAGGTTTCCAATCAGGAATTCATGATCTATTATTTCCCTGTTGTATTTATAACTAAAACTAATGTGTATCTATCTTAGCCAGTCCTCAAAGCAGAAAGACAATTGTTTGGCAGAATATTATTAATCCTCATAAGTAAAAAAAAAAAAAAAAAAAAAAAAAAAAAAAAAAAAAAAAAAGCAGTATGCTTAAACTTTACATCATCTGCCAGAGAAATCCTTCTAAAGTTTTCTAAAACTGGAACTGTGAAAAACAACCCTGGGTGATGACTCAAAAAACAACCTTCACAGTGACTTTAGCGCTAAGATTATAAACATTTTACATCCTCGCTGCTTGTTTACAAGGCCTGCCTCCATTTTTCTGTTATTGCAAGTTGGTACACAAGACTAATTGTTCAGTAATAGATGCTTCAGCTGGTTACAACGTACAAAAAAAAAAAGAAAAATTGAAAGTGAGGCAACATATATTCCAAGAATAGTATAGAAGATATGAAGACATGGCAATAGGAGCATAATTTGAACAGAACATCTGGTTTGTTTTACCTGAAAACTGATAATTATTTCGTCTTCCAGCTAAAAAAATTATCAACCTTGTTCCTCATGCTCCAGATTTCAGTATCCACTATAAAAAATATTTCACACAAGGTTTATAAAATTCCCAGTGACAGATTATGCTTCTATAACTAAATTTGATCTATTTTAAGACGTTTGCAAATATTTACCAGGGTTACCACATATTTTGAAGGGTGCTGTATATACCAATGACCAAATTTTGGATCTAACATTTAATTTTGCACATGATCTGAGCATTAAAAAAGGAGACATGGCTGGGATAATGCAGTCATATAAAGGCCTGACAGCAATCTGCAAGCAGATTAGAAAAAAGATATTAAAAAACTGGAAATCAGTATGAAGATGCTGAAACAGATGCAGCCACAGAGAAAGATGAAGATGAAGATTGTGTAACATCAGTGAAAAACATCTGGTGCAGATGAGATATGAGAAGAGAATAAAAGAGAGGTTAGATAGGAGGAGTGTTGCCTTAAAAGCGTTTAGTTCTCGGCTGGTGTATTTATAGCTGGCAGATGCTGGCAAGATTATTAGAGCTATGAACATGGTGGCTTTTTTTCTTACTCATTGTGTATCTAAGCAAGCCCTCCAATATACAAAATTTCAAATGAAAGAGCGTAAATTGTTAAAAGGAATTTGAGAATGAGAATTCTGTGAAAACGCTTTAAGAAAGGTTCAGGCAAGCTCAATCCTTCCATACCTGAATATCCACATTTGCTGCTCTCTAACTTTCAAACTAGTTTTAACACTTCAGAGAGTTGTCAGGAAAATGTACAAGAAATTGTCAAGTAAAACCATCTAAAAATACATATTCAGAGACATACTCCTGCAGGCCTATTAAAGGGTTAACATTTGCCATATTCTAAAGCTTATAATAGGTTGTAATCCTTTCAAAGTCACCATAGGCAAATACATCATTAAATGTTGCCTTTGGCTTCATGGAGTTTGTTCATTTGATATTACCGGTAAAAAAAAATTTTCTTCCAACCCAAATACTGAAGAGAATTGCCTACAATGAGAGGCCACCCCTCCTTTTGTGAGCGCCGTCCATTTCATGACATCACTCTACCATGTCACAGAAGTGGCCAAGCAATCTGCTGGAATCCTTGGTCTTCTTAACTTTATCTGCACACTTATATCTCCACAACCTCTTAGGCATTTATAGATCAGCTTTATTTTTCTCAGATCAAAAGTCATACTAAATACTCCTTAAAAGGGGTTGTACCAGCAACTCCTTACTCAATTCTTACTGTAATAACTTGTTGGAATAATTATGTATAAGATACTTAATGTTTGTTCTTATGATGTAAAATGTGTGACATATTACTGTTCAAGAGAGGTGTTGCAAAAGCAGTATAGGTAAACTCTCTGGAAGTATTGCTCAAGCTTATCGAAACCAGGAGATTCTCGGACCATTTGACCGCAAGACTTTTGAATGCAAATTAACCTGTTCACTGAGGCTGCAAATTGAATAGTATTTCTTGTTTCCTATTCCTTTATCGCAACCTCAGCTTGTGTAATTAGGGACCCCCCTCTAACTTTACTAAATAGCGAGGAGAAAGCTGAGATTTGTAAACACTGCAGTCTCTTCCTACTCTCCTCACAGGTAAAACTAAATTAATTGTCTCTGCGCCTTCTTCCTTTCCCTGTATGTATGTATGTATGTATGTATGTATGTATGTATGTATGTATGTATGTATGTATGTATGTATGTATGTATGTATGTATGTATGTATGTATGTATGTATGTATGTATGTATGTATGTATGTATGTATGTATGTATGTATGTATGTATGTATGTATGTATGTATGATGTTTTAGGTGCTTAGACCTGACATAACTACTCAATATTTCCTAAATACATTTTATGAAAGCATTTTTTTCCTGGATGTTACATCAATACCGTGTTACTTTTCCATCTGATTGCTGTTACACACTAAATTATAATGATACAGGATGCATCTTCTATCTGATTTTCTTTCTGATATTATGCCATAACTGCACATAGCTGAATTATTTTAGCAGTCATCTCGATCTACAAAAGCAGTCTTTTCAGTAGCGGTGTGATTGAACTTTATTGCTCTCACACTGGATAATTTACCTCTGCACATAACCCATCCCCTTGGGGAGCGGTGGGCTGACATCGTGGGGCGCCCGGGGAACAGTGTGGGGTTAAGGGTCTTGCTCAGAGACCCAGAGTGGCAGTCTCTGGGAGTGGGTCTCACACACAGAACCTCAGAATTCATAGCTCTATACCCTAACTACTAGGTCCCTCAAGTGTGCATGTCACATAAAACATGTAGGTGCAGTTAACTCCCAAATTCGGACTATTTAGTACGGTAGGTTTACAAACAATAGAGGGCTAAATGAAACACAGCACATTCTATGGTTGCAAAGACTATGCATAATTAAATAGCTAAAGGAGATTTCCTGCTTTATTTATATATTCATGTTTTGCAGAATGAGTGAGAAACACTGAATGCACTTCGAATGTTGTAAGACTTAAAGTCATAGTGAAAAAAGTAGTTCCTAAAACAACTTTCATTGCAAAAGCATTCCGTGCTTGGGCTCAAGATGTTACACAACACCTGATCTTATCTGAAAAGTATAGAGAATAATCTGTCTTATTAAATCCCCTGAATGGGGAAAACAAACATTTCATATTACATTTCTATTTATTTTGACACCTGGCCTACATGTATATGTACACCTGGCCAAAAAAAGTAGGGATTTTGTTGTGATTGCACAACACAAAGGCTGATGAATAGTTTAGATACACTAGGTAAGGGTGCAAGCCCTGCTTTCCTCTTCATCTTTTTTCTTTAATAAAATTGTACTTGCTAAAAAAATGGCCAGTGAAGTTATGTTGTTTAGCCATTTAACAAAGTTTCTTGCTTTCTGACACTTGAGACAAATTAACACAGCATAAAGCACAACATATCACTGTTAAACCTAGACTTTTCACAGTTTATCAAAAACAACTACTTGGCAAGCTTAAACTCTCCATGAGTAAATCAAACTGCGCCCAGCCATGCTTTCTGTGATGAATCAAAAGTTTATTGAAAAAATATCACATATGGATTTTTTGTAGGACAAAAAGAGGCAAAAAATATAAATATTTACTTATGTTAACATCTATTGACATGTTCTTAACTATGGAACAATTAAACTCATACAGTTAGATTGATTAGTTTATAGCCCTGGCAGTAGTTAACTAAAATTAAAAACGGACAGGAGTATGACAATTTTAGACTTAACTGTATATTAGTAACAAATTAAAACAAATTTTACTCTCCAGTTTGGTCCACAACAAGATTAGGATCTCATATACTTTCTTTTTTTAAGTTCTTAAATAATGCCATCGTTAGGTTAAAAAAACTAACACATGGGCAAAGCACTTACTTTTGTGTGTCTTCTTTGAACTCCAAGTTTCTATTTCTATTTCTGCACAAGCTGCAGCAAGAATACCTCACAGATTTGAATCAGCCTTATTTTTTTGAAGGTGGGTGTTTTGAAACAGGATTTCCTGCATTTTTTTTAAAAGTGAGCTCCTCTTAATTAAATTTACTGTAGCAAGTGCAGACATAAGAACGTGGGAGAACTGAGTGCTTTGGGTATTATATTACACATGGAAGTTTGTAAAAGCATTTGTACTGTTGCTGCCCTGTGTTTCTAATGTTTTTAGTACTGTGTATTGCAGCGATCTTTACTGATAGGCTCTAAAATAAAATTGAATACATTTGAAATGTATAAGATAAATAAAAAAATAAAATGTATTACAGTACACCCTAAAAAATTTTGTGATCTGCCGTTCTGGGATTTTTGGTTCTGTTTAGTTTTCACTTTGGGTTTTCAGTTAGGCCTGGATTTATGTTATTCTGGTTTTAATGTTAATGTTATATCTTTTTTTTTTAGTACTTCTTAGTCCTACTGTTCCTGTTTTTTTACTTATCTTATATTTAGCATCCCTTAGTCTTTGCTCTAGTTTTATTTTGTCATTCATTATTTAAAGTTATCTTTAAGTTATATTTCCCAATTTGTCTCCATTGCCCCCAGTGTCACCTTCCTTCCAATTAGCTTTTTTCTAGTTCTTTCTCTGCAAACCTGTTCCTACAATCTTTTTCCATTTAGTCTCCTCCTTCTTGTATATATACCCCTCCTTCTCTTTGTCTTTTCTGGATCGTCGTCATTATATCATGTTTTCATTCGTTTTTGTCACTCATCTCCTGATAACACGGTTCTGGTTCCCATGTTCTTTGGATGTTTAATTTTGGACTTATACTTTGGCTGCAATAAATCTGCAAGAAATCATCTTTGCCTCAGCCTCTCCATTTTTGGTCCAGATACAAAGTTCTCCATTTACTGACAAAAACACAACACAGTATCAATAAATACACCAGACTACCGCTCTGCCTGTGTCCAGCAGGAGCCATACTAAATAGGGACAAGAGAGAGTTAAAATACAAAGAAGAATCAGGATTGAAAATAGTGCAGTAGAAGTGTTCAGGCAATAGAACCTTTTCAAGAGGGTGTCATGGTCTTGGTTCAGTTGTTCTTTATTTTGCTCCTTGTTTTCTAGTTTTATTGGTTTAATTCCAGTTTTGTTGTAATTTCTAGATTTATGTTAGTTCTCATGTTTTTCTGTTCTCTGTTGCCCTCGTTTGTGTGTGTGTGTTCCTTTCCCCTTGGCTCCCTCGCTGTCTCCTCTCACACCTGCTCCTTGTCAGCTCGTTGGCCTTCCCTTTGTCTCTGTCAGCTATACATGCTCTCTTTCTGCTCTCACTCTTTTTTGGTTCCTTGTCTTTGCTGTCCTCCCATGCTGTTGTCCACCTACCTTGTCTCTCCCTGGCTCCTAGTGTTTGGTTTCCCCAGATGTCTCCATAGCTCTGGTTTGCTTTTCTTTATTAGTTGGATTTTTGCATCCCTGCCTTTGTTTACTTTTTCCTTTGATTAAATCCACAAGAAATCACCTCAGCCTCTCTGCCTCTGCATTTGGGTCCTAAACCACAACCAACCCTGACAGAGGGATCAGGATAAGCGGCTAAACTTACATCATTTACCTGTATGCTTCCTAAAAGTGTCTTTGAAAAAGAAGCTGATTAGTTAGTTAGATAATAAAGTAAAAAACCTTGTCTTATTTTTGATCAGGGCCTGCTATTTAAATCCCATATAAAAGAGTTTTCTAGAAATTCCTTCTTTCATCTGCAGAATATTGCAAAAATTAGAAATATCAGGTCCACGGGTGATGCTGAGAAACTAGTCCATGCATTTGTTAGTACAATGCTGGACTATTGTAATTCTTTGCTATTAGAAAGTCCACAAACTGTAGTTAAAAGCCTTCAGCTTATCAGTAATGCTGCAGCCAGCTTTCTGATGAAAATAAAAAAGAGAGATCATATCTCTACTATCCTAGCTTCTCTTCATTGGATTCCTGTTAAGTCCAGAATAGAATTTAAAATCTTTCCTCCTTCTCACAACAAATAAAAAAATAAAAAAAAAAGTGTAAATATGCAGTATTTTTGGTTTGGTGTTATCAGTGTGATGCAGACTTTGTGACATGATTTAGTTTCTTAACAGTTCAGCAGTCTGGTGGCATTGGGGAGGAAACTGTTGCAGAATTTGCTGGAACTGCATTGAATGTTAAGTCTTTTCCCCGAGGGCAGCAGGGAGAACAGTCCATGGTTGGGGTGTGAGGGGTCATTAATGATATCACAGGTTCGGGACACGCAGCAAATTTCTTTTATGGAGGGAAGAGGAGCACCGATGATCTTCTCTGCAGTTCCCACTACTCTCTTTACTTTCTTCCAGTCTGAGGCACTGCAGTCTCCACACCACACAGTGAGACAGCTGGTCAGACAGCTCTCTATGATGCTTCTGTAGAACGCCATGAGGATGGGTGGGGGCAGGTGGGCTCTCCTCATCCTCTGCAGGAAATACAAGCACTTTTGTGCCCTTTTGAATAGTGAATTTGTGTTTATAGTCCAGGTGAGGTTGTCTGTGATGTGCATCCCCAAGAATTTGGTGCTACTGCTGAGCTGTGATGAGCAGTGGTTAGGCCGGTTCTTCCCGAAGTCAACGATGATCTCCTTTGTCTTCTCCTTTTCAGGATCAGGCTGTTATTTTTGCCCCAGGCAACCAGCAGCTCCACCTCCTCTCTGTAGTCCTGGTCACTGTCGTCTCTGATGAGGTCCACCACCGTGTTGTCGTCTGCAAACTTCACAATGTCATTGGTGGTGCTCAGCGTTTGGGGGTGGATGCCCGGGACGGGTGCTGGCTTATTCCTGGCGGCTGCTTCGTGGGGCCTGGCCCCCGGGGCCCAACCGAGGCTCCTGCCAGTGGGCGGTGCACCCCTGGTGCGTCGGATCCCCGGGGCCCATGTCCAGTTCCACTTTGGGATGGATGGCTGCCAGCGTCTGGGCCACGGGCCATCGCTCCGCTTCCCGGAGGGAAGATTTCCTGCCTGGGTTGGCCCCTCTTGGGCACCTTTGCTCTGGGGATCCCTTTGGGTGTCTGGGGTTTTGGGCCCCTCGGCCCTTGCCTTGGTGCCCTGGTGGGGCAGGTCTATGGCTATTCACAACCAATATTGAGCATTTTCCCTTTGCATAAACTTTACATGCAAAAGTGCACTCTCACAAACAACTACAGGTGTTTGGTTCCAGGCACTTAGATATTCAATTCCATACAGAGAGCCAATATTCTTATCTTCAGCTACCACTGTATACATGTAAGATTAAATAATACCACTTATACTTCAGCGATAGTATCAAGGTACTACTTTATTGTCTTTCTATTATACTTGTTTTGCTGTTCTTTTTTTACATCTCTCTTTGCAGGTGATGAAGCAGAGTGAAGACGTTTCATCATTATCTCCTCTATCTTTCATCTTTTCTCATTTTTCCTGTTTTTCTTTCCTGTTCTACTTACATTGCAGTGTCCATATAATCTGTAATACTCCCTGAATGAATTATAATAAAGCTATTTACATGCATAAATCAAGCAGAACACTATGGCAATAGCCGTACTGCTCCACTTGTGAAAGCAAAATGTGTTGAGCTCTTTTTTGACAAAAAAAAAAATAATCTCACTCAGAGTATTACTTTGTTTAACCAACTTCACTTACAGAGATGTGAAGTTGAAATACTCCTGTGGTCTGCAGAGAATGGTAGCAACCACATCAATATGCCAAGAACTGATAGTGTGCATTTTCATCCCCATGTCCCTAAGCAGCCATCTAGTACTCTGCAGTCTTTGAAAAAAAGTTCTCACCAAACTGTTGAGCCGCAGCTCAGGTGGGGCCTGTATTGACAGAGTTACAATAACATGCATTGGGAAAGAAGTGTCAAAACTTGTTGCATCATGCCCACCTTGGAACTGTGTTTGGGAATTAAGGTTTCATTTCTAATTCACGCTTGTTCTATGCTGTCAATCTTCACTTTTTGTGAGGGCTAATGCCTATGCACTTTCAGTCCTTAGGCTCTAACATTCTGTGCTTTTGTCATTGGTTGCTGTTTAACAAAGGTTAAATATGGAAGTGAATCCACACCCCCAAGTGTTTGGTGGAGCCATATTTGATTGTGAAAATTGACTATACAGACCCAACAAAATTTGGCCATAAACCAGCTTCTTGGTGCTCAGTTAATCAGAGAGAGCAGCAGTCTCTATGCATTGCTAAAGGGAAGTCTTAAAATATACGTGGACTATCGGCAGCTGAAAAGCAAAACCTAAAAAAACCCTTTTCCATTGCCATGCAACAAGGAGTCCTTGGATGCACTCCCAGGCACTTGCTGGTTTTCAGCTTTACACTTGGTAAGTGGCTCTAACCAGTGGCGGGCGATGCGTCTAGTACTTAGCCCTTCAGTGGGCGTCCCTGAACTCAGAAACAAGAGCTTACCAAAGGTTCCTGTTCACTGAATGTAATAACTGGCACTGAGGGAATGCAAAGGGTTACTTGCATATTTGCAACAATCGATGTCAAGTGGGTTGATATCACCACTTTCACATTTTAATTAAGAAACCACTAATAGCAATCAAATATGAAATGTAACATGCACAAGCATAACCGGGAGGAATATACCTCCCGGTATAATATAATCAATCAAGCAAGAAGCCCAATTAAGACAACCACAATCCTCTAATCTATAACCAGGGCTCTGCCATATTAACATCATCTTCAGCAGTTCAGATTCAATATTCATCTAATTATCAGATAAAATAACACGTAAAGCATGAAATAAGATATATCATACTCACCAGAGATGCTGGTAATGCCTGTTTCTGTCTTTGTGCAGGAAGTCTCATTTAGCATCAGCCATCGAGACCAACACTTTTAACAAAAGCAAATCTAAAATGCAGATTTTTGCTAGCTTAACATGGCTGTAAACAGTTTGCTCTAACTGACCAATTAGAGGACAGAAAATGCTGACATTAGGGTGAGCCCTATAGCTGACTCCTGGTGAAAATCTAAAATCTGATTGGTTGAAGAAAACGTTCCTCATGAATATTGTTAAGGTAAGATCAGCCAGCACTGCTGGTTCTGGAGGCAATGAGCAAATTTGATTTACAATGCAGCGCACTAAGGCTTTAATCTGATTATACAAAAAATACAGCAAACACATAATTGTAATAGAAGCAGTGCAGTCAAGAGAAAGGCTACAAAATTAAGAGAATGGATTGTTTGAAATACAAATTAATACAGTTGGATAGAGGAAAATTCAAGCTTTATTTTTTGAATGTAAGTTAGTGTTTCTGATTGATATTATGCCAGCAGTCAAGGCCATGAATGCTCTGACCACCCACCACTGGTTCTAACCAGGTACCTGTTGTGGAGGCAGACTTCCACAAAACAGCATTCTGTACTCCAGTTAGTTTATTTACATTCAATAAAATGCCATTTCTGCTTTGTAATGTGCCCTCTACATTGCACTACTCCCTCGGCAGGGAGTAGTGCCTACACAACGACGCTGGCAAAGCTGACTCAGTTCCTTTTTCAGCTTGTACACTTAATACCCAATACTACCATCTCCCTATTACCATTAATGGGCTTAGGTTCTTACTTCAGTTTGCAAGCCACTACCATCTAGTGGGTGCACCAATGAGGTAGTACCCAATTCAGAACATTGGTGAGTGCTTGATGGATAAGTATTACAGAACTTGGAAAAGTTAACCAGGAAGCTAACAATTTCACCTGTGCTGGTTGATGTGATGGTGCTCCACTTCAAGACCTATGTTACTGATGGCTCTAAGGAGATGCTTCAGCTGCTGTTGCCTGTGACGATGAAGGATGAGGTCATTCTCATCAAAATCATGGCCATTGGGGTATAGAAAGACTGTCACCCTTGGAGGGCAAGATGTTACTGGCTAATGATGTCCTCTGACATGGCTGATTGGTTGCATGGGATGTTAGCAATACTATAAATACTGTGCAGACATAAATAGGACTTCTACCCCCACAGGTGAGTCTGGAAAGGACTTCATCACTCTTGAACCTTCAAAGGATGGGCCGGAAAGTGTGCTTGTTTTAACTGATGTTTTCACCAGGTACAACCTGGCCATACCAACCACAAATCAGCCATATCAGCCATCCCTATAGCCGCTATTCTAACAGTCTTCTACTGTTAAAGGAAAACCATACCCAGATTGCCACTAATGTGAATGTTCTCGTTTTTGAATTTTTAAGCCTATATTAACCAGCAACAACACAAATACAAGTACCTCGCTGCCATACTTTAGAACACCAACTGGGAATATTAAATAGGTTTTATCCACAGGATTTGTTTTGGTAGGTCAGTAGTCAAGTAAATTAATAAACAAAACAAATTTGTATTAGTATTCCTGCATTGATCATTTTATTCTGTCATTTTAAAGTTCTCATGTTTACATGTCAGGTCTTGCCTGAAGATACTTCTTTCTTTGTCTAACAAAGGTTAGTGGTTTTATTCACCTAATGCCTGGGCAACTAAAAGTGCATAATTACATTTAATCCTCTTATTTATAAAACGTTTAAGCCTGTTGATCCTACAGTAGAAGCACATACTGAATGTTTTAACCATAACCATGGTTTTCCCACAAGATGTATTTTCCCAGAGCCTTGGCCTTTTTACCCACCCAATTCCTCTAACACCCATCTATCTAAAGTGTTTTAAGATTAAAAGCATGATGAAACATTTCCATACATCACTCTGTATTGACATATCCTTTGCAGCATTTTGAAAAAAAAAAAACATTCTGGAGCTATTAAAATCATTCTTGTAAACCACATATGTCAAAGTCAAGGCCCACAAATTGTCTAGCCATGCCCCCCTGGATGATATTTAATTACACATAACATTAGAACCCACAGGCCACGGCCGCTTGTGTGCGCTGCTGTGACTTTGCAGGCTACCGTTGCATTGTGTGGAATGTAGTGGTGGTGTGGTTGTGTTGGACGCACTACCACTACATTCCCAGGGGAAAACATGATTGTGTTTTTCTTTTATTTTAATTTTTTTGTTGTGCTTTGCATGTTTGGATTGTTTTGGTTTTCGCTTTTCACCCTTTAACATTTTTGATTTATGATCAGTATTGAAGCATGGTCTGTGCTACACTCTGTGGGTCTAGATACGGCCGAGGCGATGAGGAAGTGGGGGCGAGTTTCGTCCGACAACGTAGGGACATGGCGGCGAAAAAGAACGGGGATCCAAGTGGAAAAAAGATCCCAGCGTTCTCCCGCACCTCAATCTTCTAGCTGGTCCAACTTCACGAGTTGTTCTCCGCAATTTCGGTCATAAAAACAAAACAAGCCAGCCTCCTGTCTGCGGCACTGTGTGCGGTCAGTCACAATTTGGAAGAGGTGCAGCGGAGTGCCTGCAGAGGGGACGGGGACGGCTTTTTGTTCACTGCTACACCTACACAGAGGACCTGGTTTCGAAGTATAAATCAGCCGCGATTCATCACAAAATTTGTACTTTTCGTTTTACAAGATGTGATTTTCTTTGAAGGAAGTACTGTTTTGTCTGTGTGCCATACATGTAGGTTTTTGCATTTTATTTAATTTATTCATATTTTTCCATTCAATGGGCTCAGGGAAAATGCAAATAAGAGCCATGAGAGAGAATAAAACTGATTTTATTATTATTTTTTCTCATTTTACTATTTAAAAGAAGTGATTGGTAGGATCCTAGAGCAGCACAGTAATGCATTGTCGGGTTATAAGGCATACACTTTCATTTATGTATTTATCTTAAGTTATTAATATAATAAAAGTTTATTAATAATATTGATGTTTTTTTTTCTTAAGACAATGTGTTAGGTCTTTGTTCAATAGGCTATGTTCATTTCAATATGTTTTAATAAACATTTAACCAGTCAGGCCCTCGGTTTATAGCAAATTTGTTTGTTTTTTTGGCCCTTGGTGTATTTGACTTTGACATCCCTGTTGTAAACTATTACACGCTATGTGTCATGGTTTTGGTTCTGTTTAAGTTTTATTTTTTTGTTTTCATTGGTTTTATTTCCATGTTTTGGTTATTTTTTACTTATTTGAGGTCTTGGGTATTTCTTGTTTGCCTTCTGTTGCCCTCCTCTGTCAGTCTCCTTTTCCCTAGCTCCTTTCTAGACTTCTCTGTTCACACCTGCTCCCAATCTGCTAATTAGCCTGGTCTTTGTTTCTCTCTCCCATATACAGGTGCTGGTCATAAAATTAGAATATCATGAAAAAGTTGATTGATTTCAGTAATTCCATTTAAAAAGTGAAACTTGTATATTATATTCATACATTACATACAAACTCATATATTTCAGATGTTTATTTTGTTTAATTTTGATGATTACAAATGACAACAAATGAAAATCTCAAATTCATCATATCAGAAAATTAGAATATTACTGAAGACCAATAAAAACAAAGGATTTATAGAAATGTTGGCCAACTGAAAAGTATGAACATGAAAAGTATGAGCATGTACAGCACTCAGTATTTAGTTGGGCCTCCTTTGGCCTGTATTACTGCAGCAATGCGGCGTGGCATGGAGTCGATCAGTCTGTGGCACTGCTCAGGTGTTATGATAGCCCAGGTTGCTCTAATAGTGGCTTTTAGCTCTTCTGAATTGTTGGGTCTGGTGTATTGCATCTTCTTCTTCACAATACCCCATAGATTTTCTATGGGGTTAAGGTCAGGAGAGTTTGCTGGCCAATTAAGAACAGGGATACCATGGTCCTTCAACCAGGTACTGGTAGCTTTGGCACTGTGTGCAGGTGCCAAGTCCTGTTGGAAAATGAAATCTGCATCTCCAAAAAGTTGGTCAGCTGCAGGAAGCATGAAGTGCTCTAAAACTTCCTGGTATGTGGCTGCGTTGACCCTGGACCTCAGAAAACACAATGGACCAACACCAGCAGATGACATGGCACCCCAAACCATCACTGACTGTGGAAACTTTACACTGGACTTCAAGCAACGTGGATGAAGTGCCTCTCTTCTTTTCCTCCAGACTCTGGGACCTTGATTCCAAAGGAAATGCAAAATTTACTTTCATCAGAGAACATGACTTTGGACCACTCACCAGCAGTCCAGTCCTGTTTCTCTTTAGCCCAGGCAAGACGCTTCTGACGCTGTCTGTGGTTCAAGAGTGGCTTGACACAAGGAATGGGACAGCAGAAACCCATGTCTTTCATACGTCTGTGTGTGGTGGTTCTTGAAGCACTCACTCCAGCTGCAGTCCACTCTTTGTGAATCTCCCCCACATTTTTGAATGGGTTTTGTTTCACAATCCTCTCCAGGGTGCGGTTATCTCTCTTGCTTGTACACTTTTTTCGACCACATCTTTTCCTTCCCTTCGCCTCTCTATTAATGTGCTTGGACACTGAGCTCTGTGAACAGCCAGCCTCTTTAGCGATGACCTTTTGTGTCTTGCCCTCCTTGTGCAAGGTGTCGATGGTCGTCTTTTGGACAACTGTCAAGTCAGCAGTCTTCCCCATGATTGTGTAGCCTATAGAACTAGACTGGAAGACCATTTAAAGGCTTTTGCAGGTGGTTTGAGTTAATTAGCTGATTAGAGTGTGGCACCAGGCGCCATCAATTTTGAACCTTTTCACAATATTCTAATTTTCTGATATGATGAATTTGAGATTTTCATTTGTTGTCATTTGTAATCATCAAAATTAAACAAAATAAACATCTGAAATATATGAGTTTGTATGTAATGTATGAATATAATATACAAGTTTCACTTTTTAAATGGAATTACTGAAATCAATCAACTTTTTCATGATATTCTAATTTTATGACCAGCACCTGTATGCATCTCCTGCTCAGTCACGGTTGCTGGTTTGTCATCATTTCTTTGCCCCCTTCTTGTGATTATTACTAATTCTCAATTTTTTGTGGATTTATTTATGTTTTAGAGTTTTGCTTCTGCTGCAGCCCTTTTTCATTAAATCTGCAAGTAACCACCTTCAGCTTAAGTGTCTGCATTTGGGTCCTGTAAAACCTCCACCCAACTGTGACACCATGAAAGGTAAGGTTATTTCACCAAATTTCACTTCCTGACTCAAAATTCAATACAGCTATGAACATCCACATCAACATTTAATATCACTTTGAGATCAATAGATTTTTTGAGTTTAAATGATATACATGATATATCATTTAAAATACTAACAAGTAAGCTAGTAGAATTATTAGCTTTCTTCCAGAAAACTTCTCAAGTATGTTAGAATAAATTAAAAGTGCTACATCCTTTTTAGACTTTTTAGTCTTTCCCGTAACATATTTATGCGCTGGGAATATATTTTCCCACTGACGGATGCATTAATTAAATCATAGACCCTGTAAAATGGTCTTTTAAAAGGGTCTTTTAGTGAAACATTTCTTTAGTTTGTAAGTTTTATTGCTTAGATCTGAAGCACCATTTTACAAAAGAAATCCAGTGAACAATGGGAAGCTTTATAAAGCCAAGGGATTGAAGATAAGCCAACATCAGTATGAGAGCAGAGGGGTGAGTGAGGAAATAAACACAGGATTAACAGAGATGTCACATACATGGATGGAAAAAATAGTGTCAGGCTCATATCAGACATAACATAAAGAGTACCACTGATACACCTCTGCTAAATAGAGAAAACTCTGACTATTTAGATGTATTTTCTTATATTTCTTATATGCTTCAAAATATGTGCATAAACTAAAGAATAAATAAAATCAGGGTCAAACAGATAAAGTGAGAGACCGATGTAAATAAAAGAGGAGGGGTAAAACATGCAGAGTGAGGGGTGAGAGGAGGGGCAAAAACAGCAGAGGAAATACCTCAGATTATGCTTTGGTGTCAGATGCTGTAGTGACAGATAAAGAATAGGGAACGAGAAATCGAGGCACAGGGAGAAAAAAAAATAAAGTGTCTCTGTGGGTCAGCTGGACTGCAAAAATGACTGAGATCAAAGGAGAACAGTCTATGGATGTACAGGAGGGGAAGTTGATAAAGAAGGTCAGTGGTTATGATTTCAGTATATGACTGCAGCGTGCAAAGTTATGCCAGTGATGCAGATGCAAAATTAACTTTGTGTGTAATGTGAGATTCTCTTTTTTTTTTTTTGTACACAAGTTGATCATTTTATGTTTACTTTCTTTTTTTTTTTTATAAGTGACTTTTGTTCAGTTTGGTTGACAACAGTGTTTTTATTAGAGACTCTAATGCGGCACTGGTTGACACCATTGGCACTATTCTCTAGGGTTCCATTAAAAAGAAGATTGAATCCTTCAGACGATGGAGTTCAGCGAGCATAAAGAGGCCCCCCAAGCCCAAAGCCAAGACCCTAAGTCTTTCCTCCCCTGATGGAGACCATGATGATCTGTGGCTGCCAGAAGGAGACAAGAGAAAGCTGCACCCAATTGTTGCTTCAGTCTTTGGACAGGTAGGACAATAATATGGAAAAATGGGTCACTTCTGAGTTCATACGCTGGGTTTTTTCATTGCTGGACTGACATTCTGATATAAGCCCTTGTCAGACATACACTGCTTTCAGTTAATCAGATGACAGCTGGACATCTATATGTCATGTCTTAAAAACACTCTATGTAGCAATTTGTGACAGTAGCAGTAATCTGATGAGGTCAGGCATAAAAACACAAGTATCATTTGTTTAATCCACGGCTGCATGTTTGCTAGCTTACTGTTAGCTGTTACTGTTAGCTGTTACTGTTACACTGTTACCACCTCAGCCTTGATTTGCCATAGCTTTTCTTATTGATGTGGTTCATCATAGAGATGCAGTTTGAGCATAGAACAATAACTTTAGATGAGAGAAAAGTGGTATTGTCTGCAGCTCCCATCCATTTCCAGTGTTCATGCAAATAATTATTTTCTTATACCTTTTCACATTTTTTCCCCTTATGAATTCAAACATTTCTATTTTTTGGGACAAATTGTAAAACAATTATTTTCAGAATAATCTTTGGGACATTAACTTAGGACATTTAACTCGTCTCTCTTAGTAGTAGTGGGCTGCTGTTGAACTGCCCTGTTCATCATTGTTCTTCTTAAACAGATGTAAGTCTTGTTCAGCGATCCAGCTGGGGGGGATTCGAAGCAGGGAACTTGCAGCCTTCACAAGATGCAAATGTCCTATTCCAACCAAGTTCCAAATCCACAAGAAGAGAAGTGTTAAAAATAAAATGACTACATGGAGGAACTGTGCTGAAGATCTCTATAAACTATTTGGAAAATAGAAACTGTTACTTGAATGGTTTGAAGGCCTCAGGGGTGAGCTATTCTTTTGGAAACTAAGAAATAGACAGAGGCTCAAAATATTCTAAAACAGCGGAAGATATGGTAAAAGTAGCATTATATCTGTTTAAGAAGAACAATGATGAATAGGACCGTGTCCTTAACTCTGCATTTTATAATTGAATTGGTATCCTACGTCCAGTGTGTAGGAGGGCTTGATGTAGGAGTAGGGAATCATGTCAATTAATTTAAATGGTAAAAAAAAGGATCAACCTAAATAAGGAGCAGACCTTCACAATCTAGAAGTGTTTAGTCCTGTTTCTCTCCTAGACGTATCTATTTGCTTAGTTTTTTCTGTAACTAAATATATGTGGTCTCCTTCATCTGTTTGAAATGAAAGCTGGCTCAGACTTAATTTTTTCTATCCTAGAGAGACTCACCAGTGGGGCTAGTTTAATTACCTTTTCCAGTATAGAAAGTATTTATAGATGAGTACTTTGGTTTCCTTGTACCACCAGTCGGACTCAGAGGATGGCCGCTCACACTGAGCCTGGTTCTGCTAGAGGTTTCTTACGGTTTAAAAGGTTTTCCTCTCCATTGTCACCACAAACATGCTCAGTGCCAGAGATTGCTGTAGAGTCAAAGACAAAATGCAAGCGAATATCAAATTGTCTCTCCAAAATGCCTTGAGATAACATTTGCGGACAATTAGGAGCAGTATAAATAAATTGAATTGAATTCCTGCATATACTGCATATGATGAAAACATACATATAACATAAATGACTTTGCAGACCTCTGAAAAGCAGCACATTTTGCTTCGGATTGTGAACTATACCTATAGCTAAAACGTGCACATCTTCATCATGACTTTTGGAGTCCAATGTTTAAGCTGCTAACTGTTTCCCTCCATAAATCACAATCTCACAATGTTAAAGATCCTGCATCTAGATTATGATCTGGATCATCACTGAAAATTAAATGGATTGTTCCATGGCATGAGACACACCTGGTAAAAATGTCATTAAAATCTGTTCATAACTTTTCAAATTATCCTGTACACAGACAGACTATCCAACATACAGATATAACCTTATTGGCAGAGGTAATGACAATTGAATGATTTAGTCCTATGAACTTAAATAAGCATAATATAGGAACAAGCAAAATATCAGCTCTAATGTAATCATAATAGTGTTTTTGTTTTGTTTTACTGCTATAATATGTAGTGAAAGTGATGGGTCCTTTATTTAACATGGTAATGCAGGATTTTCCAAAGCAGAAATGAGAGTAAATATAACAGCAGTAGTCATACAATGCAAACTTTAACTTAAGCCTTCCAGAGGAAGAAAAAAAATAATTTTTTTAATTTGTAATCCATAGAAACAGCAACAGATGGACTGAATGATGAGAAAAAGAAGGTTGGGCTTAAAGAAACACAGAAGAGACTGATTGCAATGTAAAGAGAGATTAGGGCTTAGAGGACAGTTCAGTTAAAATCCAGAGGACAGTTTAACTTTGAGGAACAAGATAAGTTCTAGTACAATCTGACCACTGAATGGCAGCCAGTTCTTATAAGCACAACAATTGCATGTCAGTGTGGCCATGTTCATGCTGTAGCATTTAATGCCAAATTTTAACTCCTGAAATCTGACTTTTTTGAGAGGTCGTCCACATTACTTTCAAAATGCTGCCTCTATCTGACTCCATTGTGGACAGTTGTAGCATGGCCATCCAGTGATGGTTCACTGGATGGCCAAAAGGAGGTCACCGATCTCTGGCACTGTTTGGTGCTATTGTGACTGATGTCCTGAGGGGTTGTTTTAAAATTTCCACATTTTGCTTTTTAATCTTTATTCCTTTCATTTTGTGAATTTCATCAGTCCTTTCTGAACACCAGAGCATGCTGCTGCCACAAACCTCTATTCTAGTTCTGGTAATTCAGTTTTTTGTGTTGTTTCCTCTCTTAGTTGCCTTTTAGCCCACTTTTCAGCAAAATCAGTCTAGATAATATCACTTTCTTACCAGCTTCAGTCAGCATCTTCATGTGGTCTTTTTTTTTTTTGTTCTTTTGGGAATTTTGAACCAAAACACAGAACCCATCTGCCTGTCCAATGGTCATAGCTGGACATTGCCATGCGTAAATCAAGCGGAACAAAGTTGCACCTTTGCACCTTTTGGGATTGTAGCCAAGGATGAAGCAGACTTCAGAGTTCTCTTCCAGATATATTAACTGATTTCTTTTTAAAATGTTCATGTTGTCACAAAGGAAAAGTGTGGTTTAAAGAGTCACTTTAAAATCCCCACATGTGCCTATAGCTGCAACTGGCTGCGTTAAAGACTTGATGAACTGGCTTGATATAAAAATTAGTTTGCTAACCCTAATGTATAGTTAAAAGGGTTCAGATTGTGCAGAACATCTCTAAATGTTTTGGTTTAATTCGAAAGTAAAAATGTCAAACACAAATGTATATATATATTTTTTCCATAAATACTTACTAGTAAAAAAATTTTTCAATACAAGAATAATAATTTCTGGGTAGTAAATATACTTTATCAAGTATATATGTCCATACTCCAGTTTTGTGTTGTGCAGACAATGTAATGAGGGCATTAGAATAAAAACAAGAACAGATTTAGCAGACAGATTTAAAAGTGGGTTAGTTGCTGAACCATTATGACGGTGGAGCAACAGTTGGCACTATACTCATGAATGTAGATAACAAGAAAAAAAAAATGCAGTGTCGACTTTTCGGTGACATTTTACCTTCATCTATCCCCTCTTGGTTAGGTTTGCTTTGGATCTCTTATCTATAGGACCTCTGGGACCTTAAAGGGAATTCAGATGTAACTTTTACGTTACACTGAAAAGCACCAGAGAATTTCTGAACAGGTGCAAAGGGCATAGCCGTTGTTCTATAGAGGGTTGGTGTTTGAGAATGAGAGCAGGAAATACGGAGTAATCCACACATTATATGGTTGAAGACTAAAAAAGGATGTCAGGTCAAACAGAGTTTTGACTAAAGGACATGTGGCTTCAATGGGCAATCTTTTGCTGCCTTCGACGTACATATTTTTTTCTTTCTCATCTTCTCCTTACTGTTTTGATTTGTGACACATTTAATTCCTAATATTTCAAATAAATAAGGGAATATTAAATAAACTGTTAAAATGAACAACCTTTGTTGGTTGTTATATACAGTATATTGCAGGTGTTATAAATACAGCATGTTGGCTCTATAAAGGGTTTTATAGGCAAACAAATTGTGGCATACAAAATGCACAATAAAGAATAATTCCCTATTTTATTTCTTGGTAATGGTGTGCATTTATCAAAACCTTTTAAAAGAGAAATGCACATTTGGGAAACATTTCAAAGTGGAAGAACTCCTAGAGAACAAATGACAATTAGAGTTTTATTGACATGGGAGATATACAGTGGAAACAAAGGAAGATATAGGCATAGAAAATAAAGATCTTATGAATTAAGCATGTTATGTTTGAGTAAATAAATGTGGATATGTATAAGGCGAAAACAAGAGGTAAGAATATCAGTGGAAAAAACGGAAGTTCTTTTAAAGGAATATGTAATATATAATATCACTTTTGATATAAGCGAGTTATGCAGTAGCATGATCACGAGATTTGAAAAAGAAGGAACTGGGACTTGATGCATATCTGAAAAAGAGGTGGCTAAGAAGGGAGGAGTTAGGACTGTTTGGAATTCACTTTCTGGAGCGGCTGTTGCTGAGGATTTAAAAAACAAAAGCTGCAGCTAAGGAAAATAATGCATGAGAATGAGTACAGGAAGTTTTAATGAAATGTCGCAGATGGTAATATTATAAAATGCCTGGGTAACTCATGCTTTGCTATCGAGGGTCTGAGACCTGGAATGGAGAGCAGTTTATAAGAGGATGAGTTGTGAAGGAAAGGGAGAGTAGGACAGAATGCACTTTGATGACGGATGGGAGAACAGATGGAGCAGGGATTGGCTTGGGTTGATGAGAATCTCTGTATCTAAAGACTAGTCGAAATGGATTCATGATTTAGTGGGAACTGCGGCGTTTAAAATGATTTGAATTCCTTGAATCCAACCCTGTATTAACCCTTATTTCCTGTTTAAAAGAGTCATTAATTTGGAAATTGTAACCTTCAACTATAATTTAGATTTTGATAGACACGACTCATTTATGTTTGTCTGGAAATTATGGTGAATTCAGACTGAGTCTGCAACACCATCATCCAACAGGAAGAAGGTCCCAGGCCTGATCCTAATTAGACTTTTACCAAATTTCTCCTGATGATTATGCAATAAGATTAAATATGTTGTATCAACAATAGTAATTTAACCCAAACTGCACCTATGATTTTTTTTTTCTTCTAAAAACTAGAAAAATACAGGTCGGTTGTGCAGTTTTAATGAGAGAAAACTAAGTCTCCAGTTCAACTCTACAGTACATTCAGGAAAGACAGGAATCATTTTAATGAAAGTTGCATCATTATTTATAAGTGTTTTAAATGGCTGGTTGAAGCTGTTTGGATTAAATGGTTTAGAAGGCCAAAATCCTCAGTTTTTTTGCAAGCCTTGATTTTGACACATGCAGTAAGTTAGGGTGGGTGATTAGTTCCATTTAAACACAGATATAAAATAGCAGATCCCTTTTACAAACCCTTTAAAGTGGGTTTGTTGCCATGAAAAAGGAGAGTAACTTCCAGATAGCACGCAGATCTATGCATACATGTTCTGTAGAAATAAGCGCTTCTCAAAATAAAGGTTAAAGTAAATTCCTGCAACAATAGATTCTGGACAAACAAGGTGTCAAGGTTATGAAAAAACTGAAGTGAACCATGGAGGGAAGCATTTACATGCTTGTCGTTAGGTTGACCTGTTTTTTTTTTTTGTTTTTTTTTTTTTCTTTGACAAAATCGTTTAGCTCTACTGTTTCTCCTAAAACAAAAACAAAAATTGGCTGATAGTAGGCTGCTTGGACATCCGGGAAGGTCAGGATGTGAATGGCTTTGAATCTCAAGCCTGAAGAGCTATCCTGATCAGCTATGGGAGAGAGGGAGGAGGGAAATCAAACTGACTAGCCTATTGAAGATTTTTAGAGAGAGGCATGTTGAAATTAAATGAGGCAATGATGGCAAGGAGATGTCATGAAATCTGCCGACTTCAGAAACACCTCATGGTGAGATGGTGGCCCTAGGAGAAAGTGGGTGACCTTGGACCTTTCTCTTGCTCTATGAACCAATCTCTACAACAGAAGACTCATAGGTGATGGCAAAAGATTTGTGGTGAGAAAAAAACATGTGTGTCGCTAAATGTTTGTTGCTATTCGATAGTCTGATTCCCCAAAACTCTAAATGTTTCTCTGATTTGATAGAGCAGTCACTCTAGATATGCAAACCAGACATGTTCTGTTTCTATAGCAAAGAAGAAGAAACTTCTTACCAAATGATTCATTTCTGGCAAAAGCTTATGGTTTTGATGAAAAAAATGTAACACACACTACAGGCTTTTTCTTATTTTAGAATGGCTTTTTACTTAATGGATTTTTCATCATCATAATCGATTAATAAAACACACCTGCTCACATTTTCCTGAGACAGTATTTTTTGTAAAGGTGTTGCGGGGGGCTTACAGGTGTTTCTTGACTTATGAAAACTTCACTTGCATGAAGTTTTTAGCAAAGCATTTTGCTAAACATCTGCCTGCAATGATTAATCAACAAACACAGGAGTAAAATTTATAAATCCAAATCCTGTGTATATTTCTTCAGAAATATGCAGATACTGGGAGGAAAGTCTGTCTCCACCTCCACAAATGTTGTCTGCTCTGCTGCATTCTGACAGTGGAGTAACAGAGGACTGAAGCAATTTATGTAGAGAGGCGGGGTAGCTTTGAGAAATGCTTCTAAAAACAAATAAAACTTATCAATTCATTGTAAATAAAATTTGCATTATTGTGAGTTTATTACTGAGGGGCATATTATTTTGTCAGTATTATAATTTCGGCTATAGAAACCTCCTTTTTCACCCCTTTTGAGCCAGAAGCAGAGGAGAGGGGCAGCCTTTGTGGCACCTAGCTTGTTGATTGCCAGATTTCATAGCCTTGGGGAGAGAACACCTGGTAGGGTTGTTAAATAGAATGAAGAATATTGTGCAGACATGTTCTTCTCAATAAAAATAATGCATTACAAAAATGCATTCATTTCTGTCATGTTACAGTACCTGCATTAGCTACATTTTTTTTTTTAGGACTTCACATTTCAAGTAAAAAAAAAAAAAAAAAGAATGCAATAGCTTACAATTTACTTGTAAATTTCTCACAGTGGGCAATATTTTCTCTCAAGGGAATTTAATTTCTTGAAAAGCTTCTTAAACAAAATAAGGCCTGATCTTCAAAAGGTTTGCAGGTCTTAAAATGCGTCTAAACTTGTTTAACAGCACAGAGCATATCCAAAGAATTAACGATGGTCCTGATCCTCAGAAGGAAAACGAGGCATTGGTACACTGAGAGAAATTCTGTGCATGTGTAAAGACATATTTGTTAATTTTAGAAAAGAATAGTAGAATGCTATCAACGGAGAACAAAAAAAGTCTAATGAGGTGGGTGCAAAGTGGTGCAGTGGGCTGGAGGAAATTCATCCATCGATTTTTCTCCCGCTTAGTCCATGTCAGGGTCTCGGTCACTGATCTCTATTTATTCCCTGGATTCTTGACAGCCTGTTGGTAGTACGGGGTGGAGTGAAGCCACCGGCTGCCATACTGGCACACCATAGTTAGACCGTTCGCATTTAAACATTATGTGCGCATTATCATTTTCAAGGGGGCTTGAGACTTTTAAAATAAAGATAAATTCATCACTTTGACACACACCTGCTGTTTCATAGCATGAGTAGATTACTGTAATTTATGATAATAGGCATATCACATTGCATAGTAATTGTGAAATCAAAGAAGTCTATAAATCATGTAACATGACATATTATACAAATACATTGCAACAAAAGAAATGTGTCAAGGGAACACAATAATAAAGGTGTGTCAAAGTGCTAAATTGATGATGTACATGTAATATACATGTAATTACATATTGCATATAATTTCAAGGTTTCATATCAAGACTAAATTACAAGTACATGTCTGTGAATGTTATAGTATTTGCCTATTTGCAAATTGTGCATGCATGATCCCATATACTTTTATGCTCTGTCTGTGCGTTAGCCTTTAAAAAGTTTAAGTTGCTTTTTTGTCCATCAAAATAACATGCAATGTTTTTCAGTACAAGACTTTTTCAAATGAGAAATACAACAAACACTACAAAAACGATAGCGTCAGCCACTTAATAAGAAATTACTATATTGAAATTTCACAGTGAATTACTTTCTATCTACTCTACTTTCTATTTTTCTAATGTTAGACACAATGTGAATGATTAACTCATGATACACATGTAGGAATTTTAATGGTGGGTCTCTGTGGGAGCGGGAAGTACTTCGCGCTATCAGCAATCCAGTGTCACCAGTCTGTGACACAGAGGGCAACACAGAGACACACAACCATGCTATTACTCCTACTGACAATTTAGAGAAGCCAATTAACTCAAAAATCATGTTTTTGGACTATGGGAGGAAACCGGAGTACCTGGAGAGAATCCACACATGCACAGGGAGAACATGCGAACTCCATGCAGAAAGACTCAGGGCAAGGTATCGAACCCAAAACCTTTTTGCTGTAAGGCAACAGCGCTTCCCACTTCACCACTGGGCAGCCTGGATGGAGGACAATCCTTAAACAATTGAAACAAAACAAGACACTTCTAACCTTTATTATTTTTTTAATCATATTGAAGGTGATAGCTTTAGAGCAGCCTTTAATGCCATCTTATATTGGCTTTGTTCAAAATGTGAATAGTCCCACACATTCACATCTTCATACTTTGGATCTGGTGCTGACATATGGCATACAGGAAAAAAATATTTCCTCTCTGACCACTTTTTAATAACCTTCAGAATTACTTTGAAAGAGGTCTTCTCCCCCGAAAGGTTTCACTTAAGCAGATCATTATGAGATAGTGCAGTTCTAAATTTTAAATAATCTGTTTCACTTTCTCTCTCCTCTGCAGGGTGCAGCACTGCTCAGTTTATTCCCCTTGATTCTGAAGGTCGGTCAGAATCATAGACAGGTTTCAGATATTACAGGCTAACAATGGAACCAAATGACCCACTTATCAGTTTCCAAGCAACACAAGGCCTTGTCTATATAAAGACTCAAAACTCACTGCGGATCCAGATATTTGAATTGAGAAAGCTTCCTGGAGAGGTGGCGAAAAATCTTTAAATCTTGGAAACCAAGTCCATTGGATTTTTTTGAACTCTTACGGAATGACTATGACCTGGATGACTGGGGAATCTTCATCAGCACGATCAGCTTATAGTTAGAGTGGCGCAGGTTATCCTGAGCTATCTCTATAGTTATGCTGCTATAGGCTTAGGCTTCTGGAGGACATAGGCACTCCTATTTCATCATTCTGCTTCATACTATCTCTATTCTCCCACTCTGCAGAATATGTAAGTTCAATCTCAAATGTTATGTTCTCTGCTGTTTCTCATAGTAGCTTTGCCTCGTCTGTTCCTGTTTGGCTTTGACACCATCCTGGATATAAATATCAGCTGTGCTGCTGGCATCAACACCTTTGTTTATAGATGTTGGAGCTTGGCCTGTTTTCCAGTGTAGTCCTATTTCTCTGACTGTGACGAGCTGGATGTGCTCTCTTTATCCTCTGACACGGGAGCTGGCTCAGAGCTCATCTGTCTGGCTGTGTGTTTCCTGGACGGGGCCGCCTTTTACAGTTGCTTTTTGTATCTCTGCTTCTGTCTCCTTTAACCCCAGTCTGCCTCGGCAGATGGCCGCTCACACTGAGCCTGGTTCTGCTGGAGGTTTTTTCCTGTTAAAGGGGAGTTTTTCCTCTCCACTGTCGCTACAAACATGCTTAGTGTGAAGGATTGCATTTGAGTCAATGAGTCAATCCAATCAACTGGTTGTCCTTAGAAAACTTTGAATCAATTTGACTGTATTCCGTAAAAGTTTAAAAAACAATCCACTGGACTTGGTTTCCAAGGTTTGAAGACATTTCGCTTCCCCTCCAGGAAGCTTTCTCAATTCAAATGTCTGGATCTGCAGTAAGTTTGAGGCTTTATATAGACAAGGCCTTGTATTGCTTGGGAACATGCAAATTGAAACTGACGAGCAGGTCGTTTGGTTCCATTGTTAGCCTGTAATATCTGAAACCTGTCTATGATTCTGTAGGTCGGTCGTTAAAGGGGGGGATTGTTGTTAAAGGTGTGATTGTCTCCTGTAATACCTGAAACCTGTCTATGATTGTGAAGGGTCGGTCGTAAAAGGAGGGATTGTTCACCTGGCTGAAGAGAGGTGGTGGACGTCTTCAAACCTTGGAAACCAAGTCCAGTGGATTGTTTTTTAAACTTTTACGGAATGACTATGACCTGGATGACTGAGAACCTTCATCAGCAATTTGACTGTATGATCTGGTGAACTGTAAAATGCCTTGAGATGACATGTTGTGAATTGGCACTATATAGATAAACTGAATTGAATTGAAGTGTATATAAAAAACCTCAAAACTTAATAGAATATTAACAGCTATCCTAAAAATATCCATCAATTATCCATCCATGTGCCTGAAACTGAGTATCTCTTAGGCTACGTTTACACTGCAGCCTGAAGTGACCCAATTCCGATTTTTTTGCCCATATGTGACCTGTATCAGATCTTTTTATGACAGTCTGAACAACACAGATCGGATTTTTTCAAATGCGACCCAGGCCACTTGGATATGTGTTCCTGAATCCGATACGTATCTGATCTTTTCAAATGCGACCTGTGTCTGTACGGCCAGGTCGCATTCATCCGACCTACACGTCATTGATACTTGACAAATGTTACTAAATGTTACTAATCTGCGTCCTACTAAGCGGAGGCGGGAAAAACTAACAACCATTGCGGAAGATAACACAGAGAGCAGTCAATGGAGAGAAAGTGAGGTTGCTGACTTAATTCATATTTGGAAAGATAGCTCGATTCAGATCAAACTCGAAGGGTCTTACCGGAACCTGGCTCTCTTTCTTTTTGATCTTCTTAAAAAGATTTCGTTCGTAATGTGCCTGCTCCTGTTGGAGAAGAACTTAAAGTATACACTGCGGTATTACGAGTCATGTTTACTTCCGCAAACACTGAGGACGCTTGCTACATGTGACGTCATCGCGTCCTCGAGTGCGCATGCGGGACACTTCGGTTGAGCGCTTTCAGTTCACACAGTAGATCACATACAAGTCGCATATACTTGGAAGTGTGAACGGACACGCAAAAAAATCTGATTTCACAAAAAAATCGGAATTGAGCATTAAGGCCTGCAGTGTGAACGTAGCCTTAGTCGTGTTCTTTAGGGGGCTACTGACTACTGGCTACTCCAACAACTGAAGAATTAACTTACCTCGAAAGTATTGTAAGGCGATGAAGGAGCAGGGAGAGCTATTAATAACCGCCTCAGCAAGGCCAGAAACTCATTCAAAATGCTCAACAACGACTGGAGGTCTTCCCAGTACATCACCATGACCAAATTGAGGATCTATCAAAGCTGTGTACTGTCCACCTTGTTATATGGATCTAACTGCTGGAGGATAATAGAGTGATATCACCAGGCTGTCTGTATTTCAAACGAAGAACCTCAGGAGAATGCTGCAATGTTTTTTGTCCTAGCACCATAGCCAGCAAAACAACAACTACTTGCCCGATGCAATCAAGACAGCATGGAGACCATGGTAATGCGAAGAAGATGAACAGGAGATCAGGACAATATCACTCAAACAGCCCTTCACTGGACATGTGGTAGAAAGCGCAGAGGAAAACCAAGAAACACCTGGCACTGAACGGAGGTCAAGACCATGCTACACTCTTGAGTGCCATCCAGAAGCTGGCCTAGAACCAACAGTAGGGGTGTAAATTATAATCGTTATGTATTGATCCATTTATCCAACAGCCGACAATCCGATGCATCGACATGTCCGCAAGAGTATCAATTTGTTTTTTTGTTTTTGTTTTTTTTTTTTCCCCTCCAGTCTATTTTTATCCATTTGCTCCTAGGTGTAATTCTGACTCCCATGCTGCGGTGGCATTAAACCTATTTTGCCCTCCCACCTCGCTTCCTGGTTATACTCTTGCAGCAGTGTGTTGCAGTGAGCTTGACACAGACATTTTTGATTTATGCCCAATATTGGAGTGTGGTCTGCTTCTCCCAGCGTTCTCGCGCACCTCAATCTTCTAGCTGGTCAAACTTGACGAGTTGTTTTCCGCAATTTCTGTCATAAAAACAAAACAAGCCGCCCACCTGTCTGCTGCACTTTCTGCAGTCAGCTACAATTTGGGAGAGGTGCGGAGTGTCTGCAGAGGGGGCGGGGACATCGACTCTCTGGAGCAGAGATATTGCATTGCACTGATTGCACTGATTTTTGTGCAGTATTTTTTGATACAAAGCCTTTCAGAATCTATAACGCAGGGGCATTATTATTTTTCAGAGAATGAGGTTTTAATAGGCCTAGGTGGAGTACAACTTTTCTACTTCTGTTGTTTCTCAAATAAAATGCATAACAATATTACAGCTTTCATTGATTTATTTCAACTTTGAAACATTGTCTAGCTTGTAAGGTAAAAAAAAAGGAACCAATTAATCAAATCGAATTGTATTGTATTCTTGAGTATTAAAAATAATCGAATCGTTTGGTCAGGAAATCAATGCTGAATTGAATCGCCATGATGGATGTGATTTACACCCCTAACCAACAGACATGGTGATCCTTTCGCTATCACCCTCACATGCCACTGAGCATAACGAGCATGGGTGAGTGAGTGATATTTGGCCTACCTTATTTTGCAGGACACTGCAGGAGGTGGCTGTTCAGGGAAGTTGATAGAGGTCAATCCAACTCTTTAGGGCACAATTCTTCTGTAAATCTGACTACCTTTTACCTGGGTGGAATGGTAGATGGGCTCAATCAACAGACAGACATTTACTCATGTTTAACATTATTTTCTTCTTGTCTGAAACATGATTTTTTTTTTTTTTTTTTTTATAATTCAAATCCTGATTACCTTCTACTATATAAAATCTCAGAATCTCATCTCTTCTGCCACTTTCAAACTGCCACTATTATACACAATATTCTCAGAACCAAATCAGTTTGTGCTTCGTAACATTTGTGCGAGCAATCATCTGCAGAACAGTCACATATTGCGCAAGGAAAAAAAAAAAAAAGAATTGCACTTGCAATTTGGTGCTGCTAATTTTGAATCTTTAAACATCAGGCCAATGTGTACAGTATGTGGTGCTCTAACAGACAGCTCTCTGTGTGGGCTACCTGTATGTCCGCCTGACAGAGTATGTTCCATCAGTACAATGTAATCTGAAGTTCACACTGTTTCTCCATGTCTCTCTGCTTCCATTGCAACAACTTCCATTTATATTGAAACACTTAACATGCAACCTCTGTTGAGCCATTTTATGGTGTTGTCACTTCTTTCACTTATTTCACCTTGTTGCACTGTACTTAAGTGTCAATCATGCAGAAGCCAGGAAATACTTAGATGTGCAACTGATTTGGTCACAGTAAATACACAAGTAGAACCTTGAGGGAAGTTTGAAAATTATAACATGTAAATTGTTTGAATGTCCCTTGGTGCCACTAAGAACTTCATTCTAAAGTATTTTATGTTTTATCATGAGAAAAAATTAGCTTGGAAGCAAATACTGTATCTTGCTTATTCAGATGAGAGCTTTCTTAAGCGTATCTACCAAAAACAGTTGTTTGAGGCCGTGTTGGGAAATTACAAAGATTACATCATGTCTTTGAAAAGTTACATTAGTGCTTAATAGATTTTATTTGACCTTCAGAAGAAGTTTTAAGGTCTTTAGAGTGTCGTATATCTTAGACTTGCCTCTCTATGATCAGATGATAGGGGGAAAAAAAGTTTGGGTTTCTCTCCAGTGTGGACATTCTTGCAAAGAACTATCTTGGTGAGCGCTATTTATTTATTTATTTTATTTTTTTATTGTGTAAAAACTGTCAAAATGGCAAAATCAACACACATTGGTTTTAACAAGAGGCTTTAAAACATTTTGCTACTTTTGGTAGGGTCAGAAAATCCAATTATGTTATATTTTTATTGTTTGGGAGAAGCAATTTAAAGCTTGTCAAAGGGTGAAGGTTATCCTGAATCTAAAGCGAAATTTAAATATAATCCATAGCACCTCCTCAAGCTTTTAATATGTAATAAACTATCGCATTCACTGTTGAAGTTGTTGGTTGACACGCTTTCTAAACTTAAATTTTTTAAACTCAGCTTAGATGCTTTGTTTTTGTTCTCTTGTTAAAACAAATCCCACATCTTCATCTATACAGGTACATATTACATTTTATCCTCCAAAATGATGGAAGCGCTTGACCTCTTTCTTGGAATGTTTTATTTATAGTCGAAATGCTACCTACTGATCATGACACACTGATTATCATGAATTGTGATCTCAGGAAAAAAGGAAAATTAAATCTCAAGGTTCTTACATGCGGCTTAAATGAAGCATTAGTTATTTAAATGTTTAAAAAAATTGACATTTTATTTTGCGATACATGGAATTGTTTTAAACATTAATGGCTATTCACAAACTCTGTGTAGTGACTTGTTTCAAGCGGAAATTTGGTAGGGATATTAGCCGAAATTCTAACAATTTGGTATAGATAACGATGACAGTTTAACACTGGAGATACAGTTTCGACTTGATATAAACCCTGTCAAGCAAAAGTGCTGAAAGACTTTTTCTTAATTTTCTTCTGTATTATTAAAAGCATGACATTTTCAGTCACTTATAATTAGTTGCTGCTATCTTTACAGTTTCCCACACCAACAATTGCAAAAATTACATTCGCTTCAAATTTCAGATTTTCTCCCTGCTAAAAACTTTTCACATGAAAACTAAGCACACTTAGAAAATGAGACCTCTGGTCATTTGCATCCTAGCGACGCCACAAGATACCTGTTTGGAAGCACATGCTGCTACTCTAAATCCCTGATCAAGACCTTCAGCCCAATAATGCTCCATGGACACTGCAAAAAGCTGCTTATTGCTACCCAAGGGATGGGGGAAATACAGACAACTACTGTTTACTGTAGTATTTTTTTCTGGAACAAGACTATATTGTTATGAAAATGCAAAGGTTTTATATTATCATTGATATATAAAGTTATCCAACTTGCTCTACAGCTGAATGATTGATTTTTGTTGTATAAAAGTATGCTAGTGTGTCACTGTATGGATATACAAACAGATGTTTGTGTATCCAGCTATTAGCATTGTGAGTCATGTAAAATCCTTACACTTGGAAGGTGTCCATACTGTCTTTTACCAACTCAGTCTTGGATTTTTCTGCTGGGAAATCTTCTGCCTATGTTTTTATTTGGGCATCTGCTCTGTGTACTGTTGTCAAGGGATGAAGCGCAAACTGTCACCCAGCTACTGTATTTTGGATTTTATGACTGAGAGGCATTGCGTTAACCAGATTGAGAAATGAAAGGTTTTGGTTTTCGTTGAAAAACAAAACCTCCATTTTTGCAACATACAAATTTGATCTCTCTCCTTTTTTTTTTCTTTCCACATTGTAGTTCAATGTCAAACTCAGCTTTGTTTTAGGAGCTCGACTTTTACCAATCACAACTTGGATACGTTTTTGGTTTTTTTGGTTTTCAATCTGTTTGTCTGGATCAGGAACATTCTATTATACAACTATGTCCTGCTCAACTCAAACCTTTAGTAGTATATAATTACAGTGGTTCCTGCTTTTGTGTGTTGAAATAAGGCAATGGTTCTCAGATTAAACATATATATTCCCACCATAATTTACTACGTTTTTCCCCACATATTTTACATAGCTCAACTAAGAAACAACCTGATCTGTGCAGAGTTAAAATGTAAAACAAAAAAGTCATAAAAACCCTACTGCATGAGTCTGCAGATCATCCTGCTAACAATTGCTGAAGCCCCTTTTGTATTGAATTTAAACATTTTTTGTCCACGGGTTAGGGTTTATCAGCATAGCAAGACCTGACTCTAACATTCGTCCATCTGGCAAAAGTTCTCCTGATTTGATGGATCACAAAGAAATCCCTTGTAAGAAGCCCTCTTCAGCTAAAGGTACATTTTTTCAGTTCTGATTAAGCCATTCCAGAATAGAATAAGTTTTTTTTTATTTTCTAGTGTAGCCCTTCTTTTTTTATTTGGACTCATTCTTTAAATATTTATTGTCAAACCCTTATAACAAATTTACATATTTGTTAATTATACATGTTATTTTTACAGTATAATGAATTGTTTTCTATGCTTATCTTCTCCCCTTATTCAAAAAAAACATCAACATTTTAATGGCTTCATCTCTGCTAAGAGAATAAGCATTTGAAATATCTATGCAGTTAGGAAAGGATGATGGTGACATTTAGTGGTCATTTATTAGTATTACAAATCATGGCCGTATTTCAGCATGAACAGCCATATCTAGTTCATCCCACTGGTGGAAAAGCCACAATGCAAATTCCATAAAAGTTCATAAACACATCAGGGTCTGCAATTTGTCATCAATTAGACACAGAGTGAAGATGAAAGTTTTTAAGAACAAATTATATAATCAACAGTTATTGTGAGTCGAGATGCACCATGGGGACATGCCTAGCTCAACATTTTGTTTGGGCATGGTATTCTTCCTGAAGCTTTCCTTCTTCAGAGTGTATGCCAAGCATTTTTAGCACAATATGTCAGTTGCTCACAAGTAACAGCACCAATATCAACCAACCGGCAACTGTGCTAACAGCACAATTACTTCACATAATATTAGCAATTGTCATAATAAACATTTTGAAAATTGCTAAGGAAGATTTTAGATCTACTTAAAGTATTAGATACTGAATATGCAAGACTTGCCAAAGAAAAGGATGAGGGTAAAAGATCTAAAAACTGGATTTTGAAAAGAACAAAAAAAGTGTAATTTGTCCTAAACTGTCCAGCACAGATTAGTGCTGCAGATTTACTTATGTGATAATCTCTGGTACACAAACAGCACCGCATGAGTCATGCCAAAACAGACACCCACGCAACACTGGATTAAAGGATCTTGCTATCGGTAGATAGGATTAAAACATACTATTAAAATATATATTTATGTGTGTATGTAAATAGTAAGATTTTTCTAATTCAACAATTATAAGGATAAAAAGAACCCCCCTTCAAAGATTGTCAATGTTTTTCCCGGTTTTCATCACATCAAGCTTTTATATGTTGTTTTCTGAGGTGTCAAAAGTATTCATGTTTATTTTTGAAGTATAAGTACAAATACTACCGTTTAAAAACAGTGAGTTTCAACTTAAGCTTTTTTACTCAAGTAAAAGCATAAAAGTACAATTTTTAACACTACTTAAAAGTAAAAATTAAAGTAATGCAGGGAAAAAGGTTAAAGACAGACGCTTTAAAGCTCATACTTGTTACTGCACTAGACTTTTAAAGGAACATTTTTCCACAATTCTGGATGATAACTTTCTGATAATTAAGTTTCTTAGTGTTATACAGTAGCTAATGGTAGGAGTGTCAGATTTAACTTTGAAAAATCTTGAAAAACTATTTATTTTGGCATGCGTTGAACAAGTTGGTGCAGCACCGAGTCAAACAACAAAGAAATAATTGTCTGGGTGAAGCTAATTATTTAGAAGGTTTTTTATTAATTTTTAAATATAAAAAGGCCATAACTAAAATGAGCTTAAATGAAATAAAACTAACACATCTATTTTTAAAATGTAAGGTGTAGAAGTAAAAAGTTGCCTAAAAAATAATTACTCCAGTAAAGTACAGATAGCCAAGATTTCTACTTAAGTGAGGTAAAAAAGTATTTGTACTTAGTTACTTGACACCTGTGGTTGTTATAATGAAACACATATTTCGAGAAGCAATGCCAGGAAAAGTTTTCTCAACCAAAATTTTAATCATCCTCCTACTCATAGATTAGATGGAGGTTTAGTACAGGGTTTAACTCATGAGTAACCAAAATATATCCTAAAACAGTGGAACAATTGAAGAACTAAGGGAGCTCAAATATTGTTAACTTATCTTTCTTTTTAAAAAAAAGAATGTGTCTTGGATTAGAAATAGACCCAACAGTGCAACAGTGGTGCTGTTCACTCTAGAATAAACTGATACAGTGTAAAACAAATTAAAAGGATGGGATTGCGCAGCAGCTGCCTACCTGATGAATATCTTTTTAGACTGCAGAAGGATACTAACAGACTGTTTTCAATTCCATTGACACTAATAGAAACTAGACCTAGCTGAGATAACTTTGTGCTAACATTGCAAACAACTTCACCAATATGCAGCCTTTACTCTAAAGAGATCTGATCTCTGGGGGGGGTTTCTTGTGGGTTAGAGCAGTGTGCTTGTGCTCTGAAAAGGTTGCAATTACCTGGTTCAGACCCCACAGCCTCCACTCTAGGTTCCTGAGCTAAACCCTTAACCCATGATTGCGCCACACAATGGCAATTGTGTGGCGCAATCATATATAGATCCCTTTAGACAATAAAGGGATCTATATCCCTTCACCCCTCACTTGTAAACAACACCCAGAAATTATTAAACTCTGACAATTGAGGCAAGGACTTCTCCACAACTTGGAAAGGGTAACCCTCCTTTTTCTAATCAAGAATCTTGGTTTCAGTTTTTGTGGAACTTATTTTCAGCCTGGACCCTTTACTGATTTTGAACAGCCCAATCCATTCTGTTGGACTTGCCTAGAGCAGCCATTATCAACCTTTGGGTTCCATGTGCCATAGATGTTTGTTTTAAATCCCTGTTTCCATGATTTTCCTCTTAATAGAGCCATAAAAGTGGACTAACTATAATTCACCTTTTTTACATTCTTCCTTTATACACATCGCCTGACGGCATAGCGCTTTTGACCTAATCTGAAATTCCAGAGATTAAACATGCGGCCAACTCTCCATCCTTAATTCCTTCATCCCCTCCCCCTTTTTCTCCTGCAGATTTACACACATTCACCCACACACACTCAGAGTTCTGCCAGGCTTGTCATTTTGAGTGCATGAATATGATGTTTTCAAGGCAGAGGGGAGACGATGGGTGGGATGAATTAAATTTAGTTGGACTAAATTCAAAAAATGACTTGTGAGGATAGAAAGAAGCTTATGTGTTAGTGTGTAAAAAGACAGACAGTGTGGAAGACAGAGAGAGAGAGAAAAACAGAGGGAGAGAGAAAAATGGTCAAGTCCTGCAATCACAGCCAGAGTCTGGCAGTAGCAGGATGTTTCAGCCCAGATATGAGCCAGTGTTACCGACCTGCTCAGTCAATCTTTAACATCCTGCTTTTCCATAATATCTCACCAAACCTTTTAAATATCTGAAGTCTTGGATTCAACATAGCATCACACACCTGTTTTACGCCTCAGAGGACCAATAGGATTCAGGGCAAGTGAATTTAGAGCAGGTGCCTTTAGTGACAGAAGTGCAGCTGGAAACTTTTTTTTTCCTCTCTTAAAAGCTGCCTCATTGCAATGGGAGGCTCTAGATTGAGCATGGATTTTGGAGTTTTATGTGACTTTTGAGTAGAGGGGGGGACCAAGGAAAAAGGAGTAGAAGAAACCCTGTATAATTGCTGCGACCACCAAAGAAGAAAGGGTGGGGGGGTGGGTGGAGATCCGTGGGGAGGGTAATGGGAAACATCAACAAGGCTTCTAACAAGGACAGTGACAGGAAAAAGGTATGTACACTTTGCAGTAAAACTGAAAGAGAACACAATGCCTTGTAAAAGACTTTAACTCTGACATCTTGTCACATTTTGTGAATCACAAACTATGGATTTTGTGTCAAGACCAATACAGAGCAGCACATTGGTGTGAGGAAAACTATGCATTGTTTTCAAAATTGAAAGTAAAACAATTGAAAAGCCTGGCCAGACCTTCTAGGTCAGTACTTTGTTGAATGATCATTTTGCTGCAGTTACAAGATTTTTGTTTGCCTTTCCACCAGCTATACAGATCTAGAGACTGAACATTTTGCCTTGTCCTTCTGCTATTGACTAGAATTTAAATTGTTCCTTTTAATGGACCCTTGCAACAAATAAATATTTTTTTAATCTGAACCCCGCCGTTGTTTCTCTTCATGAGCAGAGGCGATTCTAGAGTCTGTGGGGGCCCCAAGCAAAAAATCCTAGGGGGCCCTACTGACCAGTGTTCATCACCATTATGTTAGGCTGTAAATAATCTGACACCAATGAAAAATGTATTAAATAAAACCTTTTTTTTATTCCAAATGTTCTAAACATGAACAACCTTGTTATTTTGGAAAATATAAAAGAATAAAAGTAAAGAATAAACTAATAAATTAAAATAAATGTATAATAAAATAAAATAAAAAGTAAATTACTTTAAAAACCCAATATAAACTTTGTACAAAATATAAAGTAGCTATAGTAAGTGTAGTGAAATTATTGGGGTCCTATTAGGGCTGGGCGATAATTCAATAACGATATATATCGATCAATAGACGTGTGGCGCAATAGAAAAAAAGAGGGTCGATAAAAGTTCGATAAAAAAGAAACGCAGTTTTCCTTCCTTCTCATTGTAGCCTAGCATGTAGGTTTATGCTAGTCACTGCTTCCTCCCAACCAATCACAATCGCGGACCCAGGCACGCCGTCACAAAGCGCCGCCCTCTCAAACCACAACACAGAGCACATGAAGATGTTGCAGCAAGGAGAGGCGGAGGAAATTGTTTCAAAGAAGGGTTTTTGTAGTTCGCCAGTTTGGCAGTATTTCGGTCATGGAAAGTCGGACAAAAAACAAACCACAGTCATCTGTAAAATGTGTAGGGAACCAGTGAAAAAGAAGTCTGATAAGACAACCAACTTTTTTTTATTATCTCAGCCGCTCACACCCGCAGGAGAAGAGCTGTGCAGGCCCCGGCGCGGCTCTGCATCGCCTCCGAGGAATCTTCGGGAATTTCGGGAAAATATATATTTTCAGTTTCAGGGCAGTTTCCCACGTAGTTCTAACAATTGAGAGAAAAATGCTGAGGGGCCAGAAACTTCAAAGTAATAACTCAGGTTAAAGCAGGAAACTAAGCTGAACCAGGTTCAGCTTAGAAAAATGGGGGCGGCAGCGGTTGTGGGGGGTCCATTTATTTATTTGTTATATTTATTTTGGTCACTTTTCTGGTCACTTTAGTTTATTCTTTGTCAGTATTGAATAACATAATTCAGGTCTCTTAAGTTATTTTTCTTTAAAACAATTTTGTTATGGTTAAAAAATTTGGTTAAATAAATATTTTATTGGAAGTCTGTGATTGTGTTCTTTATTCAAATTAAATCATTTAGCAATATCATAAAATGTCCAGGCAGAGCTGCACAAAAAATATGGTTTCAAATCTTTTCAATAATTGTCGATATTGATCAATATGCATTTCTTTTTTTATCGATAAGCTTTTTTTCTATATCGGCTAGCCCTAGGTCCTATACTGCTTCCAGAATTGCTGCTTACGGGATTTGGCTTTCGCAAATGCAGACATAAGTCCTCCAGATCCAAAGACCTTCGCACACTATACTCTATGGAAATAAGCACCAGTCCTGAAAGTCTCTCTTGAGACATGGAAAATGAATCATTTTCCTTCAGCTTAGTTACATAATTGCTTTCCAATTTACTGAACGATAGGCCTAAAACGTCACCCATTCGCTAGGCTACATTCATTTTCATTAAGGGAAGTCATCCACCTGGGCAGGGCTGGATTTTGACTGGGCAAAGCCAATGTCAATCAACATTCCATCCAATCTGAATTTTTATATGCAGTTGTGCATCTCCTCAGTTACTATAGCGTTGCCACTTCATGCTCGCCTGTTGCTGTTTATCTACCGGGTGTACAGTAGCTGGCTCTCGGGGGCCCCCCAGCGGCTCGGGGGCTCCAAGCAGTTGCTTGGTTTGCCTGTTGACAAGGTGCGCCTCTGTTCATGAGCTAAGTTTTTGATCTACTTCTGACTCAGTCTGAAGTAATTTGGCAGCCCCCTGCAGAGTTCCTTCCTCAATAGAAAAAAATAACATCCCCACAGCATCATTCTAACATCACCATGTGTCACTGAGGGATTCCTTTAGGTGATCTGCAGATTTGGTTTGTGTGCAAACATCATTTTGCTTGTGGTCCATTTTTTTTTTTTTTTTTTGCTTCTTTTTTCTTGATAGGTCACCTTTTTGACATACCCATTGTTCTTTCTACAAACTAAAATGCCACTTATTGTGGCTTTGATTTAATAACGGCTGTCTTCATAATAATTCTAGACTAAACTCCTATCAACAAATTCCCCCTGTGACGGGGCAGCGCGGTCCCTCCCGCTGACACGCATGCACGCATACACACAGCAACGCACGTGCGCACACACCCATTCAACTGCGAGTCCCTTTTCATGTATGACAGTTACTGCCAGATCGTTTTAGTTAGTGATGCACATTAATCGGAACTAATACATTTACACTTAAACAAATACACAAGTTTGCACTTACCCGTGGAGCGTTGTTTTGGCCGACTGGGCCGTTTGAGAGAAAGTGGGCGGTGTACTTCTGGTGTTTTTCTTTCCTGTTTGTTTTTTCCCCCATAAAGGAAGTCAGTGATTTTCTGCTGGCAAGCTTGTTTTTTTTTTTTTTTTTTTTTTTTTTTTTTTTTTTTTTTTATAACTAAAGAAAGTAACTTCAGAATGGAAGCAGGAAATTAGTAATTTTTTTTCTAGGGATAAGTGTTTATTTAATTTTTTTTAATTATTAAAATCAATGCTCAATTGTTTGCTGATCTAATTGTAGGGCGGGGCTAAGGATTTATAAAGAACTACTGGCCCTACTGGGTCAGTCTGGCCTGGTTACAGAGAAGGTAACGTTGCTGTGCTACACAAAGTTTTTTTTTTTCCTCTGAAAAGATGTAAATACTACATTTGTATCCATCTTATTTTTTCACATTTTTCCCTGCTACTCTGCACTTATTTTTTGAAGGTGTAAAATAAATATCATAACCTGAAGATGTCGACATGCCCTCCATGATTTTTTTCATTATTTTGGAGTCAAGTTTACCGTGTCAAGGCCCAACACAGGTAGCCTGACGTAGTCCTACTCAATTCTAGTCAGAATATGAGTCTGATACGGCTCCATAGAGCTGTGATTATGGGGCGTGTTTCGAACGAACCAGGGGGAAAAGAAATGCCTCTGCACTCAATTGGATAGACCTACAACCAATAAGAGCAACGGAGTGCGTGACGTATGTTAAGCGACGCATAGTTGTTGTCAACAAAAATCAAAGCGTGCAGTTTCACACCTAGAATAAGATGAGCCTTGATCGCGTTTCTCTGTTCCTCTTTTAAAATTGATTTGCTGTTGATATCTTCTAGAACAGACCTAATAGCAGAATCTACTCACCCAAACTCTCCAGCGGCAGCCATTGTTGTTGTCACCCAAGCGTGCTTTGGTGACGTGGTTGATTACGTTACTGTTGATCATCTGTCCATCATCGTAAAGCCCGCCCTGACAATTTGATTGGCCCACTAGATATTGTGCGAGCATACTTGCGCTACTATTGAGCAATGCCAGACCGAACTTCCCGACCTCAAACGTTGTGGGCGGGACTAAGTTCGGAATGGCACCCAGGCTACAACACAGGGGCTGTTAGCAGGAACCCACGACACCCCCATCTGTCCTCTGAATCTGTGTAGCACCTTCAGATCTTTGGTTTCAAGTTTTGTCCTAGCAGAGCTGGGATTTTTACTTCTGTATCTATATTTACTTGGAGTCACAGTTTTTTTTGCCCCTTCCATGTTTGGATGATGAGAGTTTTGTGACTTCAAATCCTAACACTAGTTTAGGATTTCATATCTGGATTTTGTCAAAGTCCTCTATGCAAATTTATCCCTAAAATATCTGTTGTGTTTTTTGTTCTTCATGGTGACGTGTGTTCTAAATTGTTCTCCAAAAAAATTTACCAACTAAATTTCAATTGGGTAACTACTTAAAGCAATTGGTTTCCTGGGATTTAATGAAGGGATATCAGAATAGAAGGGATTGATATGTATGAAAATAAATATGCATCAAACATTTTTAGTCATGTGCTGTATGTGTTGGTCTTCTCAAAAAAATCCAAGTAAAATTCGTAATTTTATTACTCTTAGGATGCAAAATATGGCACTATATCAAAGTAAGATTCATAAGACTAAAATCTGACTATTACAGAACTGAATGTTGTTTAAAATAACCAAAACAGTTATCTTAACAAAATCTGACTCCTTCCTTCCACATTAGTGTATCATCATGTTAATATGAGTGGTTCTCTTGTCCAAGGAGGCTTCACCCATTCAACAAAGCGACACAGCGTTAGCTGCTGCAATGCTAGGTTCCCTGGGTGGTGCAGGGGAGGTGGACACAGAGGAGGAAGAGGAGGAGGATGAGGAAGGAGGGAGCAGGCCTGAATTTGAGGACCCCCTGTGTGCTCTGGTTAAGAACTGCAACATGCTGCACAACATAGTGGGGCCTGCTTGTATCTTCCTCAGACAGGGCTTCGCTCAAAGTCAGATTGTATGTATGACTCTCACCTGCACATCACAACTTTACAGCAGGTTCTCTCACTAATCCACTCTGTTACACTTTGACCTATACTGATCAAGGGGAGGTCAAATCTGCTGGGTCATCTTCACAATTAAAATCACACCATATCATTCCTATATTTATGAGCCCGTTTGCTGAATATAAAAGGAAATATTTTATGTAAAAGAACAGAATAACATATGTTAAAGTGGTCTATTGTATGCTATGTTTGAGTACGATGTAATTAAACGCTACATTTTTTTAGTTTTCTAATTGAAAAAAATACTCTGAGGAAAGCATGGTGTTATTGGAGATGTAAGGCTCCTGGGATACAGGAAATGGCTATTTAAGATATTTTTCTATTTACCTATGAAAGCTATTTTATGGCATTCTAACGCTGACTTTGTGTTCTGAGCATACAATCAACAAACTAATGTAAAGAATCAAAGGGCCCTGCCCCTTCAAAAGGTCGTCAGTGAAGTTCAGTTTAAACTAATGTGCAACACAAGGGCGTAGGTTTGATTTCAACTTTGGTAGGGACACTATTCTTCAGTTTCATTGGTCCTTTGCAAAAAATATGCATGCTCTTTTTTATGCTTAATGTGAGCTTCAGGGCTCATTTTGTTAAAAGAGAACAGCAGCATTTCTTGCTACATTAATACAAATCTTATAAGCACTACATGCACTAGATGCTGTTTATCAATATTTAAAGCATCACTGGCTCTGATGAATGTGGAATTAGGACTTTTTCCACTTTGAAAAGGATTGCATTTAAATTTACCTGCTACTAAGACAGTGTCTGTTTAACCAAATATAGTCTAAATATGTGGATTTATCCTGTGTTTTCTTCTGAAGATATAGAATTGTGCAGAGGTAAACCCCACTCTTATTTTTTTTTATCTAATATGCTCTCTCTGGATCATGCAAAATAATACATTCAAGGGACAGCAAATAAATGTATTGTATTTACATGTGCACTGGAACTAGAAGAGGAACTGACACTGAGCATTTAAAATATTAATATTAGAAGTTGTAAATCTGGGCTGTAGTTACTCTGTGGAGCTAATTTCATGTATTTTATCTATGGCTGAAACAATTAATCACATTAACAAATTATTTAAATAATCGTGAACTAATTTAGTAATTGATTAATCGTTAACTGGAATATAGGGCCACTAAAATGTGCCTTTAGGCGACAGTGGCGTTGGATGTGGGAGTTTGCCCTGTAATCGAAGGGTTGACGGTTCAAGCCCCGACTCCGACTTTCATTGTTGTTGTGTCCTTGGGCAAGACACTTCACCTGCATTGTCTACTGATGGTGGTCAGAGGGCCCGGTGGCGCCAGTGTAAGGCAGCCTCGCTTCTGTCAGTGAGCCCCAGGGCAGCTGTGGCTACAATGTAGCTTGCCACCATCAGTGTGTGAGTGTGTGTGTGAATGGGTGAATGAATGTAGTGTAAAGCGCTTTGGTCAGGTCTCCTAACCTGAATAAAGGCGCTATATAAGTACATGCCATTTACCATTTACCATTTAGCCGACAGAGTGACCCACTTAGAGCAGGAATTATACCAAGATTGTAAAAAAATATGTAAACATTTAGCATTTAAGAAGTAAAAAAAAAAAAAAAAAGTTTTTGTCTGTCAATATTCTCCATCCAGAACTCCTCCAAAGGAAACGTTTAAACGTTTCTTTTTCACCTGGTTTCATTTCATAAAAGATCTTCTTTAAGGAGCCTTTGGCTATCTGATTAAAAGATAAAATAAAAGTAATCCTAACGTTGTTAACTTACATTTCTCAAGTTCCACAAATTAAAAAACTCTCTCCTGCTTCTTTACAGAACTCCAATCAGAAGCTTTCGCCTGATTTAGCGTAGATATTAATATATTTTTTTAAAATTCGGACTAGTTTCATAGCCCAATATTAATTTATTTTAGTGTCTTTTTTTTCGTGCTCCAAGCACCCGCGCGCGCGCACATACAGACTAGAAAACACGCAATCAGAAAGAGAGAAGGCAGAACTTAAGGCAGAATAATCAGAGTTAAACCGCGCAGCACAGTTGATGCGCTGCTATGTGAAAGGGACAGGAAAGAGCAGGCAGCTGCAGCTACCAGGCAGAGAAGCTGCAGAGGAAAAGAAGCGGCTGCTGTATACTAAATTATAAACATGTTGTTTACATTCAATTATTGGTAGGGACAAATAGGTCCTTCCAAAATTTTGGTAGGGACATGTCCCTATGGTCCCTATGCAAACCTACGCCCATGGTGCAACAATTGCAGTGTTTCAGTTTAGAATCACAGAATAATTTAAAATCTGTAATCATACGTTCAGCTTCTCAAGGTCTGATATGTTGTTTTTATAAAAAAAAAAAAAAGTGGTGATCATTGTCTTATAGAAGCACATTGAAAATGAAGCTGTATTTTTCTGCCCTTATTAACACGTTTTGGCTGAATAGACATGGATAATGAGCCCCGGTAATGCATGGCAGGTGAAGATGAGTAAAAAGCCTTACAATTATTTCTTTATAAAGTAAGCAAATCCGTATATGTATTTATATGTAGTTATTTTTTAATCATACATCCACCACAACATTTTTATACGATTCCTGTGATGTTAACTTACCTTAAATCTTTTTTGTAATTTTCAGATTTTTTTTAGGTTTGCCAGAGTGATAAATATCAATGAGTAATGATCCCTCCATAAACCTGCACATATCTAGAGTCAGACCATTAAGCAAATATTCTGAAACATCTTGAACTGTCGCAAACAAGACTGGATATGGACCCATTTTTTATATAGCCTATGAGCAGGGTGCTAATTGAGGAGCAATACAATATCAAAACATCTGTGAAGTTCAGCAAAATATGAGGTTTTGCCAAATCTCCATGTGAACATTGTATTTGCACGCTCTATGTATTTAAGACGCCAACTTTGTAGAGAGGTGATAAAAGAGCTAAATTTGTATTTACAAAACATTCTAAATGCTTTTAAGTTATGTTATATCGGGCCACTGTAACTTTAATGAATACATTTTACCCAGCTTTAATTATTCAAATAACTAATTACGGTATTTGAATAATTAAAGCTGTCACTGCAAAACGGTTGGTGCAAAACAGAAAACATGCAAAGATAAAATCTTGTTGCTAATTTTTTGGGTTGACCGTCCTTAACCCTGCAAAATAGAAAAAAAAGATCCTGATTTTGTTTGAATCCATACAGCAAGGAAAATAATGGAATCCCTAGACAGAGAACATAGGGTTTTTAATCTCCGCTAATACTCCTTTCATAATAAGATTGCAAAAAATAAATAAATAAATAAATAAAAATAAGCAGATAAAAACAGCTCTTAACATTTTGATTTGACAGGGCACTCTTGTCATTTTGGTATCCTTTGTAGCATTCTGGCCTTAGTACATAACACATCATATTCCTCACAACTTTTAAACCTACCAGTGGAACAAGAATCAAATATGTATTGTTCGAATTTTGCATTATCCACTAAATTAGGGGGGAGGAGTGTCTTACATGTCTTCATTTAGCTCATTCAGGTGTATTGATCTCTGTGAAAACAAAAGCAAAGCGAGCAGCAGTTCAGCTGGGGATGAAAATAAGCTGCAGAAAGGGGAATTATAAACCGATAAGCCTCCGTGATTTGTAATACAATTTACGGCCGTAATCTTCCTGCTGCCGTAGTGTCCCCTGTATTCTCTAATCCAGGCCTGTAATATTCCTGCTGCTGCTGATGTCATGACCTTGCAAAGCAAGTAGTGAACAGACAAACTCTACCTTAACCAAGTATCCATGCCTGAAGCATGAACAGTAACTTGAAATGTTATTCTTCGTTCATTTTTTAAAGTTCTATGAGTTTGATGTATTCTTTCATAAGGTGGTTGTTTGCTGAGGATTTTAAAGGGTTTCATTTTTTTTCAAAATGCACACTCACAAGCAGAAAACAAACACCATCAGCTTTAAAGCACTGACAATATGTTTGTGTTATGCATCCGCTGTATTTCTACACTTCAAAAACACGAAGCATATTTTCTAGACACGTGAAAACTGAATTCATCCTGTTGCACATTATTAGTTTAAACTAACTATAGTTGAAAGGAAAAAGCTATGCTTTTATGGAGTGGGAGAGATGGACTTAAACTGAAACCTGTTTTCTTCTTTAATATGTATTCTGAGTGATAATCTCTATTGGCTGAAAGTGTAACCTGACTGACTGCTTTTCTTTATTTCTTTCTTACTTATTTCCTTCTCCCACCAATGCAGGACAGAGACCTACGACCCGAGGAAATGGAAGGTACAGAAATATTAATAGAACCACTGTCAAACCTAAAGATCTAAACAAAAACAAAAAAACTTTGCCTTTTTTTTCTTCATCAATGCAAAACATAATGAACAAATTTTACATTTAAAGGAATGTATGGTTGTTTTTTTTCAGTTAAAAGTATTTGTGCATTCATTTTAATTATTGAATTTCATTCAGTCTTTCCCACTGGGTTTGTACTTAGAACTATGAGTATTGTGATAAAAAAATATATATATATCATTTTTGTTATAAAATTAGGAATTGTGAGAAACTGAAATGGTATGAACCAAAATGCAAAGCTTTGTATTTATTGCTCTAATTAATATAAAGCTGTCTTTTTAACTTCTTATAATTACTCAGTTGCAAAGCTTGGTTTCTTATCTGGAGGGAAGTTTACGAGCAATTAGTCCAATCAAACATATTAAATAACTAATTATATATATAGTTTAATGTTTTCTTGTATAAAACTTTAGAAATCCCTCTTATATCACAAATATAGTATTAATTTCAAAAACATTACACCTTTTCAGGTGTAATGTGTGTATTTTAGATGATGATCAAATACAGTCTTGATTTTAGTTTTTATTAGTTCTTTGATTGGACGTGGAATGGAACCTTCAAATAATAGGAATTTTAATGTCACGTGCAGCTAACGGATGTATACAGTCATGGAAAATAATGATTGGAGGACCTTTGTCATCTAACAATTGTAATGCCGTGAAATAACTACTTGTGTGCAAAATGTTACTAAAAAAGAAAAGAAATCATGTGTTCGATATTAAAATGAACAACGTAATGAGAAATATGGTGGTTTGCCCATATCTCAAACCATCATTGGGACTCCTACATGTCTTTTTATATAAGATGCTAAATAATTGCATAACTCAGTAGGATCAAATAGCAAATTAAAGCTGACTTGTTATAAATCTTATCTTCATTGAGAGAAAGAGAGAGATTAGTTTCTTCACTGTAGGGCTAAACATTAGAATTTTGTCACCCATCCAACATATTAACTGGAAGGTCTTATAAAGTGATGAATTGACGCGGTCCCCGTGAAGGATTAAGGCATCCTTACATGAGTCGTGCACGCTAACCACTGCGCCACCTGCACGCCCCAAAGTGATGAAAATTAAATGCTCAAAAACCTTGGGCATAAAAACATATGTTATGTGTAGGTTATTCATTTCTGTTCAGGTGATACTATTTGTATTTTTAAAGGTACATTATCTGCAGCAACAATTATTTTGTTTCACCAGCAGGTTCTCAGCAGCCAGCAAATACTGGCTGCTGTAAAGAACCCTTTCACCCTTCTGTTGCTGAAATCTTGCTTTATTGACAGAACTGCGTGAGGCCTTCAAGGAGTTTGACAAAGACAAAGATGGATTCATTAGCTATAAGGACCTGGGAGAGTGCATGAGGACTATGGGATACATGCCAACTGAAATGGAACTGATAGAGCTCAGCCAGCAGATCTGTAAGTCCTCCAAACACCTAGAAAATGTATTTATTATAGGTATAGTATTGCAGAGGCAATTGGTCCTTGCTGCAGCATGTCTACTGGATGTCAGCCCACCACCATGCTTAGCTACACACACACAAAGTCAAAAAGTATCCATAAAAACATCCACCAGAAGGTTACACAGAGGTAGACATACTGACATGTTGAGACATCACATGGTATCCCGGTTTGTTGCAGCCTTTGAACACAAAGTGAAAAAACGTTTTCAATTCATTTGAAACATTTTGTGCCAAAGAAACAAAAACAACATATTTTCTTTTACAGGTGGTGGCAGAGTGGACTTTGAGGACTTTGTGGAATTGATGGGTCCCAAAATGCTTGCTGAGACTGCAGATATGATTGGAGTAAAAGAGTTAAGAGATGCCTTCAGAGAGGTTAGCAGCAGCAGGTTATTAAAATGTATAGCAATATTTTTGTCCATGACATTTTATACCATATCTATTTTGTCTTTAAGTTTGACTCTGACGGTGACGGTCAGATTAGCCTCGGGGAACTAAGGGAAGCAATGAAGAAACTAATGGGAGAACAGCTTAACCACAGGGAGATTGATGAGATTCTAAGAGACGTAGACCTCAATGGAGATGGAGAGGTGGACTTTGAAGGTGAGTAAGTATCAAGCTTAAAAAAGCAATAAAAATCCCTAAGTAATTCTGCAACACTTCAAAGAGATGTCACCAACTAGGTCAGAGAGTCAAATTAAACATTCTGAAGCGTGAGCATCACAACAATATGTTATGCTTCATACATCATTCATAATGTAAGGCAGATCTTTGGACTCTCAGCCCAATATGGTCAGGCTAGTACAGGAAAACAGGTGGATAGGACAGATGCATCACTACATTGATTAATCTTCTCCTGACACTGAAGAACACTGGAAATAATATCTTCATGCTCATACACAGGCACCCTTCAAAACAAGCATGGATTAAAATCTATGTACTGACATGGGAGCAATTGATGTTTTATGATATTCTCTTAATTTCTTCACATTAAGAAATGCTAGATGTGTTTTTAGATATGGATGGAAGTATGGATGGATGGAAGTATGGATGGATGGAAAGATGGATGGATAGATGGAAAGATGGATGGATAGATGGAAAGATGGATGGATAGATGGACACAGGTGGGATGTAAGGAATAAAACTAGATACTTTTCAGATTTTTTAAAGAAAATTAAAAGAAGCTAAATCTACAATAAAACAACCCTTCTCAGCTAATCCATTATGCAAGCACTCGCTGCTGCATCCTTGGTCAATACAATCGGGTGAAAGTTTGTCAGAACTTTACTATGCCACCCTGATTAAGTAAAATAACACAATATTTTATCTCCCACAGAATTTGTGCGCATGATGTCTCGCTGAAGACTCTTTCTACTGCACTAAAACCAACATGGACCAGACTGTGTACTGTTAAGTCTTTTCATATGTACAACAAATTCTTGGTCTTTGTGATTTTTCACTTACCTCTCAGGTAGATCCACTAGTTTTTTTCCATTATAAAAATGTATTATGTGCATAAAAATGATATATTTATGACTTCAAATCATATAAAAAATATAAAAATGTGAAGATATGTAAATATTTCAAGCAATTACACTACCACTTTGCAATAAGGCTCCCCTTATAGATGGCTGATAGTTTATAGATATTTTATTATTTAATCTCTAAAAACTTTAATACTCATTCATAAGTGTTTATTATGAATTTAACATATCATACATGCTAAACAATTTAGTTTGACAAAAGCTTATTGTGCTTACAAGGTAGTAACTTAGTTTGAAATGTTGAAAATAAACACTAGATGAAATACTATATATAACAGATCCATTATTACTAACCTTCTATAAAAGGAACCTTATTGTAAAGTGCTACAGTACCATCATTTTATTTAAAAGTGAAAATGTGAAAACAAATATTAATCAACTGGCATTGAAAGTCAGTTTAGACATTATATATTTTTTGTTTATTTTTGCAATTTGCCTGGTGCAGCTGTGTACATTTTCAGAAATATTTAACATTAATTTATAGACAAATGTTTAATAAAACATGGAACGTCATGTTGATATCAATAAATGATAACCCAATTGTTGTGTGCCTGTTGCGTATGATGTCATCACTAAAGCAATCAAGTTGTTTCAGAGAACAAATGCACTTTTATGCAGACACCTACATTGGTATTTTTTTTAATAATATTACTTTTACATTATTCTTACAATATTTTGAACTTTCTAACTCTGCATCTACATAAAACTTAAAGTTGCATAATGGTTTGAAATGTCATTTTTAAATCAGTTGAGTAATTCTAGTAATAATTTCTGAATTCTGTCAAAAAAATCTCTTTTAAGAAATAAAATTCTTTAAGGCATCCTGTTGCTCATCTAAACTTTATCAGTTGTTTAGTCATATACTTTTATTAAAAACATTTCTAAATTATTTTTGGGGAAAAAAACACATAACCACAAAGTTCAAATGTGCAAAAGAATACAAGGATAAGTTTCTTTCCAGATTTGTTTATAAATTCCATGTACAAAATAAAACAGAAAATACTAAACTAAAACCATTAGAAAAGCTAAACAATGCTTATAAATAATCCCCAATGGCTTTAGACAACGGCTTTAGACAATGCTGTAAAAATTATGTAAATGTTAGAATATAGAAAGAATATGACTTATTACTTGGTTTATCTAGTCAAAATGTGCCAGTACTGTAAATGTACTATGTTGATTTAAAAAAATAAACATTATTTTTAATGTATTTTCCACTTAAAGAGTTAACCTATTCTGACGGTTGGAAATTAATAATTTATTATTACTATCAAAGGCTTACTATGACAACTTTTTTCCTAAACTTACACTGGATGTAACTTCAGATCACAACAGAGTTCTCCACAAATCCCAGTGAAACCAATCTAAAACAATTTGATCCAAACAGATACCCTTTTAAGAACTTAAGAATTCCCAGTATCAAATTTATGGTGGTCCTCTTCTGTTTGACTGATTTTAAGATTGGGCAAGGCAAGCTTGTTTGTAATGCATATTTCAGCAACAAGATATTTAGTTCTGAGCTGCAGAAAATCTAGTTAGACTAGATTTTCTGCAGCTCAGATATAATTTTGACCTCAATTGAAAATAACTAACCGGATCCAGCATATTTGCACTTTTCTGGAAGTTTGTTTTAGATTTGTGAAGACAAAACAGAATGCCACTTCTGTTTGGTTGTGGCTCTTAGAAACTTATAATTTCAATGATGTCCTTAAAAAAACCTTGGTTGTGATGTTTGCTATCTTACAGAAAATTGCAAACACAATCAATACTGCAGCAGAACCAAAGGTAAATTCCTAGATAATAGAACAAATTAACAAATAAATACAATATCCATTACCTATAACAATATAGGTATAATCAAATACAATAATAACATACAACTGTCAAACGTACTTAGAGAACCGAGCTGTGAGTTCCAGGTCAGGTTGGGTTTCAGAGGTTACAAGCTGACTTTTCTTTTATATTTGTATGATTTTCTTTTTCTGTTCACTTTGGGTGACGTGAAGCACTTTGAGTTATTTTTTTTTTTATGAGCTTAACAAATTCAATGCACTGTCCAAGCTTTATAGAGATTTCCAGATGTGTTCTATCCTCTTTGCGAAATCCATCAGATCATCCCTCTCGGGGCACTTTTTTAGGTCTTTTAGCAGTTGACTTTTCAAAGCCTGTGCAGTCTCACTGTAGTCAGTGCTGTAAGCAGCCATTGGAGGTGTCCCTTTCCAAGCTGAAGGAAGGTACCAGCTCCAGGTGTATGGATCAAACTCTACCAGATCAGCAAGCTTTCTTGCGTTTATCTCAGCATCCCTCTGGATCAGTACATTGAGCCGATCTAACAACTCCTTATCTCTCTTCTTTCCCTCAGAAACAGAGACTTCATTAATGTCAACCTGAACAAAGTGGCACAATGTTTTCTTGTCTGCAACTTTTACCCTTGCCAGAACATTAACTACCATCCTTAAGAAGTCCTTGTCTGTGGAGCTTTCCTTGGAAAAAGTCACTACTGTAATGTCGCTTAATGCCACAGCAAGACTCGCAACTTCTTTGTCACGTTCGTGGCTATGGTCGTCCTGAATCATCTGATGTGCCTTCAGTCCCTCAGTGTCGATTATCATAATGCAGTCACAGCCTATCTCCCTCTTTACACGTTTGCTGACGGTGATCAGCTGCATAAATGCCCCCCTAGTGCACATTCCTCTGTTGATGGAAAACCTGGTCCCAAACATGGCATTGAGCAGAGTTGATTTTCCTGAATTTTCTTCACCAATGACTGAAATAACTTTGACCCTGCTGTTTGACTGTATAAGGTGGTGAAGTTCAGCAAGGACAGCTCTCATCCACGTCATTGGAATGTTTCCTGCATCCCCATCAACAAGCTCAAAAGGGAAACTATCTAGCATCAACTGAGCAAAATAATAGGGCAGCTGTTCCAACCTCTTCCTTAGATTGCTAAATTCTGGTACACCATTTGCACATGTATACCTCTGCCCACATTCTCGAAAAAAATGTTGCATTCCTAAAGAGCAAATAGAAATTTGCTGCTCCACATCTGCTATTATATCTTTTTCTTTTGGAGACTCATGTTTTAGTCTCTTGTATTGATCCAGCAGAGCTGACAGCTGCTGTCGAGAAAAATCCTCCAGTGTCATTTCCATCCATTTGAGGAAAAAAGAACAGTGAGCTTCAGAGGCACTGATACCTTTAACAAAGTTTGATATCATAGGTGTCATCTCAAACCTGTGTTGCTTCTTTTTGAACTCTTTTTCTTTTGCTTCCAAAGACTTACGGTAATCCTCAGTTTTCAGTTTGCCAACTTTGCGTAATCTACAGTGCTCCATTTGCACCCCTGATATTGCTTTCCAGATGTTTCCCTGACATGGCAGTTCTTGTTCTTTGAACTCAGGTATTTTATCAATACATGAAGTGATGAGTCTGGAATTCCTCAGCCCAGTTTTGCATTCATCTGTGTCTTCATCCACAAGGATCTCACAACTCCGAGCTCTTTCAGCCAGATTTTCCAGGGAGACTTTTTTTGTTTTATTCTCGAGTATTCTAGAAACTGATTCCTGAAGGGCTCTTGCTAACTCTTTTTCAGTTCTTTTTGTTTCACTTATATTTTTTGTTTTTATGCTTGGCTTGATGGTCATATATTTTAATCTAAAGGATTTCCCCTTTTTGCTGCTAATCAAAATAATTTTTGCTCTGACATCTTTTACTTGCACAGTTTTGAGGTACTCAACCTCTGCTTCATCACAGAAGATGTAAACAACGGCAGATGACTGACAAAGGAAAGTGAACTGCTTAACAAAGGTCCTGATATCACCTCTCAGGTTGGCAACAGCTATTGGTTCATTGAATTTATCAACAGAACGGATGCCACAAGGAAGGTACCAGGAGAAATCGACAAGCCCCTCTGATATTCTTCTTGGCACATCTCCACACTCCAAACCAGAATGATAAAATATGTCATGGTACTGCTCAGTGTTACTTAGCACTTGGTTTAGCATCTGTGACTTAGAAAGGAAATGCTTCCCCAATCTGACAAATGATATAAGAGCAATTTCAGACTGCACAAGTCTTTCTTCAGTGCTTGACCCTCGGAATGCTTGCATCAATGGTTTGAAGGTTCGGACAACTTCACGCATAGACCACAGCATCATTGTCAGTTCTCTTGTTTCACTGTCAGGCAGCAGGAGTGGGACAGCAAACTGACAAAGAACCATTTTCTCAATAATCTTCTGCTGTAGGAATTTGTCTGAACACAGAAACAGTGCAGTTATCAAATCTAGCGGATTTATGACATTTTTCTTGTCCACATCCGAATCACTGAACATATATTTCACACTTCTTGCATTTGTGTTCCCCATAAAAAGCCTCTTGAGAAAGGCCTCATGAAGGGATTCTGCTGTTTCCATATCGATCTCTGTGTCACTCCGAGTAATTTTCAGGATGTTGCATATTTTAAGTTTGATGTCATAATGCTCTTCAAGTCCCATTATTGACAAAACCTCTCTGAGGCACAGCTCTGTAAAACAAGAGAAAATCGATATATCATATATTCGCACCATCTAAAAAGCATTTAACTAAGTGTTTTTCTATTGGTATACAACAAAATACTTTTTATGAAGATAATTCTAAACCTGTTTTGGCTTTGGTTCAATAAGGACACAAACCTTTTAAAACACGAATAGTGATTAGAAGCAAAAAATACTTTTTAAATATTTTAAACCTTTTTCTTATACCTAATATTAGACATATTAAATTCCTATAATTAATTGTATAATTCTTGCATTAAGTAATAAGTTTATTAAGGATTGTTGATGTTTGTTAACTTTACTTACAGCCAAACATCTTTTTGGAATATTTTACATATAATATGAATGAAAGTAAGCTAGATGTTAAAGTATTCCCGAGTAATATACTTGGTTTTTCTTTTTCCTGAGTTGTATTATGAATATTTGTCTATTTCAAACAATGACCCTTTAGTTTTTTGTTTATCCATCAGAGTTTCTTTAATAAGGCCGTCAAACGCTTTTACCAACCAAAGTCTTTAGGTGGTAGGATCAAATATACCGGTTTAAACCCTGTCTTGTGTGATACACTGTCTTGCAAAAGCAATCATCCTTTTTAAAAATGTGTCATATCGTAAATGCAAAGTTTAATCAATTTTTTTTTCTGTAATTAACTAAGATAAAAGAAAAGAAGGATGTATACAGGTTTCAAAAATGCTTTTCATGAACAAATTGTCTTTAAAATGTGGCATGCATTTGTAATCAACCCCAAAAGCAATCAATGTCCTCATTAAGTTACTGTTCAATCCATCATCTGTCAAAGGAAGGAGAACTGTGATCCCAAGTAAACACTGTTATCTACCCGAACTGATCCCTCTGTTTTCAAAAGTGATGGAATTAGATCAACTAGTTCAGGTGAGAGGATCTATCAGCAGGGCATCTAATAGTTGTCTCTGGTCAGATGGAACAAAAATGTAAGTTCTTGGCCTGAACGTGAGATGCAAGATGTGGCATAAATTGTAATGGTGAAATATGGTGGATGCAGGTAACTTTGCATGCAAGCTGAATTCTGGCTGGATTTCCTCAATCAGATTCAATCAGAGGAGTTCCAGGTCAGTAATGTATGGAGTGTAATCTGCTACACATTATCAGTCTAACTTGCCAGGTTAGATGCTAGGATCAAATTGTGGAAATTTTTATGTTTCAGCAGGGACAGAAAAGCTAATCACAGCTTTAAGCTCTAGTTTGTTGTTTGACTGATATTTTAAACTTCTGATGGGAATGGCTGCAAGGTTAATGTAGACGTAAATCAAAACTACAGAAAAAGACAATTCTACACAGCATTGTTTGTGTCGTGGTAAATATAGAATGCACAGCACACTTTTCACACTCCTAGTTTTAAGTTAAAGCATTTATTTCCCTCTATCTATTCACGTCCTTAATTTGTTTTTGTTGCTCAATTGCATATAATCCCAGTAACTGAAGTTTGTTGTAAATCAGAAGTATTTTAAAGGGTTGAATACTTTTACTACTTATTGAACGGTATATAAAATGGTATGTATAGACCAGTGGGCAGTCTCAGGACTGTGTCTAAATGCTAAAGATAATATAAATTCAGCAGTGTGCAGACTGATATGCTGTACTCCGTGTCTGGTTCTAAGTCAGATAAAGTCTTTTGGCAGCTTTTTGTGCAAATGACAAAAGGTTTTTTAGCTGGACTTTTGACAGTAATCAGGAATTGATGTGGGATTCCCTCCATGTTTTCTCCTTGGGTCCAAGTTAAAGACAGGGTTGTGGACTCTGAATGATCTTTAAACAGATGTCGGGGAGGTGGCACAGCTGCAAAAAATGTGTTAAAACAATCATTATTGGAACTTAAAAATGAACCCAATGAAAATAGATTTGGCTTCTGTATTTTTACCTGTCACAACACTTTCTTTTACCCATCTGCTTAAATTGCCATCCTCATCCTCTGTGGCCACACTGAAGAAATACCGCTCTCCAAGTTGAAGATCATTTATTTCCACTGTATTCAAATCTTTGATGACTAAGGAACCTACTGCTTCTGTTAATGAGCTCCATTTAACTCTGAACTTCTCAGTTCCTTTCAGCTCCTTCGGGAATCCCCAAGTCAACACCACAGAGTTTGTTCCAACTTTCAGGAACTGGATGTTACCAGGAGGGGGCACTGCTGACCAACAAAAAAAAAAATAATAAAATAGATGTAACGCTACACAACTATACACTGTGAATTCTTATATTATAAAACAAGATTGTCGAAAAAGAAACCAGTTTGAAACAAAACTGTGCATCCATCTACAGACCAGTGTTTGTAAAACATTTTAGGATTTTGTTTTCAGTGTTCGATCTAAAGTATGAAAATTGTGTGCATTTTGTGGCACTAATTAAATAGACTTGTGAATGTGTTAATTCCATGAAAGCAGTAATTCCATTATCACCAACAGCACACAGTATCTTCTTTTAATCAGAAGTCAGATTTGAAAGTATGACGTGATTTAATAGCAGGTGTTTCATAGGTCGGGATAAAGGTCAGTCACAGTAAAATAACCAAACAAGTAATAAAATCATATTTATTAAACCAACAATAACATTGAAGTAACAATATTACATCAAGGACCATTATTTCCTTTTATCTTAATTATAGTGTTTGGTATTAATTAAATCGGCTATATTTGACTATATTCAAAGCTATTTTTTTATTTAAACTGTGATTGGTAAAATGCCAAACAAAAGATAGTTATTAACCTGAGTCATGCTGCCCAGAGTCCTCACCAACATCCACCTGTAAGAAAATATTTTTCATTAAGCACACTTCACAACATTCTCACAGTTATTATCTCAGGCTTACCTGACGCATGGTCCTTGGTGAAAGTATGTCATGTTTCTTGTGGTATCCCTCCACACAAATGCTGCAAATATGCATCTGATCAGTTCTGCAATAAAAATCTTTAGATTTCTGATGCTGGCAGCATCTTCCATGGGCCTCATTGCCGATGTCTTTCAGAATGTGTTTTTGCATATCTTTGCTACAGTATGTTGAAGGGCATCAGGCTCGCAGAACAAGTCGTTGCATGTCAGGCAGATCCTCACAGCAGCATTTTCTTGGCACAGGTCACAAATCACCCCATCTTTACTAATAAGAGAAATTGAGGAACAATTATTTACAAAGTTATAAAACAAAAATATATTAAGAATATATTTGTCTATTATAAACATCCAAGAAATGATTTCTTCTAAGCTAATACAAAAAAGTATATAGTATAGACTATACAAGATCTGAAAAAGGCCTTTTATGACATTCAGAACAGATAAAGCGCCGTCATCAGTTATAGGGAGCATTTTTAACATTAAGAACATGTCAGAGTACAGAAATATGCCAGTAGGTTCTACATGTAGCATAGATTTCAACAGTCCAAAGAAGAAAACATCACACCGGTCATTTATCCATAGGTTACATGCTATTATTGTGCTAGCAGCACAACCTGTGTTTTTTCTTTTTTTAATCATTTATTATTTTATTTTATGATTTATCATATTAATCATAGCATGTAATCATTTAGAGATTTCAAAATGACAATATCTCAAACAACTTAGAAATTACACGAAACAATACAATTTTAAAGGATATAAAAAGGATTGAAATTTTCAATCTTTCAGTTTAACATCATCAACATGATTTTGCCCTGAATTTTAAGAGAGAACGTTTACCCATCATAGGAATCCTTAGATATAAGCGATGAATATTCCGAGGTCTCAGAAGAAGATATGGACTCAACTATCTCTGGATAGTCCAATTTCGGACTGATGGCACAAAAACAGGAAAAGCATGTATTAGTCCTTTATTGTTTTATTTTCCATTTAGATTATACAAGATTAAGCTATAAACACACGGTTGATAGATGTTTACATTTTCATTTATTATGATTTTTTTCCCCACATATTATATCATCTATTTGAACATGTAGATCATTGAAATGCATGCTCATCAACTTTCAATTTGTTCTTAAATTGCTGACTTTTGCAAATTGCCCTTTTAACAGCACAATTCAACTTGCTGGTAAAATATTTTTCTCTATTATGTACTCTTTTGACCAGATTTTATATGCCCAAGATTTTGTCTAAATTGTGTTTTTTGTAATGAGTAAACACATATCAGATATTGGAAAAATACTTCACACAATCAGATAATAGATGACATTTTTTGATGATGATAGCGTTTTATAAGTTTGTTCATTTAAAGTATTTTACCTTTGGAAAGTAGTATCATGATGGGCTATGTTAGCAGTTTTTTGATGATATACAGCAGATGGAAGATTAGGTACTTGAAATCTAGAAGCCAAAATACATAGTTTAGAGCACTTTTTTACAAAGAGTAATTGTACCTGAGTTGATCAGAAATAAATATAAACCTTATACTTTAAACATACCTGGAAGGATCAGTGTTATGTGATACAATTCCACTTTTTCCCCAGTGTTTCGGGATGCCTCGTGATATTTCTCTGCATCGCACAAAGACAATATAAAACTGTTCAGCCAAAATAATTACTAAAAACCAGGGTATTGAAATAAAGAATTTTATAAAATAAAGTTTTTGCTTACATTTTGTTTGAAAAATAAAGAGGGTTCTCCCTTGACAACTCTGACTCTGTCTCATATTGAGAATAGTCAACATCTGGTTTCACAGATCTGAAAATATTAAGTAAAGTGTAACTTTTTCATCATCAAAGGAGAAAAAATTGAAGTTGCTCCAACAAGATTCCAATTTCGAAGAGAAGACAAGCAAGCTATGTTGATTTTAGGTGAAATATTGTACAAAGGGAAATATTTTTATAGTCTTTATCTGAGTTGATCATCATACATAGGTTGTCATGCATAAATCTGGTATGAAAATATATGTTGTCTTTAAGAAAATGAGGAGGAGGAAAAAGAAAATAAGAGACATCATACTGCAGCCTGCCACATGTCTGGGAGAGGGAGCTAATGCTGTCTCAGACAGCATTATTAATGACATTGATCAAATATTAGACCAAAATTTGTTTTTTTTCTCTACTCAAATGACTTAGGGGCTGCTCAATGGGCGCAATTGGTAGCACTGCTGCCTTGCAGCAAGAAGGTTCTGGGTTCAATACATGGGGTCTTTGTGCATGTAGTTTGCATGTTCTCCCTGAGCATGTGTGGGCTCTCTCTGGGTACTCCAGCTTCCTCCCACTGTCCAAAAACATGACTGGTAGGTTAATTGGCTTCACAAAATTCTCTTAGGTGTGATTGTGTGTATGAATGGTTGTATGTCCTGTTTGTCTCTGTGTTGCCCTGCGATGGACTGATAACCTGTGTACCCCGCCTCTCGCCAATAAACAGCTGGAGATATGTTTGGTTCTAGTTCTGGGTGCACAGAGTAGGCTTGAACTAGAATACCTCAGTGGTCTGGGAGGTTGATAAACTGACCATGAATCTGTTTTGTATTGAGGTGCTGATCCATTCAATGATTTACGTCCTGGACTATTGTTTGAGCTACAGGGAACCAGTGTAAGGACTTAAGAACCGGGCTGATGTGCTCTACTTTCTTAGGTCTAGTGACAACACAGGGAGCAGTCTTTTGGATCAGCTGCAGCTGTTTGATTAACTTTTTAGGCAAACCTATTAAAACACTTTCGCAGTAATCAGTAAAAAAAAAATGCAATGAAGAGTTTTCTAGATCCTGCTTGGACATTAGACCTTTAGTCCTAATGCTGTTCTTCAGGTGACTAAAGGCTGAATTAGTAACTGCCTTTATGTTCCTATGAAGATTTAGGTCTGACTCCATCATGAAACCAATATTTTAGCCATAAACAATGGTTTCTAGCTGTAGTAGCTGAAGTTGATAACTAACTCTGGATCTCTCCTTCTTTGGTCAGAAGATTATTACATCAGTTTTGTTTTTATTCAGTTGTAGAAAATGATGGTGCATCCACATATTGATCTGTTCTAAGCATCTTACCAATGCTCTGATGGGTTCATAGTCACTAGATGACATTGTTATGTAAAGCTGTGTCTTCTGCATAGTTATGGTAACTGACCTGGTTTTTTGCTATCATTTGAGCTAAGGGGAGCATGTAGATATTAAACTGGAGGGGCACAGGAATGGAGCCTTGAGAAACCCTTGCATGATTTTCTGGTCTCTGATTTAAAGTTGCCTACTGACACACAGAAGTCCCTGTCCAGACACTTTAATAAAATCGAGTGATCGACAGTATCAAAACGCTACACTGAGGTCCAATACTGTGTTTCTTCCAGAGTCTGAATTTAGATGGACGTCACTGAACACCTTAATCAGGTCAGTCTCTGTACTGTGGTTGGCATGAATACTTGACTGAAAAGTAGCTTCGCATCGTCTCATTGTTAAGAAGGCATTTAACTGTTGAAACAAAACTTTTTTGATAATCTTACTGATGAAGGGGAAGTTTGAAATTGGCCTGTAGTTCTGAAGCACCAATTTGTCCAAGTTTTTCCTTTTGAACGATGGTTAGATAATTGCTGTTTTTAAGGCTCGAGGGGGAAATACCTGACATTTATTATTTGAACCAGATCAGACTATAAAGCAGGCAAAAACTTCTTAATAAAACCTGTGAGTAAAACATCAAGGCAGCAGGAGGAGGAGCTTTGCTGCTGCACTTGATACTGATGTGCAAACTGCTTTTCTTATCTTATACCTTGTATTTTTTCAGTAAAGAATCATTGCAGGTTTCTTTTAAATTTGAGTTCATTGCCACAGAGATAGGAGGATTTGTTTAATTGACTGTAGCAAATAAGGCATTAGCATTATGAATGGTTTTGTTGATAATCGCAGAGTAGATAGATTTTCTTGCATATTTTAGTTATAAATTGACTAAATTGACTAAATTGACGGTGAAGTCTCTCTTTATAGATTTCATAGTGGACTTGGAGTGCATTCTTTCGCCACCTTCGTCAGGCTTTTCAGCACTCCATCTTTTCATTTCTCATTGCTGGAGCATTTCTCCATGGGGATTTCATCTTCCCAGAAGCAACTTTCACTTTAACTGGAGGAATGGAATCAATGATGAGTGCAACTTTAGAATGCAAACTATCAACCATCTTATCTACTGAGTTACAGTGATAAAGCAGACGGATAAGCCTGGGTAGAATTATCAGTTGTACTGTCCATGATAACACACATTCTTACAACATTTCTTTTTGTAATTAGATCAGTGGGAGAGATGGTTTCAGAGTAAAGATAAAATTGGTCTGATCGGGCATCATCAGTCACAGAAATATTATAAATGGTTTCTTGGTCATTTTACTGATGACCTCATCCAAAATATGTCTTAATTGTGAGTTGGCTGTTTGACATGTTAAGTCAAACCAAAATGTTTAAGTACTGTATATCACACACTTCTCTTGCAATTGTGTCTTCAGGGTTGTCAACAGGTACATTAAAGTCCACCAGAATAATTAAGTACTCATGTTCAACAAATATCAAAGATACAAGTTCAATGAAATCTCTAAAAAAGCTTGTTTTGACCTTGGAGGCCTATAAAGATTCACAAACATGGCTCAGAAAGGGCCTTGTACTTGGGCAGCCAGATATTCAAGATTCAAAGTTACCCAGGATCATGTTTCTATGCTTTAGTGAATCATTAAACAGAGTGACGAGTCCTCCTCCATTTTAAAAAAGTCTGTTCTGATCAAAAAAACTGGGAGGTGTGGTAACTGGGAGGTTTATTCTCCAATAAAATCAGAATCTCATTATTTTCATCAAGCCATATTTTGCTAAATAATAACTAAATCATGTCGATTTGGTGGCATTTCCTTGCTCATGGAAATAGTCTACAATGCTAATGGGAAATAAATACACTCAAAATGTTTGTCAGTATTTTGGTTTTAATTCCTTTATGAACATGTCTCTTTTTTCCTGTCCACTGCCTGTTTGTGATCAAATGTGTATCTTTGGGTTTGTTTTGCTTTGTATCAAATAAAAATATGAAATAGCATTCGAGTTTCACAATAATTGTAAAATTGGTTGTTCTTTTTTTATTTCTTTAAATGAATGAATACATGTACTTTTCATTTACCGTGCTTCTTTGAAGGTTACATGATGTTCATTAGAGTGTTCATACTTGGCTCTCAAAGATCCAATGGCCTCTAACACCAGTTCCTTCTGTCTGAAGTCCCTTTCACAAATACAGGACATTATTTTTGGTGACAGTTTTAATCCATAAACAACTGAGTCAACAAAAGGTTCTTAAATATTTTTGTGTTCAAAATATTCAACAAAGATTGTATCAGTCATTATTATTTTCAAAAAACATATGAGCATGAAATCAAATATCAAAGCCAAATAAAATCAATGTGTTAAAATATGTGAGCTTAAAGGTCTTACTCACTTCTTGTTTGAAAAATTAACAGGAATATCTTTTGAGCAGTCTGACTGAGTCTCACCCAGGGAATAGACCAGGCCTGGCCTTCCTGATCTGAAAAAATTACATAAAAAAAAATAATCAAACTTTAATGTCTACAGGATAAAACCTGTAAAACTTCAAAAGAGCACTGATTCTAATGTTTAATTAACAAAGATTAATCAAAATTAATGTTAGAATAAAAGATAAATTGTAATAAAAAAACTGAATAAACTGTAACCTAAATGTTTTTAAAACTAATTTTAATTTTACTCAAGCATCCTTTATCAACAAGAATGGATACAGTATAAGGTGCTTCAGTTAAAAGTTTGGTTAGTCGCTCTGATACAGTGGTTATTGTCTTTATTTATTTTAAAATCTCTGGGAACTCTTTCAGGAATATTTGCTGTCATTTGAGAAGTCAGGAGTGACGAGTCCTCCTCCATTTTAAAACAGTCTGTTCTGATTGAGAAAACTGGGAGGTGTGGTAACTGGAGGGTCATTCTCCGATAAAATCAGAATCTCATTATTTTCACCAAGCCATGTCTGTCTTAGGAACATAAAATCAATATTTTGCTGAATAGTTTAGTCATTGACTAAAAAATTATTTTCCTGACATAGGTCTGATTTTAATTAAAGCTAGTTTAAATGCCTTGGTTGATATAATCTCTCTAGTTGTTGGCCGAGCTTCACACTGTATAGTTTTCAAGGGCATATCACTAAAAAGTGATTGGAAGGTCCTGATTGCAGCACTGCTATCTTTCTTTGCATGGTGAGGAGACAGAGCTGAAGGTGGGGAAGATTTCAACATTCAGGTAGTGGTTAGCTGCAAAGACGAGGTGAGGAGTAAGTTTTGGTGGGATGGGGGGAGGTTATAAATTTTCATGTTGGGGGGACAGATTGAGCTGTAGTGTTAGACTGGATACAGGAGATGATTATGTGGAGGGCTTGTGGGGGTCCAGTTGGAGGGAGATCGTGCTGTTGGGACCACACACTGGTTTGTTGAGGTCACTGTTCTCCAAAGCGATGAAAGATGTGACATATATTTCCCCATTAGCTCATCGACCATTTTGACAAGATCAACACATGCGCAGGACAATTCATACATACCCAGTATAGCTCAAATATAAACACATGATTTGCACATGTATAGCACACAACCCCCAAATGTATTTATAGGGCATACACAAACGTATATGAACATGCTCATGGGATTAGGGTATCTGTGAATTATTGCCCACGTAGGGTAGGTTTTTGTGACTGGCTACAGCAAGGGCAATAAATGATTGGTTTCAAATTACTGCCTGCGAAAAAAAAAAATTATGTTTGTATTGAGTCAAGTGAGGAGAGTCTCAGAACTCCTCACACAAATGCAGTGACCTTCTCACAGGTCTGTGAAGGTTTTGTAGTTGTATTCTTGTTTTTTGTATTTCATTTATGGATAATGTAGAAACAAATTTGTGAACCTTGTCTTGTGCACATGTACTGTAATTCTTGTGGGAATATTTGAAAACTCTAAGCCCTGTGTGGCTCGTCCTGAGCATGTGTGTCAGGTCTTCTTAAGCTCCATATTCATGGAAACAGAACTACACTAAATCATGTCGATTTTTTGTGGCATTTTCTCGCTCATGGAAATAGTCTACAATGCTAATGGGAAATAAATACACTCAAAATGTTTGTCAATATTTTGGTTTTAATTCCTTTATGAACATGTCTCTTTTTTCCTGTCCACTGCCTGTTTGTGATCAAATGTGTATCTTTGGGTTTGTTATGCTTTGTACTGTATCATATAAAAAAAATGAAATAGCATTCGAGTTTCACAATAATTGTAAAATTGGTTGTATTGGGTGTTTGTATTTCTTTAAATGAATGAATACATGTTCTTTTCATTTACCGTGCTTCTTTGAAGGTTACATGATGTTCATTAGAGTGTTCATACTTGGCTCTCAAAGATCCAATGTCCTCTGACACCAGTTCCTTCTGTCTGAAGTCCCTTCCATAAATACAGGACATTATTATTTGGTGACAGTTTTAATCCATAAAAAACTGAGTCAACAAAAGGTTCTTAAATATTTTTTGTTTTTAAAAATATTCAACAAAGATTGTATCAGTCATTATTATTTTCAAAAAATATATGAGCATGAAATCAAATATCCAAGCCAAATAAAATGAATGTGTTAAACTAGGTGAGCTTAAAGGTCTTACTCACTTCTTGTTTGAAAAATTAACAGGAATATCTTTTGAGCAGTCTGATTGAGTCTCATCCAGGGAATAGACCAGGTCTGGCCTTCCTGATCTGAAAAAATTACATTTAAAAAATAATCAAACTTTAATGTCTACAGATAAAACCTGTAAAACTTCAAAACACCACTGATTCTGAGGTTTATTCAACAAAGATTAATCAAAATTTATGTGAGAGATAAAATTGTAATTAAAAACTGAATAAAATGTAGCCTTAATTTTGTCGAGCATGGGTGTCAGGTCTTCTTAAAGGGATAGTTCGGGATTTTTGACATGAATCTGTATGGCATCCCCATCACCAGTGTCATGCAATCACACTGACTTACCCCTGGCAGCATCCTGTGAGCAGAGTTCTCGTCCAGCTTTGGTCAAGCCGAAAGTAGTCCGGCAGGTTTGCTAGACCCAGCGAAATAAAACGTTTCTCTTCCCAAAACATTATGTGTTCAAAAGAGTGATATTTTTGCATCCCAAAAACATTGTAGTGGAAAAAGTCACACGTCGTTATCACTTGGTCCTATTTTCTCTCTGTTCGTATCAGTGCGCGCCGTCATTCTGACAGCGAGCTCAACTTTGAGGAGGGCAGGGAAGTCGCTGTTGTTTGTGATGCAGACAGCAGCTGCTGCAACTCCGACATCCTCATCAATGGAAAGGTTCTGTATCTCGGGCATTACTAAATCCCACTCGTGGCAACAGTAGCATCCACCTCTGTCTGCATTAATTTGCACTTGAAACAAGTGCACCATGATTTGTCGGCCACCCTGGATATCGCAGCTCCAGCTGAGGCTCCTGCGGCTCCGGCTTCAGCTTCCATCACTTCTCTGTCCACCCTCTCTCTTTCTGCCCGATCTAACTCCATTTGTCGAAGTTCATCGTCAGTGTACTCGGGTTCATAAAGATATCCCTTTGGCTCTAAGTGGAAGTCGATGTTTTCCTCGTCGCTCTCGTAGTCAGACATCTTCCCCAGTAGTAAACAATCGCGAATCAAACAGGTAGGCCCTTAACCTGACAACAGCCAGATGCATGCCTCGCTCCGCCCAGCTAGGAGCTAGGCGGAGCGAGACATGCATCTGGCTGTTGTCAGGTTAGTAGGCCTTAGCTGTCAGGTCATGGTGTCGCGCGCACTGATACGAACAGAGAGAAAATAGGACCAAGTGATAACGACGTGTGACTTTTTCCACTACAATGTTTTTGGGATGCAAAAATATCACTCTTTTGAACACATAATGTTTTGGGAAGAGAAACGTTTTATTTCGCTGGGTCTAGCAAACCTGCCGGACTACTTTCGGCTTGACCAAAGCTGGACGAGAACTCTGCTCACAGGATGCTGCCAGGGGTAAGTCAGTGTGATTGCATGACACTGGTGATGGGGATGCCATACAGATTCATGTCAAAAATCCCGAACTATCCCTTTAAGCTCCATATTCATGGAAACAGAACTACACTAAATCATGTCGATTTGGTGGCATTTCCTTGGTCATGGAAATAGTCTACATTGCTAATGGGAAATAAATACATTCAAAATGTTTGTCAGTATTTTGGTTTTAAATCCTTTATCAACATGTCTCTTTTTTCCTGTCCACTGCCTGTTTGTGATCAAATGTGTATCTTTGGGTTTCTTACGCTTTGTATCATATAAAAAATTTAAATAGCATTCGAGTTTCACAATAATTGTAAAATTGGTTGTTCTTTTTTTATTTCTTTAAATGAATGAATACATGTTCTTTTCATTTACCGTGCTTCTTTAAAGGTTACATGATGTTCATTAGAGAGTTCATACTTGGCTCTCAAAGATCCAATGGCCTCTGACACCAGTTCCTTCTGTCTGAAGTCCCTTTCACAAATACAGGACATTATTATTTGGTAACAGTTTTAATCCATAAAAAACTGAGTCAACAAAAGGTTCTTAAATATTTTTGTGTTCAGAATATACAACAAAGATTGTATCAGTCATAATTTTTTTCAAAAACATATGAGCATGAAATCACATATCAAAGCCAAATAAAATCAGTGTTAAAATATGTGAGGTTAAAGGTCTTACTCACTTCTTGTTTGAAAAATTAACAGGAATATCTTTTGAGCAGTCTGATTGAGTCTCATCCAGGGAATAGACCAGGTCTGGCTTTCCTGATCTGAAAACATTACATTTAAAAAATAATCAAACTTTAATGTCTACAGGATAAAACATGTAAATTTCAAAAGAGCACTGATTCTAATGTTTAGTTAACAAAGATTAATCAAAATTAATGATAGAATAAAAGATAAATTGTAATAAAAAAACTGAATAAACTGTAACCTAAATGTTTTTAAAACTAATTTTGATTTTACTCAAGCATCCTTTATCAACAAGAATGAATACAGTATAAGTTGCTTCAATAAAAGTTTGGTTAGTCGCTCTGATACAGTGGTTTGTCTTTTTTTATTTTGATATAATCTTTTGATAGAACTCTTTCAGAATATTGGCTGTCATTTGAGAAGTCTGCATTTTAAGGTTAATCCAGAGAATACCTATTGGCGAGGGCAATAATCAAAGCTTCAGTTCACATCCAGCAACTTTGCACAGCTACTGAAGAGAAGTGGAACCGCAACCAACAGTCTGATCAACTTAATGTGAGGGAAACTCCTTGAACTGCATGATGCCAGTCCTAATCACATCAAATTCTGACTAGTTTCCATGGTGCCTCTTGTTAAGAAATGTTTGTCATGATCTCAGCACTGAAGGCTGACTTAATCACACATTTTTTTTACCTGCCTAATTCTGCCCAGTATCTCATTACTGCTCACCTGAACCACCTGCTCCTGCCTCTATTTATGCTGCCTGCTACAAGGGGCTGCAGCATCTGGGGCACTTTGGGTGGCGCCCGCCATATCTTGCTGGCAGCCACCGGTTAGATCCTACCTTGTTCTCTGGGCATGGACTGAACTGAACTGTTAAATCAGGTTAGTGACTCACGCGTTCATAATCATCCATCCGTCAGATTATCGGGGTCACTGACCTGTGTTTTCGCTCCTGCACAGTTTCCTGTCACTGCTACTGCAGATCCGCAGTCTGTTTATTTTAATAAATGCTTTTTGAAGTTATTCCACTGTCTGCCTTGCCTTGAATACTGGGTCCTCTGTTCTAAGCTGTTAAAATATTAGAATTTTTGAAATTATAGCCTTATTGAATAATACATGGTAATATCTTATGACTGTTTGGAAGAAATTAACAGAGATAAAACAGCGACAGGAAGATAAAAGAGAGGTTGAAAAAACTTTGGCTGAACAGATCTGGGCATAAAATAAAGCAGAAAAAGTTGAGACAAAACCTTTTAATCTCTTTGAAGGAGTTAGAGAAAATCCCAGGCATAGACTTACCAATAAAAAATGAAGTAGAAGGCATAAAAAAAGAGAATTTCTATTTCAAAATTGTTTAAAAAGGCAACAAAAAAGTTCCTAAAATATGAGTGCCAATAGTATGAATATCTTTATGAATGTGTGGACTGCACTCTTCATTTACCGTCCTCTTTTGAAGGCTGTAGGATGCTTTTTAGAGAGTTCATACTTGGCTGTCAAAGATCCAATTGCCTCTGACACAAGTTTCTTCTGTCTGGAGTCCCTTTCACAAATACAGCACATTGTTATTTTCTGACACTTTTGATCCATAAACGATCGAATTAACAAAAGGTTCTTAAATGGTTTTGTGATCAAAGTATTGAATAAAGATTGAATCAGTCATTGATTTTTATAAAAACAATATGAAGCATGGAAATAAATTTTAAAGCTGAATAAAAACAGGGAGTGAAAGTAGGAGAGGTTAAAGGTCTTACTTCTTGTTTGAAAAATTTACAGGAATATCTTTTGAGCAGTCTGATTGAGTCTCATCCAGAGAATAGTCCAGGTCCGGCTTTCCTGATCTGAAAACATTACATTTCAAACACAATCAAACTCTAATGTCTACAAAATAAAACCTGTACAAAAACAGCACTGATTCTAAAGTTTGGTAAACAAAGATTAATCCAAAATTACTGAAGAAGAGAAAGAAGAATTTTAACAAAACTCTGAATAAACAGTAGCCTGTTTTTGAACTAATTTTGATTTTACTCAAGCATCCTTCATCAACAACAATGGATACAGAATAAGGTAGTTTTAAAAAGCAACAAAAAAGTTCCTGAAACATGAGTGCCAATAGTTTTTTTTGTGTGTATTTCGCTGAATATCTTTACGTATTAATGTGGGAACTGAACTTTTAATTTACTGTGTTCCTATAAAAGCTAAATGATGCTCAAGAGATTGTTCAGGCTTGGCTGTCAAAGATCCAATGGCCTTTGACACCAGTTACTTCTGTCTGAAATCCCTTTCACAAATACAGGACACTGTTTTTTTTCGGACAGTTTTAATCCATAAACGGCCGAGTCAACATTAGATTCTTAAATATTTTTGTGTTGAAAATATTCAACAAAGATTGTATCAGTCATTGATTTTATAAAAAAAAAGCATATGAAGCATGAAATCAAATATCAAGGCCGAATAAAAGAATTGTGTGATTAAAGGTGCCGTAGGAGATCTTGGAAAAACAGTTCTAGCAAGCCATATGTTTGAACATACACCACCATGCCTCTCCCTTCAGAACATCCCTCGAAACCACGCCTTCAAAACATATGAACGTGCATGCTGTCTGTCGAGGTGTTCAAATGTTTCAGAGATCGAGAGCGAAACAAGCCGAGACCGGGTGCTCGTGACACGAGCTAAAAACAACATAATGCTACGTTCACACTTATAGCAGCAGAGGCAGAAAAAGCAGCTTGTTTACATGCAAAGTCAATGGTTGACGCTCATCATGGCATACCAAAAGATCCTGCAGCACGTCTAAAGCAGCAGGAGCAGCGCATCTGAGCAGCTGAAGCAGCGCGTTGCTGATGTCAGAGTTGGCAGGGAGACAGACACAGTACTGCTGACGCAGAGCACTATGATCACTCCTCTGATACAGATTATTAACGTCTAAATTAACTTAAAATGCCAAAATCTGCCGATAAAACATGTTCGCTCAGACCGCACGCTCTGAGCGCCTCAAACAGAAACAATATTTGAAGGCAGGATGTAAATCTGGATGAACTGACTGCACTGACGATGCTTTCAGGTGGACTTTGTCACTTCAAAATAGATTTAAACTACTTTTTACCAATTGATCACAGCAAATATAGCTGCCATTGTTACAGGCAAAGAAAGGATAGGGAAGCTCCGCCCAACACGCATCAGACCCATTTTTTCCACCGTGCAGCCAGAGGAGCAGAGATGCTTCAGCAGCCCATCAGAACTAAACTTGTACACAAATCAAAAATGAAGCAGCACACGCATTTTTGCTGCTCTTGCTACTTTATGTGTGGACGTAACATAACAGTGGCTAGCTTCTAGCCATGGCGTCCTGCTCGAGCATTTGGGGTCAATTGGTTAATGTGTAAGGGTGTGCGCACAGGGGGGAAGGACAAGCAGACCACGATTGACATGTCAGGAACCAATAGTATACAACACACCATGTTTTATGATTGGTGGGGGTTACTCATTGATTTCACACTTTAGCGGGGACCATTTATTTTAGTTTCACTTCCAGACCTTCTATTTCACTGCTTGCTACGCTGTTGTGGGGAGATCTTCAACCCACATGGAAAAAAATGGGTCAGAAAAAATCTCCTACTGCACCTTTAAAGATCTTACTCACTTTTTGCTTGAAAAATTTACAGGAATATCTTTTGAGGAGTCTGATTGAGTCCCATCCAGAGAATAGTCCAGGTCTGGCTTTCCTGATCTGAAAACATTACATTAAAAAAAAATCAAACTTTAATGTCTACAACATAAAACCTGTAAAACTTCAAAAGAGCACTGATTCTAATGTTTAGTTAACAAAGATTAATCAAAATTAATGATAGAATAAAAGATAAATTGTAATAAAAAAACTGAATAAACTGTAACCTAAATGTTTTTAAAACTAATTTTGATTTTACTCAAGCATCCTTTATCAACAAGAATGAATACATTATAAGTTGCTTTAATACAGTCATTTAAAATGGCCCTTCCCAGTCAAACCCACTTCCCTTCAACTCCCAGCAAAATCCCCTCCAAATTCCAGCCACTGGAGGGACCCCCTGTTGCATTTTTGTACTCTGACTCCATCCTTTCACTGAATTACAGGGTCTGACCAGAAGAGGATGCTTCACTTTAGATCTAAATGTCAACAAATCATGACAGAAAGAATATTTTAGTGCAAATATTGATGTTTAAAAATGAATTGTAGAGGACCAGCCAAGGGCCCATCAAGGAAAGTGAAGAAATTTAAAATGGCTACTGCTGTAGAGGGGAGGGCAGCAATCAAAGTTTCCGTTCACATCCAAAAACTTTGCACAGCTATTGAAGAGAAGTGGATTTACAATCAACAATCTAAACAACTCAATGTGAAGCAAACTCCTTGAACTGCATGATGCCAGTCGTAGTCACACCACATACTGAGTAGTTTTGCTGGTGCCTCTAGTTAAGAAATATTAGTTTTTAAAATATTATTCTTAATGAATAATATATCTAATGCTTGTTTGGGAGGAATTAACACAGGTAAAACATTAGCAGCAGGCAGAGAAGTAGAAAGAACTTTGGGTGAAATGGTCTGGGCATAAAATAAAGCAGAAAAAGTTAAGAAAAAACCCTTTAATCTCTTTGAAGAAGGTAGAGAAAACCACATGCATACTGTAGACTGACCATTAAAAAATAAAGACAACAGACTTGCTTAGCAGAAGGCATAAAAAAAGAGGTCATTTCCATTTCAAACTTGTTTTAAAAACCAACAAAAAAGTTTTTAAAATATGAGTGATTAGTTGAGTGCCAATAGTTGTTTTTGCGTATTCTAAATATCTTTATGAATGTGTGGACTGCACTCTTCATTTACCGTGCTCCCTTGAAGGCTGCAGGATGCTTTTTAGAGAGTTCATACTTGGCTGTCAAAGATCCAATGGCCTCTGACACCAGTTTCTTCTGTCTGGAGTCCCTTTCACAAATACAGCAAATTGTTATTTTCCCACAGTTTTAATCCATAAGTTATTGAGTCAACAAAAGGTTCTTAAATCTTTTCTGTGAGCAAAATATTCAACAAAGATTGTGTCAGTCATTGATTTTTATAAAAAAAATAAATAAATAAACATATGAAGCATGAAATCAAATATCAAGGCCGAATAAAATAATTGTTTCAAACTAGGTGAGCTTAAAGGTCTTACTCACTTCTTGTTTGAAAAATTTACAGGAATATCTTTTGAGCAATCTGATTGAGTCTCATCCAGAGAATAGTCCAGGTCTGACTTTCCTGAGCTGAAAATATCACATTTCAAAAACAATCAGACTTTGATGTCTACAGGATAAAACCTGTAAAACTTGAAAATAGCACTGATTCTAAGGTTTAGTGAACAAAGATGAATCCAAAATTATGAAAGATTAAGAGAAGAATTTTAACAAAAAAAATGTAGAAACTGTAGCCTAAATGTTTTAGAACTAATTTTGGTTTTACTCAATCATCCTTCAACAACAATAATGAATACCGTATATGGTTGTTTTAAAAGCAACAAAAAAAGTTCCTAAACTATCAGTGCCAATAGTTGTTTTTGTGTATTTCTCTGAATGTGTGGACTGCACACCTAATTTACTGTGCTCCTATAAAAGACTTATAATATAATATAATATATATATATATAATATATATAATATAATATCCTATAATAGACTTGGCCTTCAAATATCCACTGCCCTCTGACACTAGTTTCTTCATATGAAATCCCTTTAACTAAGGATAGAAATAGAAAATAGTATACAATACATAGATACAAGCTATATTTCTAAATGCAAGATATGTTTGAAATCTATAACCCACAGAAATTCAGTGTGATCTACTTTTTTCTCACCATTACTTGTAGTATAAGACTTGAGAACTAAAATAGCAAAGGAGGGAAATAGTGTACTAGATTTACAGGCATAACTCACATTTTGTTTGGAAAAGGAATATGCTTAGACCAGTGTGATTGAGTCTCATTGTCAAAGTCTGGTATCTCTGATCTGAAAACATAACAAAACAAACGTGTCAAGCTTGTACACAGCACATATCCTAAGACTCATCAAACAAGATTAATCTAAGATTATTTAGAAAAATAACAAAACAAAACAAAAATATCTCAAGCTTCTACGAAAGCCAAAACATGTGACTAAGGTTTTTGATTTAATGAGCAATTGCTACAACCTTTAAAATGTTGACATGTAAAGAAATTTGGAATAATATATCAGCTATACTTCTTATAATTTTGCTTCTGAAAAATTATAACAGACAAATACCATATCATAAAATAGAAATATTGTGAAGTTATCAAAATGGTATACTCAGAATGCTTTTTTAAAAGCATATGTATTCTATTTGCTTCTATATTCCATTCCATTTATGTTATGAATTTAGGTTTTCTAGTGAAGAAATGAAATATAAAATGTTTATAAGGAAAAGTGCTAGGCTGGTTTAAATGTTATTTATCTGACAGATTTTAGTTTGTGCACATTATTCATAAATCCTCCAGGGTTACCGGATGGAATACCGCAGCGATCAGTGCTGGAAACAATTCTCTTTAATATATATATATATATATATATATATATATATATATATATATATATATATATATATATATATATATATATATATATATATATATATGCTCCCAATGGGTATAATTATTAGGTAGCATGGGATTAATTTCCATTGTTATGCTGATGATTCTCAGCTATGTTTTCCTATAAAGTGCCTTAACATGATGTGTTGTGAATGGGCACTATATAAATAAACTGAATTTAAAATGTTAGCAATCTGTGTGCTAATCTAAGCTAACCCCCAGCTGTTTTCCTTAGACATATGTACTGTATGTGTTTCTAATGAATGACCAATGAAAAAAATACCAGCTCTAGAAATGCCACAGCATTAGAACCTTGTACAAACAGAAGAAGTAACACAAAACTACATTAAGGAAAAGAGCCAATCCATTATCGAAGAAAGGAAAATCAAAAACCTAAAAAATAAGATGTATATTATTGATATGATCTTACCGTTTACCCTTCAAAGGGAGTTCAGTGGAGCGCTGAGCCCTTTCACTCAAACATTCACAGGATTTTGATGTTCTCAGCCTGAAAATTTGTTTTAGTTTGTTTAGTTTAATAGCTTTAAGGAAAAAATAATAATAAAAAATAATAAAGCTTGCAACAAACTTCTTATTCTCATTGCTTTATAGTAGATTGTGTTTGCTTTTCGGAAACTTTGGCATTTCATTTTATTAGTACTGGGATTTGAAAGGTGGAAGTCCCTCTTACTTTTTATCTTTCTCCTTAAAGCCTGCAGACTTTCCTGTGTGCTCTTTGTCAAGGAATGTAGCCACAAGATTCCTCACAGTCCCCCTGTTAAGAGTCAGTGAAATCATGTTTGACTAACATTTATATACACAAACACGATACCTTAAGCAGGTTATTCACAGCTTTTTATGTTTCTGACTTAAGTTGAACGTTTGAGTGAAATGAAACCTCTGATTGTATTGTACTGATGTGGAGGGAAAAATAAGCTTGTCAAAGTACTGTTGAGGTAAAAGTCACTCAGTCAGGTATATCAAAGTATCTACAATGAGAGAAAAAACTGATACAGAGAGCATCTAGGCATACATGTGAGCTCTTGTCAACGGATTCAGTATAACTTTTATACCCAAGGACAGAAGAATTTCAAAAGTATTTTCCGGATAGGCTTTGAGAACCGACTTTTTGACAGCTGTACTAAAACATTTGTTGGAATGAACAGAAAGCCAGTAATCTAAACAAACAACCAAAAGCTAAATTTTAATAGCATCACTCTCTGTATAAACCAAAAGTAAAAAAAGTTTCACTCTTACTTTTCAATGTCCTCCATGTTCAGTGAACGCTATGGTGAGAGTTACTGCCTTCCACCTTTGAACGGAACAACCGCTGAGCCATTAAAGTTAATGCTGGTTTACAATCATAGGGTCAACTATAACTTGAAAAGAAAAAAAATCAGAGGGAAAAAAAATTAAGCTGAAACATTTAAATCTGCATCAAAATCTTAGATACTCTTCCTTTGTAATAATTATACCTTGACCGATGTATTCAATACTACAGAGTTGTAGGGTATTGGGCTAGATTGATTTAAAATATTGAAAACATTTTGTCTTTAGGATGGTGGTACTTTGTAGTCTAAAGTGCTTTCTTCCCTCTGTGAAAACCCCTGACCAGTGCCAAACCCTCTTTTTAAACTAGACATGGGTCGAATCTTAATCTTTTATATCTATGCTGTGGCTGTCTTTCTTTTTCCACTACAGTATAAGGCCCCTAGTCCCCCAAAGAAAAGAGTCAGGTAACAATTAACAATAGAGCATCTAATGTATTCCATATTTTAGTAGGAACAAAACCAATGTAATTGTAAAATCTATACAACATATTTTTTCAGATACCTTCATGTTAGTTGCTTTATTTCTTCAAGAATAAACATTTAAAGGAAGAAGATTCCATTTAAAAGCCTTTTTGACCTGGAAAGTAAAAAAAATAAAAATTATAACCAATCTATAACTTTAGATGTTCACTAAAATTGGGGAAAACACAAAGTGACAACTTTAAAATTATGTAGTACTTGTATTCATGTCTTAATCAATCAAGTTGTCATTTTCTCACTGAACACAGTGTTTGCTACAAGAGAATATTTATAATCATCACAAATCTACACATCACTGAAAAAAGTTGCTTGAAATGATAACCAAAATATTTATAAATACTCACAGAATAATGTTTACAGTTAAACAATCTTCTTTTTTTTTTACAGGAAAGAACTATAATAAACGCCACTCGGGCATTTTTTTTTGCATACAGAGTACACGTATATACATGGAGAAATGTCTCACGTAACTATCAAAAAATATATGATATAAATAATAACTTACCAACAGCAAATGTTCCTGGAGATGACTACATTTTAGTGAATGGACTGACAGCTGGAAAGGTGACTGAACAAGGAAGAAGGGTGAGGACTTTGGACATCCCTTAGAGTCTTACAGGAGTGCTAATTATGAGTTTGTGCTTTGCTGAGATAAGAATTGAGCACTTGTAGGATATTACATAAAATATGCATCTGATTTCCTGGTTCATAGCAGTGATTTATATCACTATGATTTAAATATTACTGCTGTAACTGAGTATAATCTCTGTTTTATTGCTGTATTACTTGTATATCTTAGATATAACAGCATTTAGTTACCTGCTGCTTCATCTGGGAAGCTATTGGCAACATGTACATTAGGTACTTGCCTCTGTTTTTACCCGTCATATTAAATGTTCCCAAGTTGGCCTTGGTTGACTGTGGAGCAAAGGTTATTACAAGCAGCACTCCTTCACCTTTCTGAGCCTGAAAGATTTATTATCTGAAGTTAGTTGCTGCAAACCCCAATCTAAAAATAACCGGGAATCTTTCCTCCAGCACCCTTTATCCATTTTAAATGCTACAATTGTACATTTATGATTTATCCCACGATAGATTATGTCAAAATGTTTTGCAGTAATCTCAGTCAAGAGTTTATCTTATTCAGAAATGTGTGTGTTTATTAAATACTGATTAAGGTAAAGTATGCAATCTTTATGTGTTAGTTTTTTTCCTCCTTGAGAACTAGTGGGAGTGCACACTGAGATGCTACCACATTGTAAATAAAACCTGACTGCCTACACGAATGAGTGGTTGAAGCCGTCAAGGCCAAGACTGATGTCTCCAAACCTTTATTTATGTTGATATCATGACCTCCTGCTTAGTACCAAAAAAAGTAGATTTAATACTTTTCCTCCTTAAAGGTTGTAAGTTCTGAAAAAGAAAGACGACTTTCATATGATATTATCAGCGTGAGTTGCAATGACATACTTAGGTGCAAGTGCTCAAATGGAAAAAAGCTGAAAAGTAGCATGGGATGTTAGCTACGAGTTGGCTACCTTGGTGACATTAAACTTTTTTTTATACAGGTACGGCCTAAATGTCATGTAAACAGTTTTTTAACAGTACTCATAAACTGTTTAATGTAAAGTATATTAGAATATATAAGAAAACATGTTCATTTAAACCTGTCCTCTGAGAAGCCAAGGTTTTTTTAACTCGTAAAAAAGAAGAAATTATGTTTTCTCAAGCTTTTTGCGTTATATACGTTATAATGCTGCCTTTGGCCCGTTCTTATGGCTTTCAAGGGTTTTCTATAGTGCTGCCTTTATCTTTACCTTTTATACCCCCCATGGTCATGGACAATACACGCACCTTAGTTTAGTTTTGTCTACAATTTAATGTTTCGTTTAGCAATAACTCAGTGCAATATTTATTGATGTTACTTCTTCAATAACTCAGTTCAATATATATGTATATATATAGTTCTTTACCCTGTATATAGCGAGCTCTTAGTCATAGAAAACATATTTATTGTGCAGGAACAAGGTCTTAGCTCTGTTACACTGGTAGCCAAGTAATCGACATTTCCTTGTCAAGATTCCCCTCGTGTTTTTTTGTGCAATGACAATAAAGGAAGTCTAAGTCTCTAAGTCTAAGTTATCTCTGTGGAAAGATAGGAGACCCATTGGGGAGGGAGGGGGGAAAAATTTACATTTCACACTTTATCCTTGACGTATACAATTTGAGACACCAAAAAAACCTCAGCACAAGAAAAGCACATGTAACCCGATACAAAGATTTCAGCAGAAGGAAAACATTGGAGGCTGGAGCCACATGAAAGTCAATATGATATTAGAGACATTAGTTGTGTGTTGTGTGTTAAATTTGTCCATGAACTCTGTCTACAAGCCATTGTCCTTAATAAGATGTAGGTTTATCAACCGGCACTACAGTTCGTGGCGCATCCACAGATATTCGGGTGTAGGGGAGGGGGAAGCAATTCTTCTGTGCCCTTCCACCATAACATCCAGTGGAGATTTTGATAAGGGGGGAGGCAGAATCCAAAATAACAATTAATGTTTTGAGAACAGACTGCACAGGAACTTTCCATCAGTTTGGGTCTTGTCTTGAGTCTTGTTTGAAGTTTTCTGAAGCTGGCACTACGACGCGAATCCCATATTCCAATTTTGTTGGGCTTTTCCGCCTTGAACCGAGTGTGGAAATCCAAGATATTATCCCATCTCACCGCAGCCAACCTGTGTTCACTTGCACGCAGCATACAGCTCAGCTCCCGGTCCTGCTCATTCACAGCCTTTGTGAGCACATCAACCACTGCCGGCAGCCTGATCAATGCCCAAATTGCCATCGACATCCTCTGTAATTGTAGATACATCAGGTATCCTCCACATCCAAACAGGAGAAATCTGAGTATCATAAATCTAAAAATCCATACATCTTAGATATCCTCCAATGACAACAATGTAAAAAGCGCCATCCTCCAAGCCTTCCATGAGTCCATGCTGTATCCCATGAATTATGTCCGGGCAGGACAGGACGGGTCCCCTTTTACCTGTCTTCCAGTTGAGAAAATTCGATCAATTTCATTGAGAGACCAGCTGACCAGATCCATTATTTGCATTCGGGTAATATGAAGAGAGGGCTCAGAAAAGACAAAACAGAGCAAAGCATGGACAGATCAGGGAGTTGCAGAGCAGCAAGAAAATGTGACCACCTCCTTCGAGAGTCAGAACAGAAAAAAAAAATTACAATTATCATCCTATCAAAATAATAACAGCTTATTTAAAACAAAAAAACTGTTTCTATGTACACATTAATAAAAATAGGTTTAGGATTGTGAAAATATATTCCTATTAGGTGCGTGTAATGACAAAACAAGTATTTCTTATGTGGCTGCTTCAGGCTGCTCATGAGAATGCTCAAGATTTACAGATGTCTTTTAATGTTTGTAATTTTATCTGAATATAAAAATCTAACTCAACTTTTTTAATATTGATACAGATTTTAATACAGGCTGATGGAGGCTACCCAATGCACTGCAGCTGTCCAGGATGAAGTATAAACAACTGTAGGCCATTTGATTTTACATTTTTCGTCATTTAAAAAAAGATAGATAGATAGATAGATAGATAGATAGATAGATAGATAGATAGATAGATAGATAGATAGATAGATAGATAGATAGATAGATAGATAGATAGATAGATAGATAGATAGATAGATAGATGATAGATAGATAGATAGATAGATAGATAGATAGATAGATAGATAGATAGATAGATAGATAGATAGATAGATAGATAGATAGATAGATAGATAGATAGATGATAGATAGATAGATAGATAGATAGATAGATGATAGATAGATAGATAGATAGATAGATAGATAGATAGATAGATAGATAGATAGATAGATAGATAGATAGATAGATAGATAGATAGATAGATAGATAGATAGATAGATAGATAGATAGATAGATAGATAGATAGATAGATAGATAGAAAATGCAATGTTGCTCAACTGTCAGTGGGAGAGGGAGGGGGTTGGGGGTTGAAGAAATGGGCTGCTGGTGGATCATCTGTTTACATGATGATGGAGGGAGACTGATAGTTTAATGATAATTTAATGTGAATATCCTGCTAAATATCTACTAGTGTTTGGCTAATGTTAACTACAGTGTTTTCCTGTAGTCTAGTGTGGTTGGTAAATGTTAACTCTCAGCCCTGTGAGCTTCAGGCTAAGTTGCTTGGCCTCTGTGTTATTTGCAGACACACAATATGCTCAATAAATGCTGCATTAATCCTAGTTTATTTTTTGAAAACACAATAATATAAAATTAAAAAACTTGCAGTCATGTTTCGTTTCAGAAAGGACCCAGCTGGGTGGCATCATTAAGTGATCCCCCTCCGACATTGAGGGAGAACTGCTAGTTGTATCCAGCAGATGGGTATCTTATTTGTTACTATTTGTTATCTTATTTGAACTATTTAGTTAGAGGGGGGGAAACTGGGTCACTGTATTGGACGCCTTTCTCCTTCTCTCCTCTTTCTCCTTCCTTTCCATTCCTTTTTGAAACCCAGGCTTTGGGGCGCTGCATTTTTCAGCTGGGGACGTTTTTTTTCCACACTGCTGCTTATTTACAAATTTTATTGTTCATTTGTTTCTTTAGTTATCACTATCTGAAATTACTTCAGGTGGCATTTAAGCCCTGAACAGAGGACCAAACAATTTACTGCAATTTAAGGGGGGGGTCAATATATTCACTTTTTGTTTCACTGTTTACTGCTGAAAAATAAGGGAGAACATGAATATTATTTATTTTCCTGATGGATTTTTCTTTTTATATTTAAAAAAATATGTATAAAACTAATCTTTTCTTCTTCTATTGACCCCCCTCAGTCAAGGGCCCCTAGAATCGTCATCCTAGCTTTTCACCCAATATGGCGCCCCTTATAATAAGTCCAGAACTTATGTCCAACCGCCGTCCGGATCTGGACCCACCTGCTGGCTAATCTGGACCCAACCTCATTTAAACATTTATAAATTACCGCATGTTGTGTCTAACTTTACTTGCGCCACTTCTCCTGCTAATATGGTAAAGCCCTCTGGAGCGTCCAGGACCAGGCTACACGTGATACAAATTAGCCAATGAGCTGTGTCAGTCTGGGTTGCTGCAGCTATCTACTTTTAGACACAGCAGGCAGATCTGTGGCAAGCCGGGCAATGGGAAAGTGAAAGAAGACGATGAGAAAAAGGAAGCAGAGAAAGTGTGGATGCTGGAAGAACCGCAGTGAACTGGTGACAGAAAAGTGAAATTGTGTGCTCAAAGATAACTTTGCACATTTTAAGTATGTTTGGCTCAACCTGCTGCTGTGAAGCAGGATTTTCCACCATAAACATAATCAAAAATGAATATCGATTGAGGCTCATAAATGAGCACCTTGATATGTGTGATATGTGCTTGAGAATGGTTTTGTCACAATTCAAACCCAGTTTTAAAAGCCTAAAGAGCAGTGTAAAGCCAACTTCTCTCATTAAGCCATAAAAAAGAAAACAGAAAAAACAAAAGGTCAGTTTAGGCGTTTTACAAAATATGTGAATCAGGAAATTGTCTACCAAACTGAACAGTTCTTGTTCTCTACTTTGAAAAAACACTTTATATTTTAAAAATTTAAAATTTTCTTTTTTTTTTTTTTTTTTTTTTTTTTTATTTAAAAATTAAATGTATAACATGGATGCATAAAAACCTCATTTTATTTCAGAATTAAAAATGTATTTAAAGTAACAGATTATAAATAAAAATGACCTTTACTGGTTGATGATTTTCTTTATTCGGACCCCGCTGATTTTTAATTGGTTACCCCTAATTTATGTATAACACATGGCAGCGTAATGCCCATGAAATGTCCCAAGGCAGTGTCCTGAGAGGGGCAGCAATGCGCCCGGAGGCGCCTGGCCTGTATAAAAAGCACAAAAACATTGCTGTCACAGTAAAAACCTAGCTACTCTTTCCCACCCACCCACCAAAAAATAATAAAAGATTTGTAAAAGAAAAAAGAAGGAAGGTTTGCAGTCACCGCAGATTTAGCATTCATGTCTGCTAGGAAGTTTATTGGTTCTGGCCATAGGAGTGAACGCAAGGAGGATCCTTCACACTCACTTTCACGCTCACATTACAACCTGAACTGAGTCAAATTGATGAGATCTTGCTCATGTTGGAGGACAGCTAGTATGGATTTCCATCTCAGACTTGCTGGATCCTCCATCTCTTGTGGAATGTTTGTGTCCTCCTGTGAGCCCCCTTTTAATTCCAAAATTGCTTCCAATAGGCCATCCTACAGTAGCTTTAAGTTAGGTGGGTGTCAGCCTAGTGGTTAGGGTATAGTGCTTGGAACCCTGAGGTTCTCAGTTCAAGCCCCACTATCACCAGATCTCATGACCCAGATCAGGAGCAAATCACAGGGGTCACTCTCTGGAGGAGGAAGCTGAAGGATGAGGAAATAAACCCAGCCACAACCCCTGACATATTTGGCGTCAGGGTTACTTAGTTTCTTGGAAATCTTTGTAGGCTTTAATATAGGAAGCATGGGGCAGCAATTGTAGATACAGCAACACAAAGACATACACATTTTCATGAGTAGACATAGTATATTGTTGCACACTCGAACAAAGTGACGTTGAGACATGCGGTGGTTTTAAATTTTCTTTTACTTTTTAGTTTCTTCTGGAAATACAAACAGTATTCGTATATCTGACGTGCATCACACTATGGCTGCTATCAACTTCTGAGCTTCTTCTCCAACAGAAAACTTTGGACCCCAGGGTGCCCTAAAATGCCTGTTCAAAACAAATCCCTTTCTAAACTCATTTCAATCTCTCAGCCAGAACAGTTATCAATATACTCTTATGAGATTTCAGCTTAACATTAACAATGACACGCAGTGCCGTTTAATAACAAAACAAAATAAAATATTAGGAAAGAGAATAGAATATTTTAATGGAAGGGGGGGGGACCCTTGATCTAACCTCCCAAGCATCTGATCCCCCACACTCTCCCCCTCAAAATAAATGTCGTCCCGACATAGTGACATCTCCGGAGGCCTGAGTCTTCAGCTGGTATGGGGACAGGTTTGGAAGACAGTCTCTTGGTACACCTTTCTGTCTGACACAGTTCTTAACATGGCATCCATCCTCCTCTTCATGCCACGTTGAAACGGTAGACATTACTGGCCAGGTAATATCTGTATGTTCACTCTGCCATCTCTGCAGGTTGTGTATCTCAGAGTGCAAAGTTTGACTTTATGCTCCCGCCCCATAACCCTTTATTCAGACTCACTTGTGCTACTATATGCTTAACACATATATATATATATATATATATATATATATATATATATATATATCAGTCTAAATCAACCTGAGAGTGGTCCAAACACCAGATGTGCACTAATCAGTTATCAAGGCACTTAAAGCTTATGATTCTAAGCCTCTCTATCCTGTACAGTTACCTAATTTGTGTACTACAACCTGAACATGTAACGGAACAATGTAATTTAACCCCAATATGAACTAATCATTACTTGTGCCTCATCATAAGTGTAGGTTGGCCTAACTTGCTGTATGTGAGTGTTTTGGGTGGATTTCGCTGTCTAGAAGGATACTGTCTTGACACAGGTTCTGGCCCTCTCTCGTCTGCTTCATCAGATGACACTGCCTCGCTGGAACGTTGTTCGTCTGCTTCATCAGATGACAGCTCCTCGCCAGAATCTTGTTCATCTGCTTCACCAGATGGTGGTGCTTCCGCTGGATCTTGTACATCTGCTTCATCATACACTGAATGATCCTCTGCCACCATTTCTTGTTCTTCTCCATCCACTTCTCCTTTCCGCTCCGGCTCTGAGTCTGAAGCCGCTTGAGCATCCTCTGCATCCCCCCTGAGCTGACCTTCAACTTGTTCCGTTGGTTCTCTTGGATGGGTGATGAACCTCCAGTTATCTTCATCCTCAGAGCTGCTGTCACCATTCTTGTCAACCCAATCTCCTTGCTCCCTTCTGTTTCTTCTCTGCTGCTGCCTTTTTTGGTCCTTAATGTTTTTCACCTCTTTCTCTGTTTCAGCAGTCAGAAAATCACAAGGCAGTAGTAAATTTCTGTGCAACACCCTAATCTTCCCTGTGCCTTTTTCAGGATGTACTGCATAAACCGGACTGTCCTTGTGCTTCCTTTCAGTGACTACATAGACCTTGTCCTCCCAGTACGACCTGAGTTTTCCTGGTCCCCCTTTCTCTTTGAAATTCCGCACCAAGACCCTAGATCCTGGCTGCAGTTCCACTCCATGAATCTTCCGGTCATACTCCATCTTTGCCCTGTTCCGCTCCTTATGTGCTGTCTCAGATGCCAACTTGTAAGCTTCTTGCATCCTTTTTCTCCACTTACTAGCATAATCACCGTGGGGGGTGCTCTGATCAGCTGGAGTTAACCCAAACATCATGTCCACTGGCAGCCGAGGACTCCTGCCATAAAGAAGGTAATAAGGTGCATATCCTGTTGCTTCGCTGCGCGTACAATTATACGCATGCACCACTTTTGGCAGGGAGCTCCTCCAATCGGACTTTTCTTTTTCTGTCAGGTTTCTTAGCATTGAAAGAAGAGTTCGATTAAATCTTTCCGCTTGCCCATTTCCAGCTGCATGGTAGGGAGTTGTACGGGAGCCTTGGATACCACAATATTTTTGCAGCTTAGAAAACAGCTTGTTTTCAAATTCTTTACCCTGATCATGATGAAGTTTAGCTGGAAATCCAAACTTTAGGGCAAAGTCTCCAAAGATCTTTTCTGCAGCAGTTTTTGCTGATTTATTTTTGCATGCATATGCTTGAGCGAAGATTGTAAAGTGGTCTATGACAACCAGAATGTATTCATATCCTCCTTTACAACGCTCCAAATGAAGGAAGTCAATGGAAACCATCTCGAATGGGTGAGTGGTAACAATATTAACCAGCGGTGCTCTAGTTTTCCTATTTGGATGCTTCCGCTTCAGACAACTACATACTTTTGTCACATAGTGTTCCACATCCCTCTTCATATATGGCCAGTAGAACCGGTCACGGATTAAGTTCAAGGTTCTTTCCACACCAAGGTGTCCCATTTCCTCATGCAGTTCTTTATATATTAGCTGGTGGAACACTTTGGGTAGCACAAGTTGGACTCGATTGGAGGACTCCCTATAAAGGATGCCATCTTCATGAACACACAGCTTGTTCCTTTCCCTAGCGAATATAGAGATACCATCACGCCAATTTCTTTTGTCATGCGTGGGCACACTGTTTTCTCATCACAAACCACCGTCACCTTCTCCCGATCAACTGAATCTTCCTCCTGTTGCTTTTCACAGGTCCTCTTGCTGAAAATCTGGCCACTGATGTAGTTATGTGTATCCGTATCTTCATCACTGCAGCGTCATTATGACGCATGACAAAAACTAGGGCCCCTGATCATAGGGGATGTATAGCTGGACGTGATGTGTGACAGACGAAATTACCCTCTGGCTCCATCTCCTGATGTCATGTTCTGCAATGTACTCCTCCATGTCAAGAATCATCCTGTAGAAAGCCCGTCTGCATCCCACAGTTTAACTTTCCCTGGTCTATACTTTATTGAGAAGTTTGAAGTCTAATAATTCGGCATATCCAGCGGTGTGGGCGCATTTAGTTTGGGGCTGAGGTTAACACATAGGTTTAAAGGGGTTATTTGGTCTGTTAGAACACAAAGACGTTGCAATCTCTTAATACTCTATGATATCTGTATTCTATCTATATCTCTCTCTTACTATCTTCTCTCTATATATATAGAGCTTCACTCTGTTTTTATATTCTCTATTATATCTCTCTCTGTTTCTCTCTTTCATCTCTCTATATTTCCTCATCTTACAAATTGAGTGGAGGTGGATAATCATTTTCTGGAAGTTAGTGGTTCTTACCCAAAATACCTATGAACCACAAGTTTGCCTTGTTTGTCTCTGTACAATACTTGCACCTAAGGCCTTCATTGGGACGCATCGCAGTGCAATACAAAGTGGTTTTCTCAAAGAGTCAGGGTAACCCAAATAGGGGGAGGAGACAACAAATACCCAACAGCTGCACAAGAACATCCTTCTGATTTTTTTTCCATCGATTGGATGGGCTTGAGGCAGCTGGTCCCTGCGATTTTTGTGTTGTCCCCATGATTGTCTTTTTACCCACCTTCCTTTCCCTAACCATTTCCGGTTTCTTTTCTTTTGGATCAACAGCTGTACAGTGGCGAGCAATGCGTGAGAACAGTATGATGGTAATATATGGACGATAGTATGATAAGAAAGCCCAGCATTTTATCTCAAGTCAACCCACCTGTTTTCTTGGTAGTCCGGTCTTTGGATGATTGTACTGGTGCAATTCACAGCAGGATCACATTCAGTAGCCATACCTTGGATACAATCAGTTCCTCAGGAAACTTCACCTTGTCTTTGAAGAATTTTCACCACTTTTTTGGTGTTAGCTTCACTCCATAGCTCTGATACTGATGCAGAACCCTCTCCATTCACGTAAGGTGATTATTTCATAATGACTGGCTGTGGACTAGATTAGCTTCCAAATGATGGCTGGGATGTTTCATCCATGAGGCCTGCAAGGCACTCCTCTCCACCATACTTCTGCTTGAAACAGCTGGCTAGGGGCTGGAGGACAGGTCATTTATTATTATAGCGAGCTCAGAGCTAGTGTGCGCGCGCGACCTAGCTGTCTCAATCTCTTTTCCTATAATAGATATTATTATCATTATACTCTTATATCTATTATAATTATCATATATTATCGACTACCTCCGCCAGGAAACCCTGATGGTATGCCTTGCCTTGTCCAAACAGAAGAATCCATGCAACTTCAGTCCACTCATTAGTTAACGATAATCCTGCGGCACTCGAGGGATGGGGATGACGCTCTGGAATGGATTTCCGGTTCAGTTCAACGATAAGCCACTACACTACCGAGGAGCTCCCATCCTTCTTGCGCACTACAAACAATGGGTGATGAGTATGGAGATCTGGGACTATTTTGTATTCAACCTCTGTTCAGCAGGGTCATCAATATTCCTTGCACCTCTTATATAAGGCAGCGAGCTCTATATCTTATATCACTAATCCTATCTCTATCTCTATTATTTGTCACCGCCTTCTCTTATATCTGTTCTTTCTATTTTATATCTATCCTCTCTATTTCCTTAATTTTTAGCTGCAGGGATGGAATTGCACCCCACAACACGCTCAAGGCCTTTGAAAATGCATTAACACTCTGTCATAAAGGCATCCTCCTACTAACCCTCATCTTGTCTTGCTGCATCAGTGAAGTTCAGTGGTCAATGGGCACTAGAAGGTGTCCTCACCGATCATGTTTGGATGCTTCCGTCTCTTCTGTATTCACCATTGTAGTGTTCGTACGATTGCTGGAAGGTTGCATCACGTGCAGGGTGAGATGATCTTTTGTGCTTTCATTTACACTTGCAATCAACCGGTCATGTGTGGCTTTCGACTGGATAAACGCTTCTTGTTCTGCTGAAAGGTATCCCAATTAACGGTGCGCGTATAAGTTAATGTTCTGAATCTCGGTCCGTCATTTCTTGTGACTGGGATCCATACTGCTGACCGGGTTTTCCTCTTTCAGGCAGACCACTGTTTTTGAGATGTTCAAAGCCCTCAGTGTTGCCGAGTTTAGGGACCACCTCCTGGCTCAAAACAGTGACATCCTTGTCTCTTAGAGAGAGGACTAATCCTCACCTCTCACATATCACCTCTTTTTGTTCTGACTCCGCTCGAATCACAGTTTTTGCCGTCCTATATTTAACAATGCTTCTTGCGTTAATTTTGGTGAGCTGTTTTTTACTAAGTGGAATAAACACATCTGCCTTTTTGCAGTCAAATAGAAAGCCTCTTTCAATGCTATGGATGTGACACCAGGGAGGTGCTCCCATGCATTCTTTACTAAATGTTCAATTACATTGTATGCCAAATTATCAGGGTGGCTCAGACCACATCCAGGCTCATAAGAAGACGAGCACTGGCCCTAACAGCAGTTCTTGGATTCAGGCCACCCTTTGACCCAAGTGTTTGAATGTTATTACTTCATCCAACCTGCAAAGGGTATGGAGTCGGTTTGCGCTTAGCTTTTCCCAACCAACGTCTCTCCCGTCCTCTTAAGAGCTCAACCTGTACTGCGTAACTGATGTGGGTGAAGTCTGGGACTCCTCCAGCTTTCCATTATGACTCTTATATCATCTTCTCTGATTCTGTCTTCTTTATCTTATTTCTCTCTTCAATAGCTCTAGTCTTCTATATAGATAATATCTTGGTATCTCACTCAGTAGCCTATGCTGACGCGTGATCTATCTCTGAGGGACTCCGGGCGCTCGTGAGCTTTCGAGCATATTTGATCTCTAGCGAGTATCTGAGCCCGTCAGTTTGTGTGATGAGTATGGAGAGGTTGACTGGCATAGATGGAACCCTAGATTTTTTTTGTTTTTCTCATCCCTTTCCACCTGCTCTCCTCCCAGCTGTCTAAGTCGTTCACAAGAGCCGTTCATACTACCCATTATTCTTCAGTTTACTCCTTGGGGTAGCAGTAGTGTGGTTGTGGATGTGTGGAGGTTTTGCAGACGTCACAATCTCATGCCAGCTAGGTTCAACAGTTAACCTCTTTGTCCCGGTGCAGCCTCTGGAGAGTGTGCCCCACACTGTCCACACTTAAAGCAATGCTCACACTGATCACTTATGTTGTTAGCTCTTCACAACCTTTGCACCCCCTCCTAACATTCCTTCTTGCTTAGGAAACAGGCTGCCAGCTGGTCATGTTTTTTCCTTTCATTTTCAGCAAACTCTTCTCTGAGCACCTTACTTGTTTCTTACAGCATCTGACTCCCTAGAATAGATGGGTGCGAGGTTTTACGGGTTTTCTGCTTCACAACTTCGGCTGATTGTTGCTTGGTTTGCAAACTGGTGTTAGGTGCTTGCCTGGTTTTGCTGCTGTTTTGCATTTCGTTTGTAGTCTCGTTAATTTTTGGACTTTTAGTGTTGTAGCTTTTTCCTCTGTTGTGGAGACTGTCGTTCTGAATCCACACTTGCAGCCTCATTCATTCTATTTCAATAAGGTCTCATCTGTCACTGTTTGATCATCAAGTGAGGGGGCTTCAGCTTGGACTTTTATGTTGTCACTTAAACAGTCCAGTACTGACTGACCTTCAGGAATTTCCTTTGAATGAAGATCGGACGCTGTACCAGCTCAACGCAATCGACTTCCTAAGAAGCAGAGACAGCAGCCATCTCTTTAAAGTTTCCCCAGGGGGGGGGGGTTGGGGGAATTGCCCTGAAGAGGAAATTTTTAGGGGATTCACTTACATATCCTAATTATCTGTATCTCTTCTATTATCTTTCTCTTCTCTATCTTTATATATACTACTTATCTCTTATCTTTTTTCATTGATCTATCTCTTCTATCTTTCTCTCTTCTTCTCTCTATGATACTCTAGTTACTCTCTCTCTCTTCTCACTCTTCTCATCTAATCTTATTGAGAGCTGGGACAGTGGTCAGATCACTTTAATTTCCAGCATGTCACGAATACTTAACCAGGGCAGATTGATTTTATTACAGCTTCGATTACTTCAGCCTCACTATGTCCTTTACACAGCCTCTCTCAAAGACTGAATCGCATTAAATTTGTGTAAGATAGCCTGTCTTTCTGACCCTTCAACCCCTATCCTACCGACATATTTTAAATTCCCTCCGTATGGTCACTTCTGGAAGCCTATTTGCTGCTGTTGTCATCACATTTTCAGTCACTGTTCTCTGAGGTTTACTATTTATGTGTTCATTTAACCTCCGTACTTTCTCTTGCAAAGCTTGGTTGTTAAGGTGGAGTTGTGAGTATTTTTCTGCCAAGTTCATTTCAGTTACAGCCTGGGCATTTTCTGACGTGTAACTCATTGCCATCGCTTCAGCAGTAGCTTCAGAATGCTGTAATATCAGTTCAATTGATTTTAACATTCTCTGCAGATAGCACCTCCCCACCTCCTCTTCTTCATCGTTAATCACAGCATCTATGGACTCTGTTATTAATCGTATCAACGCTCGCCTTGTTACAGAATGACCGCTTTGGATTTTCGCTTCTGAACACACCTCTTTGAGCTGATCCACCTGTAAGAGCCACAGCCGCTGAGAGACGGTCTCCGCCAGCTCCTCCGTGTCGTCGGGCGCGTCCAGCGTCTGCGCGCTCCCGCTGCTGCTCGCTCCGACAGTCAGCATCACTCAAAAGAAAAGTCCCGCGGCGAAGCGCTGATATAAATCTCGGTGGGACCTCCAATATTTTGTTGCACACTCGAACAAAGTGACGTTGAGACATGCGGTGGTTTTAAATTTTCTTTTACTTTTTCGTTTCTTCTGGAAATACAAACAGTATTCGTATATCTGACGTGCATCACACTATGGCTGCTATCAACTTCTGAGCTTCTTCTCCAACAGAAAACTTTGGACCCCAGGGTGCCCTAAAATGCCTGTTCAAAACAAATCCCTTTCTAAACTCATTTCAATCTCTCAGCCAGAACAGTTATCAATATACTCTTATGAGATTTCAGCTTAACATTAACAATGACACGCAGTGCCGTTTAATAACAAAACAAAATAAAATATTAGGAAAGAGAATAGAATATTTTAATGGAAGGGGGGGGGGGGGGACCCTTGATCTAACCTCCCAAGCATCTGATCCCCCACAATATCCAAAACCCTATTTCAACTTTACAAAAAAGCCACTGTTATTCCTCCCAAATATGAAAAGTAGCACTTTAAACACTGCTGAAGTCCAGTTAATGTTTATAAAATACATAAAAGACTATTAAGTGTTTCTTTTGGCAACCGTTGTGCATACAATGATTAAAATAACATGTTCTTTGCAGTAGAAATCTGCTCAAGGCTAAATTGAAACATCTCTTCTGCTTTAAAAAAAATACACAATCCTCACTTTCTTAAAGTAGTTGTATGTAGTCCTAATGTAGTTTTTAAGTGAATATGGCACTGACATAAGCAAGAGCATTTATTTATGACTTTGTATCTGGTTAATCAAAAAGTTGCTTTCAGTCTGTAATATAGTAATTCACATATTTCGGAAAAGAAAATCAGCAGAATTTGATAGGAAATAGGGAAATGTTAAAAAATACAGTCCAATTGAGCTGTGATCAATGAGGAAAAACATCTAAAAACATTTATCAAATATAAAAAAAATAAACAATCACATAATAGTTAAAGATACATATTCAACATACATCATACTTCTTAAATCAAATCAGTGCTGGTGCATGCTGCAGAGAAAAGCTACTTCTCACAGATCCAGTTCTGTTCAACACTGCAGTTCTCGTCGTTCCAGTCACCACTTCCTGTTGCACGGTGCCAGAACTCCACACAGTCCTGGTCCCTCCCTTGATGGCTATTGGGCTGCCCTTTAGCCCAGAATCTAAGAAATACAAAGACATATCAACAAAAGGAACAAAATCTCAAGAAAATATTGTATATTTTTGGATTAAAAAGTTAAGCTTCTTACGTTAAAGTCAGTGGTGTTCCATCCACCCACTTCCAATGCCCTTCCACTCCTCCATCAGTAAGACCGATCCACACTTCTTTGTCACTGCTGTACAAAGTGTTGAGGAAATTCTAGGGAGACGAAGGAAAATCAGCTGAATTATCACTTGAGTAATTCCCATAACAGTTTTGGATATTTGGGAAGTATGAGGCCACTGTTTGTTTCAATTCACTTTTATAATCTGTCTTGGCTAAGAGTTTTATCAGGAATTACTTAAAACAAATCATATAATTTTTCACAATTGAATTCAAAGGGCTGCATCCAAAAACAAGTGATAATGTTTGTCTCTTTAACTTATTTTTCAAGGCTTTAACAATAAAAAGAAAACTGTAAAACTTACATGCAGTATATAAGCTGCAACGCACAAGTTTCACAAGTTGACAAAATCAAGATACCTTAACTGGTTCACCTACATTGCATTTTTAAAAGTTGCCTGGACAGCTTAAGTCAGACTTTAACACCTCAATCTCGAAGTTAAGTTTGTTTAGATGTTTCAAAAGGAATATTTTAATTGCCTCTTTTACACTTTCATAGTACATTGAATGAGCAAACCATTTCTTCTCTGCTGTTCACGATTGCTAGGTCTGCTCCTTTGTTCAGGCAGTCCTCTCTGCTTTTTGTCCAGGTTTTTTTTACTGTAGAAGGGAAGTAGCAGCTATACTGGAACTTCTTCCAGCCAGCAGTGCAGTTCTTCTCTGTGATCGAAACAAAGAACAAAGTTGAACATGTTTGTTAGTCTATCTAATCTGAAAATACACCAACTAAAAAGATGTTAAGAGTATTCCATGGTGAAATGGAATTAAAATATTTGGAGATGTCATTACAAAGCACAAAAATACTCCAAAAAATAAAGTAAAAGGATTTATTGATTGTTTGTCCCACCTTCAATCGTTGCATTGAGTTTGTTGACAGTCCCCAGCAGTATTTCTCGTTCAGCCGTAAGGTTGTCAGCTTTCGATTTAAGCAGGTCTCTCTCTGTGGTAACGTTCTTAAGGCTCTTCTCAAGTTCGCTTTTCTCCCTCATCACCGATTCATATGAACTCTGCAAGTCGTTTTCTCCCTTCTTTAGTAGGCTGTATAGGTCTTGTAATTTTCTTAACTCAGTTGTCAGGTTTTGGTTGCTGCTTGAGAGATTGTCTTTCTCACTTATAGAGAAGTTGTATCTGTCGTGTAGCTCCTCTACCTTCTTGATCACATCATTGTAACTGAGCTGGAGCTGATCCCTTGATCTGGTAACATTGTTGAATTTGTTCTGTAGATTGTTCCTCTCAGTAATTACGGTGTCATAATTGGCCTGTAGCTCTTTTCTGCTTTTGACAACTGCATCATATTTTGTCTGTAGGCTGATTTGGGCTGCATTCAAGTCATTTCTCTGTTGCTCTACCTGGGCAATACTGTCTTTTAGCTTTCCTAGCTCTTTATTTAAACTACTGCTGGTAGCCTCTGCCTGACTTTGCTTAGCCTTAAGTTCATCTCTCTCATTTGACAGAACTCTGTTATCGGCCTGTAGTTGGTATACTCTTTTTGATAAGGAATCAACTCTGTCTTTGGTCTGCTTGCAACCCTCTTCAACATTCTTTTTCGCTTGTTGTGCAATCTTTAGGTTTGCTTGTAGCTTCTCATTGTCTTCATTGAGACCTTTAAATTTGTTCTGATTGTCTTGTTTAATATTTTCATCTGCTCGAAGAATTAAAAAAAAACATAAAAGGAACACAAATCAGTCCATTTTTTTTATATCAAACAGTGTGAAATCTTGACAAATGTATATAAAGTGTAACTCACAGTGAACACTCTGACCTATGATCCAAACCAACAGAAATACGCAGACCAGTCCAAGGCCAATAGTAGCTAATTTAAAGCTGTTGTTTCTCAAGGCATACACTGAAAGATAGCACGCAAAGCAGAAGCAGAAACACGGATTTAATGAAGTGATCTGAGGAAGTTGTGGCATTACTGGGTTGTGTTGCAAAATCATATAAAGACATTATACTGTCAGTCAGTTGGGAGGAAAACATATTTTTGATGTTCTCAAATCATTAAAACAAGAAAAATGTATGTTTCTTTAACCTATTTGTCAGACGTGTTAAAGGCAATCATTTTGATTTACCAACATATTTCTTCTAATTGGAGGTACTATAAAAGTTAGGAGTTCAGAGTCCTATTCTGGCCCATTGATAATCTTCAGAAAAAGCTAAAGACAGGTCATGGTAAAAAGGTTTTTCTTATACTTATAATAATCTTTTAACAATAAAAGTGTGAAAAGCTTTTGAATTCAGTTCCCTTTAAACGATGCTTCACATAATGACCCTGGTCAAACATCTATTTTTGTCCTTCAGAGCAGTGATTCCAACCTGGGGTACGCATACCCCTAGTGGTCCGTGAATGCATCACAAGGGGTACATTAAAGTGTTTTATGTCTTAGGTAGTAAAATAAAATAGGACTTTTTGTGAGGACCCAATTGAAAGAACATCAAACAACTTTCACTAGCCAAAAAGTATATTTTTATTTGAGTTCACCTTCAGCTCTGATCAAAACCAAGCAGGGGTAAAGACGTGATGTGGAAAACTGCCTGGTATCAGCGGTTTTTCCCACTGATCTCATCAAAGCAGCTCAGGTGTCTTGATGAAAACAAAGTAAAACTATTGAAGTCAGTCTACTATAATTTCTGTTCTGAATTTGTTTTTAAATTCATCAAGTTTAAATGTGATTATAAGGGAGTTACTCAGAGGAGCTCCAGTTTTATAAATACTGTTTTAAAATATGATATGAATATGATTTATTTCGATTCCTTCCTAACTGCCAGGCATCTTGTGTTAATATTTTTTTTATTTGAGATAGGTATAATAAAATGGCTAAGAATAGAATTGCTCAAATTAAAAGATTAAGTAAAAAGGTTTTTATTTTATAATCAGTTATTGTATGTTTCACTTTTGGACAATCATCAGTATTTCTGACTGAAAGGGGCTACACAAGCACACAAGCAGGATACTCTGCTTTAGACCAACTTTTCCTTTGAAAGGAAATTACACATTGAAACTTAAACAGAAACAATTCAAACTTTCAACTACAGTATGTAAAACCTTGTAGATATTCTTTTAAAAGTTACTGCAAATGTGCATTGGAGCTTTTAATTGCTCCTCCATCTGCCTCTGAGAACTATTCAGCAAGTTATTTGTTAATTAGATTATTAATACAAGGGAAGTGAAGAGAGTCATTTATTATTATTATTTATTATTATTAGTAGTAGTATTATTATTTATTATTATGACATGTAAGATAAAGGCAGGAACATCAGATCCTGTGTGTCGGTATCTTTTCATGAGCAAAGGCTTGAATCAAAATTATGGTTGTTTCTGTACCTGAATGGAGGAGCTTCTTTCTTCCATCAGAAAAATTTGTGTAGGGTGTTTCACTATTGGTCATTTCCATATCAGTTATCTTGGAGGCTCGGTACTCAAAGCTCATCTTTTTCGGGATGAATTATCCAAGGACCTAACAGAGAAAATGAAAAACTGTTAGATTTTGTTGGAGAAGAAAAGTATTCAGCAGTGTGGCCAAAAAAAAATCAAGGTGCTTTATGTAATTTCAACCTGAAAAAGTCTATAGTGGATTATCATTACCTTTAACATAAAAAGTATGAAAGTGAAATTAAGTTACATGGTATGATCAGTAGAGCAATTTCATCCATTCAAAATTTAATTGATGATACAAAAAAAAAACGTACCTCTTTAGGGAGAAAAGCTAAAGTCAAAGAACTGCTCCAAACAAGCTGGTTTTAGGCGGAGAGGCATGAAGTCAAATCTACTTTCTGCAGCTACCAGCTGAATATTCTGTGAACACTTACGCAAAACCTTGATACCCGGTCAGAAGGAGGAGCAAAGATATGTCTCCTTTATCAAAAACTGGGGAATTATGAGTCAGGATTTTAATGCTTTAAAGTCGTTCTGTCATAAAATCATGTTTGTTGTTTAACTCATATTTAGGATACAGCTTATAACCAAAACTGTTTCACAAGGATAATAAATTAAATATAAAATGTGTTAATTTGCTGAATATGTGCTATGTGCTTACTTTCAATAAACTGTTTTTACCCATATTGTTTTTTTTCCTTATCTTTTTAAAATGTATTGAAAGAGAAAATATAATAATCAGAATTTAGGTAGCCCTTATTGCTCTGGTTAAAACTGTAAGGTCAACATTTGAAGTTTTTAATTGCCTGCATTATGATTAGGTTCATACAGGCTAAAAGGCTAAGTCAATCACACTATTATTTCCACTCATCCGGGGTTCTTCATGTTTATTTATTTTTTGTTTATGTATGTTTTTGCCTTGATATTATTCCTCAACCAGTGAAGATTAAAAAAACAAAGATTGGATCAAAACAAGTCTTCATCATCTGGTTTGTCTTATTTAGAATTTTTCCATAACCTGCAAATTAAATGGATTAGGAAGTTAACCTATTACCCTATATTTCTCTGACATATTTAGCTAGATTTTGTAGTAATATGTTTTTTTGAGCAAACTAGGCTCTGACTTAAGTTTCATCTACAGCAACATGAAACTAGTTTCTTTTGCAATAATCATTTCAAAACATTTTAAAATATTTTCTTCTTCCCACAAGCTTACTGCGAAACCCGTACTCTACTAAATATAACTGCTGATTCAGGAATATTTTTGCTGACCAGAAAATCAGTTTTTATGTGTCGGTTTGCAAAAAGACTGCCTTCCTGTCTTTCACAGATTTGATATTGCATAACCTCAACTACCGCTAAACTTGTTTCTACTCTTATTTCACAATATGAATCCTTAAGGTTGTTTTTTTTTTCTTTTAAGCATTTCTGTTAGATTAGAAAACATGTTATAATGCCACTAAAAGAAACCTGATCTTTCTATTCTTTACTTTTTAACCCTTTTTCATCACATTTAACTACAGTTAGTTGCAAAAGTATTCGGCCCCCTTGAACGTTTCAATCTTTTGTGACATTTTAGGCAGGGCCGTTTCAAGGAATTTTTGGGGCCCTAAGCAAAATTCACTTAAAGTGTGATGCATCTCATGGCATATTCCGATAATGGTGTCATTATATATATATATAGTAGAGGGAGACAAGACCGATTGTATGTGTGTGGCAGGCATCTATGCACTACAGAGCATCGTTAATAATGGCACAGAATAAACTCTATGCATCTATAAAAAGGCAATTTCTGTTGATATTTTTTAAAGTCGTAGGGAAGCGGCTGTTCCAACAGTTGCATTTCCGAATTCTCCCGATGGTGTCCAACTTTACATGAATAAAGTGAATGTGATTGGTCAATTATCAAGGGGACAGGATTGTTGTGGCGGAACGTTCGCAAGCAAGTTTGGTTATGGCCGGTGTCTCTGAAGCATCTTGCTAACCAGTTAGCAACTTATATCTAGTAGGTTCCCAATGGGAAATTACATTGGGGCCAAGTAGCACTAAATTTTGACTTAGAAACTACTCTGTCAAGGAACTGTCAGAAACCTGCAAGAGGGGGAAAGTTTTGTGTGGATGCGTCTCCTCCGTCATACATTTTTTATTTAGGGGAGGAAGAGGACGCCAGGGTGGCAGAAGCTTGGTTTGGTGTAGAAGGCTTCCAGCCGTACATGTTTGAGCCCTTGCCTCACAACGCTGCCAGTTCTGTTTGCCCTACGCCTGCCGAAGACACAGACGTCCATCCCCATGAACACTGGGACGGAGCTCAATGGTAAAGTAAATTATTCTTATTTCAGCTGTTGGGTATATGCTGCGACAGATGAAACAAGATGCTATGAAAATTTTTAAGACAGATGATTGTTATGATTGGCCAAATTTAGGTGTACAAGCTGACGTATAACTAACTGGCCTTCATAAGATAATGAAAAAACCCCCACAAATTTTAAGGCAGGATTTTTTTTTTTTAAATAGAAATTTTTAACTTTTGGGACAACATGGTCTGATAAAGAGTCCATGTATGAACATGGTTAAGCCAGAATGATTTAAAATTTAAATATGACTTCCCTACGACTTTAGCAGATAGTGTCTTAAAGCATTTCAGCCTTATTGAGGTTTTGAATATGAGTTTCTGTGCATCTTTTTTATTTTTTAAACCATTCTCCAAAGACATAGAATATATATTTTCTGCTGTCATGAAAAAGCATTTGATTGTGCTGAGGTACAGTAGACTAAATGTCATTTGCGCCTGAGAATGTTGCTGTAAACCTGCTCTTTCAACTGATTGTGGCAATGACTGGCAGCTACACAGCATGTTCTTTGTGTTGGTTCATAACAGAAGTGTTAGTACTTATTTTATTGTATTATACACACAGGATTTTCTTACAATCTAATACAAATTATCCAAGGACCTCAACTTAGATGATCTGAGATTTTATAAAAATTCCCATAAAAGTGCGGAAAGAAAGAAGAGGGAATGTTAAAAAGCATTATTACTCTTGTTTCATACCACCAGGCTCAATATGGCTTGCGCTTTGCATAAGTTCTCCTCCAGTCAGAGTGCTGCTGGTAGCCACAGCCAATTTTCAGCATGATGATCATTTTGAAGTGCTTGCCACACAGTCTGCATGCCCCGTTCCCAGAATATTAAGCAGTCAAACCAAAGCTCTTTCTTCTTCAAAGATATCATTCCCATTCTCCCTCCTTACACATAGTACTTTGATTACAATAAATAAAGGCTGTATTTACAATAAAGTTATTTGATTATTTGCTGATAAGTGAGCAGCTTGGCTAAACAAGTTGTTGGATAGTGGTTTGGAAACGCTTTTATTTTTATTCCTGAATGGCTCAATCTATTATTAAACATGTATTAAATTTCATTTATTGTTCAGAAAACCCTAGCTTGATGTTGATTTTTGATTTATTTGATTTGACAATTAATACTTGTATGTATTGATCTATTCCTGCTTAAAATGTCTATTGTAAGTGCATGTCTAGATCTCTGTAGGATTTCTTTTATATCAGAAAAATATATTTAAAAATTGCTTGTGACTTTTAAATAATCAGTTTCTATCTAAGACTACCTTAATGAATAAATGTATGCTGGATTAATTTTTTTTTTTTTCTTTTTTAAACCATTTTCTTGTCTTGCTATTTTGGACAACGTAGTACTAGAGTTCTGCCCTTTTGTTAACTTAACAGTACAAGAAATAATTATAAACAATTTCTGCTATAACTTCTATATTCTTTTTGTTTAACTTGTAAAAAGGCTTGTCTGCTTTAGCTTTATTTTTCCTAAACCCACTACATCAAATAAAGTTTTATAAAAACAAAAACTGAGATAATTCTCTCTTTGAGTGAAATTTCAGTCTCTTAAGCAATCCTCCCTTCTCTTCCAAACAGTTCTTTTAATACCTACCACATGTTTAATGTACATGGTTGTATACATATTTGTACAATGACTATGGCTGTGTCAGCTATAGGTAGTAATTGTATGAAGATGTGTGCAGACACACCTGAATGTGTAAATGTATGTTTATATGTACATACAACAATTTTATTTGCTCACTTAACAAACTTTTGCAGTGGTGTATTCATTATTACTTCCACCATGGAGGTTACTGTATGTTTTTAGCAGAGTCTGTGTTTGTCACACAAATTCAGATTTTAATAAAATTGGAACAGGAATTTCTTTAACAACAAGAACAAGTAGTTCCCACCTAAACAAAAGGGTGGCAGCAGTGAGTATTGAAAGCCTGAGCAGTCCAGAGGTTTTTTACTGAAGACATAAACACATGGTTTGTTAGCAGAATCAATTGAAATCTATGAACTTAACAAAGGTGTGCTTCATGTCGAGGCACAATTAATTTCCATTTGTAAATTAATTGTTGGAATGAAGTGGTAATGATCCGATGTTTTCGAGTTTTAGCTATAGGTGTAATTCACAATTTGGGGCAAAATATGCTCCTTGGCGGAGGGCTTTGCTCTCTGGGTGCTTTTCTAGTTTCTTTTGCTTCCCTCCATTATCTGTGATTGCAGCTTTTCATTTTAAAACGTTTTTCTGTTGAATTTGACATTTTGTGTTTGCATGTCTTGAAGTTGGTACCATTTGTTTGCATTGGGGTTTGCCATATGCTGTGTGTTCAGCCGTTTGCAAATTTTTACCCCTGTTGCACAACCTTTGACACAACATATGTCTGACATAAAACAAACACATCTGATATATATGCTATATATATATATATATATATATATATGTGTGTGTGTGTGTGTGTGTGTGTGTGTGTGTGTGTGTGTGTGTGTGTGTGTGTGTGTGTGTGTGTGTGTGTGTTGGTTTCACGTTTTTAGCAACTAATGTTGCCAAAATATCCAGCTTTAGCACCCGCGGATTGGGCCAGGAGGCCTCCGCCTATGATCCCGATCTTCTTCGCTTTGGGCTTCCCCCAGCAGAGCTGTAGGAGGTATCTGCGGAGAGGGAAGTCTGGGAGTCTCTAGATAGACTGCTGCCCTCATGACCTGGTACCATGTCAAGTGGGAGATGATGACGAGCATTAATAAAAAAAACTAATAAAACTAAGACTAATGTAATGTTATTCAGAAAAAGGATGCATCAGACGCCTTAGTCATCTTACATGCTCATCTACAGAGGCAGTTTCCTGCCCCCTACACAAGTCACTGCTTCAATGACATCATGTTATGTAGCAATTTGTTGTCCTTATACACAAACATTAGATTAACCACTAAAACTCAAGAGTTAACATTTTTATTGCCTAGCTGGGGATGAATAACGCTTTTTCTGACTAAACTGACATCTCTCTCAAGTAAATTTCATAAATCTGTAAAAATTGTCACATCTCAGAATTCAGATTTTTCTTTCTCCTTATATTATTTAAAATCACCAAAAACAAATAATAATTCTAGTTTAATAAGGTAAATTTCAATATGGAAATTGGTGAAATATTTCAAAAGGAAGATCATCTTGGATGTCATGAAATATGATGCCTCTTTCTAAGATACTTAAATTTGTCAGTATTAAGACAGCACTGGTGTTTGATATTAATATTTTCATATTTTTCTCTTTTATGATCTGTATTTTTTCATTTTAAGGAAGAGAAAGTTGCTATGTAAGAAATTTCTTTTTTACCCACTTGACATTAATTTCTGCATTTTTAAGATCACATAAAACATTGGGTCGGATTTATCAAGATCCAATTTTGCGTGCAGTAATTTGCGCTCGCAAACTGGAATTTTGCGCGAGGGGCTAAACCATGGTTTGGGGTGATTTAACAAGAGTGATTGCGTAACTGGTGGCAGGCGCAAAACTGTTGGAGACGCCCTATTTAAATGATGGTTTTGCGCGTTTTGTGGTTTGCGGCAAAGTAGTGTGTAGTTTCTACAAACTAGTGCATTAAGAAATTTAAATCTTACAGTGACCCCCAACAAAAAAAAAATAAAAAATAATAATAATAATAATTATATATATATATATATATATATATATATATATATATATATATATATATATATATATATATATATATATATATATATATATATATATATATATATATATATAAAGAAAAAACTTTGGCAACCTTTATTCCCTAAGGTGGTATGTGACTGAATTTCTACTTCACTGCAGTAAAAAAAAAAACAAAAAAAAAAAACAGGTGTTTTGTATTGGCCTGTAGAAAAATGCACATACCAAATGGCTCACAAGAAGTGACTGTGGATGAGATTACTGCGCGTACGCATCCCCGCAGCATTGGCATGTTGCTCCACAGGCGCAGGGGGAGAACCCCGACCCCGTCGGACAGCACTTCTGAAAAACGAGATTGGGAGATCCCAGCTCTCGCTGCAACCGTACGCTGGAATGACCCAGATGCAAAAAAGTGCAATGTTGCAAGGAGTTTTGTGATATCCGGGGTACTGCGTGGGTCCTCCTTGTGGCTGGCTCCAAATCCATTCGGAGTTCCCCCAACAGCTCCAAAATGGCAATGCAGGATAAACGATATGTTTTGATGATCGTTTCCTCCTTCATTGCAAAAATATTCCCACGGAGTGAAAAAATGCGTTCTCTGCGTCTCCTTGCTTCACTTCCATGTCTCCTTCTTGCGACAATAACCGCTGCCATGTGTGCGCAATTACGCATACAGACCATTTGCACCTTCTTTTGAAACGTGTTAAATATAGAGTCAGATACCGTTAGCAAAATTGCTTTCAGATTTAATAAATCACTTTGCGAGTGCTAAATTAATATATTTACATGTTCTCCTCCCACAAGACGCACTTTTGCGTGTAAACGCCCCATATTGCATATTCATTGTAGAAAAAGTACTAAATAGATAAGAGGCGCTATTTAGCACGTTTTAAAGACCAAATCCTTTTAGCACGCTGTTGATAGATCAGTTTGTACATTTTTTAGCGTGCGCAGTGAAATAGCTCACGTTTTTATACACGCAAACTTTTGATAGATCCGGCCCATTATGTTTATTAGTGTAAATAGGACTTAAAATAAAATAAATAAACAGTCTAACCTACGGTATAATAAAAAAGATGATAAGCGGTATTTAGTTCATTTGTGTTTATTGAAAATGTAAGGGGGACCAAATGTTTCTGAAATTATCTTCAATACTTACCAGTAATTGAAAGACTGTTTTAGCTTTTTTTTAACCTAATATTATTATACAAGGACATTTTATTAACAATAGTAAGCCAGATCAAAAAAGAAAAACATATCACACAGCAACAGATTACATTTAACATGCTAACAAATACTTTTAACTTTAAAAGCAAATCAAATTCTCTATAGCAAATATGACTTTTACAGTAATATCCATACATTTAGAATTTACTTTCAAAATAAAATTAATAGGTATGAATGAACGTTCAGGACACTTTAGGCAATCAATTGCGGTAAACTGAGGTAAAAAACAGATCATCACTTGACTTAAACTTGTTAAATAATGATTCAGTTTTTTAACAACTGCACAAACTTTCTGCTGCTTTTTAGAAAATCATAGAAGTAAACACTTAAGAGATTATTTTACTTTAGCTTTTATATTAGCTATGTATACAGGTCAATGTTGTCCATCTATGTTGACTTTCGAGTGTTGAAGGTTGCAGATGTAATAATGATGCCGAACCCTGTAGAAGATCTGTTCTAGGAAGGACTGCGTGGAACCAGGTGTGATGTAGCCATTCGTGACAGCGACGCAGTGGAAACCCAGACGTTTGTAGAGCTTATGTGTTGCAGGTGTGTAGGATGTTGTCCCAAGGACAACAGAGGAGTAGCTATGAGAGGCAGCAAAATGAAGTACTTTCTGTCCCAGCATAACACCAATTCCACATCGCCGGTATCTCCGGTCAACACACATCCTCCGAAGCTCCACAGTTTCATCTGAAAGGTAAAATGCCGCAACAGCACCCACAACTTTACCCTCCAGCTCTGCTACCCAAATATGAGAGCCTGAAGGAGAAGGAGCAGAGAGTACAAATTTAGAAATAAAATTATATAAAAGTTATACATAGTTGTGTTTGACTTTCTAGCAAAATTGTAATTACATTTTGTCAATATGGAGTTGAATTTTAAAGAAACAGAAGATTTACGAGTTTTTGCAAGTTAAATCAGAACAAAAACTAATTGAGAATGGCTGGTGAGACTGTTTTTAAAATCTGTTTGAAACTATGTTCCTTAATAAGAATTGAGCAAAATTCCTCCTTTACATGTTTAAAGCTGACAAAGGCTTACCCAAAAAGACTGACAGCCACAATAGCAGTAAACAGGGGCTCTATAAAATATTGACAGTAAATAACATAAACAAATAATAAAAATAATAAATGACAGTTCCTCTTTTCAGATTTAACTGCAAAAATAGTTGTAAACCATTTTCTTTTATTTCATAGTTGTGCACCACTCTGTATAGGTCCTTTACACAAAATACTGATAAAACAAATGGTATCAGTTTAATTAGAGTCATTTGAAGGCGGAACCAGTTATATCAGATCATACAGAGTGATTGGTTCAAAGCCTTCTGTTGAAGGGAACCCAGCTAATAGCGTCAGAATTGACTTCCAGAGTTAACCCCCGATTAATTAAAGTTAATGATTCATTGAAATTTCTGGTCAGAAGATGAAAGGACAATAAACATTTAAGTGAAATGAATTGTTTTGGTGTAGTTAACTGTTTTTTATGTAGTAATTCTTCTATCAAAGCATTTCTACATTATAATATTTAGCTTAGATTTGATTACACAGCTGTAAAAAGACTTCAAATAAACATAAAAATGGAGGTATGTCAGGATTTTTTTTAAAAGCATTCAAATCAGCCCTATTAAGCCAGAAAGAAACAATAAAAGCAGTTTGGAAATAATACAGGATATGATTAATGATATGGTTTGCTTAAGTAACTAAAGTAGAACTCCACAGAAAAATCTCACAGAAGGCTTTCACTCTAATGTGCAGGCTGTTAATTACTGTACTTGATCTAAGCACTAGTCATGGAAGAATGATAATTAGATATGGTTTAATGAAACTGTTTGGATTTCGTACCTGGTGTTTTCATGTAATGACCCTCAATGTCTCCCATATCTGAGCTCATAGCTTGGCGTAGGTAACCATGGATCACACATCTACTGTAGAAGTAGCGCAAACACACCACAATGGCTGGGAGGAGTCCTATCAGCCAGGAACATTTTGTGGTGGCAAAACACACAACTGCCAAATGAAAGATAATGGTATGTAGTAGATAATGTAAAAAACATAATGTGAAAGAACAAAAAAATATTCATAAAATAGGAAAAAACATATTATACTTGGCATTTCTGAAAAAGACACTAGAAAATGTATTTTTTCTAATTAAGAAAATGATACAGGTGAATAAAAAAAAATTTGTTTTTTTAAAGAAGGATAAAACTACAATCCTCAAGTGTGTTTTACCAGTTATTGCTGTGTAAAGCAGAAGAATCTCAGGGTGATGCCTCAAACCTCTGAAAGCAGTGTCTGGTACCATCTCCATCAAGCCTTCATAAAAAATCCGCTGCACCTCTGGTTTATCTTTCAGCTGAAATTCACGAACCACTAAACTTTGACCATTTTGATCTTTTAACCCTTTCTTAGCTAGATCTGCCATTTCTGCTTGGTGATGTGAGCCTCAGCTCAGTTCAGGATGCAGTGATAGCAGCTCATATTGCAAGCTGCTGTTGGCTTTCAGGAAAAAAAAAGATTTGTTTCAAAATTTTAAATGTAACGTCTCTTGGTTGTGTGTTGCTGTCAGAACTGTGCTGCTGTTATAAGTGCTTATCAGTTTTGACAGATAACAAGCCTGAAGTTGTCTTGAGGCCTCCCATAGCAAAATCTACAACTGCCAGTTGCTCCAGAGCCTTTCATCCTCCCAAATACAATATTTTAAAAAATGCTCCCCTTGGAATGTGTTGCCCGGACAGCAGAACATGCAGGATGGGAGATGCAAGGTTCTAAGGAGGAGACCATGAGCCCTTAGTTTGCCTAAAGATTCTTGCTTCTCCTAAATTGGACAATTTGTAGATCCTGCCTTCTGTTCCTAGCTAAAATGCCCTTACCTTTTGTGGGATCAACAGTAAGAACACTATCCAGGGAAGGAAAAGGTGCCCTGAACTGCTGCCCTGAATCCAGATAGACTTCTGCCTTAAGCTCGTAATTATGTGAAGGACATGCACATACAGTAGATGATGCTTGTCAAATTGTGAATACAGAACTAAGCTAATTCAGACCTACAAGAAACAAATGATTGAATTAATACATTTATTTAAGAAAATCAAATAAAAATACCAAATAAAAAAAAAATGCAAATATTTTATACAATAAATCAGGGTTCACACAGGTGCTTTACATCCTTGAAAATGCTGGAAAATTAATATAGTGTTTTTAAGGTTTACAAAATGTTTCACACCAATAGTAATCTCACTTTATTTACTACTTATTAAAGAAAGAGAAGTAATATAGAGAAATTCAAAAATGTTAACCTCTTTGTCTGGTGTGGCTCCCCCGAGCTTTTGCGTTAGTGCCATGCTAGTCTGCTGTAAAGGCAACATTAAACTCAGGCAGAACATTAAACGAACATGCTGCAAGGATGTAATTTTGATGAATATATAAAATATAGACCATGGCATAAACATGGGGCAAACTAACATTTGGCAAACTGCAAATTATGCAGAAAAGAGATTCCTCTTTTTGCAATAGGAGAGTCTGCAATCTCCAGCCCAAGGGTATAAGTTTGTAATGATAGTTGGTGGGGACAACAGGATGGTGGCTGATGGACCTAAAGTTACTCAACCCAAGTGGTTTCAACAGGGTTTTGTATTTTTTTTAAATGAGCTCAAACATATATTTATTGAATGCTCTCCTGTTGTTGAGAAAACAACAGTATCATAATACACTGATAAATTTATATTTATAGAGTTAGACAGATGCCCATTATTGCATTATTTATAAAAGGCTCAAAAACATTACATATTAAAAAAGATGAATAACAGCCGATACCAATGGATGGATGGATGGATGGATGGATGGATGGATGGATGGATGGATGGATGGATGGATGGATGGATGGATGGATGGATGGATGGATGGATGGATGGATGGATGGATGGATGGATGGAAACCAAAATTGAACAAAGCAAAACACAATACATGTTTATACTTTTTTATCTGCAGTCACCCACATTGGAAACCAAGTCCAGTGGATTCTTTTTCATTTTTTTTTACATTTTTGGAATGACTATGACCTGGATGACTAAAAAACTTCACCAGCATGTTAGGGTGTACTTTATGTGTTATGTTTTGAAGGTTTAGAATTGTATGATGTGTGCTGTGTCCAGGTGTCTGGCCAAAAAGATTTTTCAGAGACCAGACACCTACTTAAAAGTTCCGGGCCGAACCAGGAGTAAAGAAGTCTAAGTTTGTTGCTTGTTACTCGTAACTTTGCTTTGTGATAATTACAAGTTGCCATTAGAGGATGACTTTAAATCATCACCACATGTGGATTTCTGGATGTCTTAAACAGCCCAGATGGAGATAGGACCATCAATGCTTTAGTGCAAAGATTTTCCTAACATTGTTTACAATAACTAATTGGAGCTCCATTCTGCATTCAAAATAAAAGCATGTAGGAATATCTTAAAAACAACTCAAAATTCCTAACCTCTTCTTACTGACATCTTTAACTTCAAAATGCTATCACATTTCTGAACAGGTCCTCTACTCCATCTATGATAAGTATTCGAAAAAAAGAAGCCACCCCTGAAATCCCTGAAATGCAAATGTTATAAAAAGAGCTTGAAATACCAGCAGCAGGAGTATAATAAAAGCATTATGGAGTGCACACAAACACCAACTGTTTCTGTATTGGCTCAAGGCTAAAAACTGAGCCTCTGAAGATACTGTGTATCAAGGGGCACATCAGAAGAACATAGTTATTGTAATTCAGTCATCTTATCTTAATTTCTCCTGATTTAAAATAGACTCTGTGAGGAGAAGGAGAGGGACTAGGAGGAGGACGGACAACTGGCGGCTAATGAGTCACTTCAACTGGGAGGATTCTTGAATGGTCTGTTGAGATTAAAAAGAATCGCAGCACACAAGTCAAGACCAAGCATGCCAAAAGTGACATGATTGTGGGATCAGTTGGGTTCTATATTTAACTGCAATGACGTATTTAGTTGTGATGCATGGAGTGATACAATCGTCTGCCAAGGAGGAGGGTGGGAATGGGATGCTAAAGTGAAAATATAAAGACAAAATGTTAGAATGATCATGTGAATGTTTCATGATTTAGTACCTCAAACTACATCTATGTGCATGAGAGGACAAATTATGAAGAGATTTTTTAAACAAAGGATAGAGGTTTTTTTTTTTTCACCTGTGTTTACCACATTGAATAAAATGCGAGGAAAAAAAAACAATCCACTTAATTTAAACTCCAGCTTTTTAGAGGAAAAAAATCCAACTTGAAATGAAAAGTTGAGTTGTTAAAGACAATGATTCTGAGCAGTATTCAGTTAGGACTTATCAGGCAGCTAAATAAAGCAGAACCGTATTTACACCCACACATACTGTTCTTTATCTTCATGTCTTATTTCATGGTTTCAGTTAAACATATATGTCGCATAAACAACACTGCCTCCCACTAACATCAACTATGTTCCCCTGATTGTTAACTATTCCAGTTTCTTAGATAAACCTGCTGAAGCTGTATTTATTTTAAACACATCTTGTCATTTAAAATCAAAAACCAACAAATGCAGAAACTCTAAACTAGGTATGATTTTGATAACTGTAACCTTTCTGCTTTGTAGAACAGAAAAGCCCATTTCATATCTGTGCTTCTACAGTCATAGTTTTTTTTTTTTTTTTATCATTCCCCCCACATGAACAACAGTCAATATAATGGATGTGTTACTCTGATATGAACATGGATATCAACATATGAAGTTGATTACTTGTTCAAAATGACCAATGCAACAATAAGGATGCCTCAATAACTTGTGAACTGTGTAACTATGGAATACTCTGACAAACTGCAATACTTTGCAATAATATGGTGTTACAAAGACTCAGATGGTAAATTGGATGACCTCTAATAAATTATGTTATTCTCATTTATTCTACAATGCTCAATTCCAATTTATTGCTGAAGTTTTTGACTTCAGATCGTTTCTGTGTGCAAAGCTCAGTTATGAGTGTCACACGTTTGTCAGGAGGCCAAGCAGTCTTGGAGGTGGGATCCAAACTGGTTGAAAGAAGTACATGCTCTAAAGAGTTTACAGCTAACAAAATAAAAAAAAAATTTCTGGTGTAACCAAACCACACCAACCACCAGAACAATGGCAGACATGTTTCTTATATAGAGGAGGAACTAAATTGGAAGAAACCATTTTTAAAAGGATGTTCAGCTAACAAGAAGAAAAGGAAAATTTTGTTTAAACGAACAGCTAATTAAGAAATACTTTTACCAATAAATACAGAAAACAAATATTTCAATTCAACCCAATGAATACTCAAACTCAATATAGATAATACCATACATCAGATCAACCTCCCCCCTTAAATTATCCAATGATGCAGTCCTGTACACACCTGCTTGGAGAGTGAAACAGCAGAGGTGAGTATTTCACAATATTTGAACTCTTTAATCCATGAATTTCCCTTTTATGAAGAGTTAAACAAAAACAAAGTTTTGTAAAGTGAAATCAATTTACCTTTTTACAAAAATGAAAACAAGATGTGGCCAACCAAACAACCACAACCCAAACAAATCCACTTCACCCAAAACAACAAAAATAAACCAGTGTAGAAAACCAGATGCTGTGTTTAGCTGCTACTGAGATATAATCATACAAAACCTGGTTGAAGAGAAAATAAATATTTAATGAGAGCTTCAGCCCTGGTCTAAAAAAAAAACCCCTATGTCTCCCATGGCTGGAAGGGAAACTGTTACCTAAGGAGAAGGATGACACCTTGTGTTAGATCTGATGGGCATCTGAGTTTATGGGTGACAGTAGTTATATTTCTGATAGTTTGCCTTCAGAGTAAAAAGGAAAGTGAAGTACAAATAACTTTTCCTTTTCGTTTCATATAAGCATATTTGGTTGAAATTTCATTGAGATTAATTATTGAATAATCTGTGAATCTGTATCAAAAATCTAATCCCATAGAGCAAAAGGAGCATTTGCTCTCCAACATCTCTGCATTAATTTAGCACAGAACATGCCATTTATGACACTTTTTTTGTGTCTGATCTCAGCTCAGACGTGTGACAGACTTTGGATAAGTTCAGGAAATCCAGCTACTGATCAGAGTTATTTCACAGCTTTCTAAAACCAAAAATCCTGGGATCCCAGAGATTCATCGCCCAAACTTATTCCCAGTTATGATCCCACTCACCAGTCTTTGGCTGTGCCAGCCAAAAGAATCACTCTTGTCAGGAGCTAGTGTGAGCCAAGAGGAAACAGCAGCCAAACAAGTTTTCCATTGTGAGGGCCACTTTTATTTACTATTTATTTTAGTTTCTATTGAGCCCAACAACCCTGTCTTCTGACCCCTTATTCTTTAAAAGAAATAAAAAAAAAAAATGGTGAGAAATTTAGGGAAATTATCACAAGATCAAGCAGCTGATCCCTTTAAAACATATATAGACAACTGGGAAAGGAAGAGGTGATGCAATATAGTGGCAACCCGTTTCTGGACAATCCTAATGGCATTGCATCAATAATAAGTATTTATTGTTAAGGGGCTCTATTTCTTTTAAGAAATTAGATTTTTCAGCACATCAATTGTTTTTTTTTTTTTTTTTTTTTGTTTGTTTGTTTTTTGTTTTGTGTCATGGCCAGTTTTATTTTGTTTTGTTTTGTTCTTTTAACCAACAAGTTTAAGGAAGAAAAAAAAACAAATAGTATTTATTTGGTTTATAGCCAGGACATGAAGAATATTTCCTCCACAGACTCAATAGTCCAATATATTCCCTGTATTTCAGACATTTAAAATGTTTAATTGACATAAATCCATCTTTATTTGAGACTCAGAAAGAGTTTGCTGTCAGCTTGTTATTGCATCACCTCTTGGTGTTTACTAGAAATATATTCACCGCCTTTCATCATGTGTTTCCTATGATTTCAAGGTTACACTAGATGAAGATTTGTCAGAACCAAACTATGTTACTGTCAGCCTGTGATGATCTGCCACACTTTGATCATCTTGTAATTCTCCCAGACATTTAAAAAAAAAATTCTTTCAGATTTGTTTATCCCTTCATGATAAAGGTTTTTAACCTAATTTAGCCAATGACTCAGTAAACTCGAAAGGCGCCCACATCAAAAGACGTTATAGGAGGCGCATTTCCTTTATGCAGAGAAATGGAAACCATGCAAATTGCAGTAAAACCCTCCCAGAGAGGACAAGTGGAATATAATTTGGAGAATCAAATCAATCAAAAGCCCACATCTTAAAGCATAAGCTTGATTTCAGGAAAGTTTACTAAATATTTTATTCTGTTTTGACATAGAAATGTGGAATATTTCTGTTTTAGGAAATATTTTCTGATGGAAAAAAAGTGTTCCCCCAGACTGTTTACAGGGTTATAAACCCTGCTGATGGACAAGACGTCAGTCTATTTCTAGTTGCTAAAAACAGAACTTGAAGCACAGATTTATAATAGACTTTTCCTTCTTACAGTATGTTGTACAATAAAGCCATTTTGTTTAATAAAGGTAGTGTTGCTCATAGTTCAATTTTCCCTATGTGGTTTGGGGGCTACGTTGTCCTTGTCATCTCTTTGCTCTTCGCTCCATGCCTCTAGTCAGGTCATGTTAACCACTTATTTTACTCTGTTTCAGCATAAATCTGCCTGAAGTAAAATTAATATATGTCACACACACTGTAAGCATCTACAGTACTTGTTTCATAATCTGTTAAAAGTGATTGCTGGCTCATCAGTCCACTCATAAAGATGCATGTCAGTAAGAAAAGGTTAGGAACTTATCCCCTAACATTTATATTTTTGATGTGTCACACCTTGATTTCTCCAAAGATATTTGCTTTTATGCTATAAGCTTTTTACTATAAGCAGTACAAGCTCATAGCATTAAATTATCTCCATTTAATGATTGGAAAAACAAAAGAAAGGACAGGATTTGTTCAATGTCAAAGTATAAACTATCCACAATGCTTATTATTAGCTTAGCTTATCTTAACTTATGCAAAACTTTGTTGGTGCAAAGCAAAGTTGTATACTAACACTTGGCCTGCTCCATGAGTTCCAACAATAATAATTCTTGACTTTAGTGGAAGTTCTTCTTTATTTCAGCCCTAAGGTAAGATCTAACTTTAAGCTCTGTGAAAAATAAAAGAAAAAAACGCTGCAAGACAAACCTGTTATAGCCTTTATCATTGGATGTAGAGATCCAGCTTTCGTTGTGCAGATTCAAGTGTAGCAACCGATCTTTGGGATTGCCTGTCTGGAGCCTTGGTCCGCTTTCATCCTGGGAAACATTCACTGGAGTAATCATGAATGCTAAACGGGCACAATAGCCCTGTTTCAGAAAGAATGACTGACCCACTGAGTTAAAAACAGACACTCTGAGTTTTCAATATCAGATCATGTGATATCATGGTAGTTGCTGAACCTGGTATTAGGTCAGGTCCAACTTAAGCTTAAGTGGTTGCCTCAAATGGTTGTCCAAAAGAATATTACATTAAGGATATGATCATTTTTATCCAGGCCTATTTTATGAGTTTATTTTTTTTTTAAGTGAAGCACGGTTGAAAACAGATGTCTGACTTTCTTTGCTTTTTTCATTGATTTTTTTTTATTTGTTGTTACTTTTTAAGTAATTTTTATGACCATTGGGACCATTAAACAAATGGTACGAACAATTTTATTCACATGCGTAAACTTAGACTTCTAATTAAATGTAGATATATATGATATATATCTATATATATATAGAACTAAGGATTATTTATAAGCTATACATTTATATAAATAACTATATATAAATGTAGGATGTACAGATAGATTTACCATATAAATACTGTATATATCATATTTTGAAAAAAGATTTATCATCTATATTTGGCATTTGCCACTGTTAGAAAAAAAGCACTGAATGTTAAGAAAGTGCACTAAATAACCAAAATGTCACAGTGAAAATTTGACTTGCTAAATCTTTACAAACCTGAAAACATCAGTTTGTGTGTAACTGATGTATGCAATGTCTCTCACTGAGTGATCTTATTTACTGAAAAAATAAACTCTAATAAACTCTAATATTTTGACCTATTACTATAAAGGACTGCTAATATGGAAGACTGATCCTGTGATCCAAAAGATCCTGTGAAGACTTAAGTTTTTATTTTCCTGCATAATATTAAAATGAAACTTTATATTTTTACCCTTTTTTAGAGAATCTAATCTGTTTCACTACATGTGTTTCTCGTGTTTACATTTGTTGTGATCTATGTTCTATTCAATTCCCAGCCAGCTGGGAATTTATATTTCTGACACTTTAAGATGTTTATTTTCCTCTCCAGTAGGGGTGGTAAATATCTTTTTAATCAGATATTATTTCGGGTGTTATATATTGTTTATGACCCATAGCCCTACTAGCTGTGTGTTAGAACAATAAATGCAAGAGTGATTTGAGCATTAATCATGGTCAAACAGTTAATTCTGCACATACATGGAAGAAATTCACCACAACTTCTGTTAAAAATATAAGATTTTATTAACAAAAATCATTCAGCTACAAGTCAAACATATTTCAGTTTAACGCTCTTAACTAAAACTAGTGAAACTCAGCTAAACTAAACTACTATGTACAAAGAGGAAGGGAAAACATAGTTGAAAACCATATTACAGTTTAAGATGGATCTTGTGTTTGAAAACCAAAGTTTATGTACAAGAATTCAGGATATGATCAATTTAGCTTTTCACTAATTTAGAGAAATTGGAATGTTTTCAGACCAATTCACAATGCAAATCCATGAGGTGAATAAAACATTACTTGGCGAAATAATTATTAAGCAAATAATTTATTTGCTTAATCAATTCACCAAAGCTGCGTCCTCTTCTCTGTTCATCATGTCAAGATGAAACATGGACATTGGGTCCTAATGTCCAAAAACCATGATCATGGCATATGGCACAACACATCTTGTGTTTGCAGTGTTATTCCATGGCTGTGGGGTGTGATTCATTGGGCAAAGTTCTTTTGGTAGAGTCCTTCTGTCCCCTACCCCATGAATTGTGTCCATGGATCATCCTAGGACAAAGCTGGCCTTCCTATGGGCTTATTTAACTACTTTCTCTATGTGGGTGATAGGTTGGTGCTCCGATACATCACACTAAAACATGGCTGATGCTACCACAGTGTCAAAAAGGGTCTTCAGACTGTACTCCAAAAGATCAGGTCTAACCCTACCTGTAAAGAGTGTCTGTGCAGTTAACTATTTTCTCAGAATCAGTACCCTGAATTTTTACCAGTGTCCACATACTAAATCTTCACTTACAGAAATCTATCTCTAACATTTCAGTTTTCACCCATAATGAGGCCAACTATGGCAGAGTCCTCTTTGAACTTCTGAAGAAGGCAGCCTGGGGAGTTAACAGAGAAGTCTGTAGTATAGAGAGTAAACAGGGATGGCGTCAGCACAGTTCACTTCTTCACTCTCTGCTGCAGACCAGTCTGTTAGAGACATGTCCCTGCGTCCTTACATACTGTGGGTGGTCAGTAAGATACTATAACTGAGCATGCATTGGGCCACATGGTGATGCACTCCTAACTGCTCCAGCTTAACACAATCCTTACAGTGGGGCTCCATCAGATTGTTCATAGTTTAAAGCGGCAGGTAGATCTTGATGTCATCTGCCCGAATGCCACACTGCAGGGGATCCGACAAAGACCAACTTCTGTGGGTCAGAAAGACATTTCATATAACCATTACGTTGAAAAAATTCCAGTTTTATTTGAAGCAGCTGTTTTTAAAAAATATATATAAATTCCACACCATGAATTCCCTGTGCTTTTCATCTATCTTTAACTTCTCTGTGTAAAATGTACAAGCCAATATGATAAAACAGTATCGCAGCAGAAGAACAAATTACTAAACCAGTTGACTGAGGCCACACTTCGCTGACATGGTCGGTCATCACCAGCAGAACAGAACGTACGAGAGGATGACATAGGACATGGAAGGAGGAGGGAAAGTGATGTGTGAAGGAGGAATTGGTGAGAGAAAGAGACAAAGAAGTGGGAAGATGTGTAGATGAGTATAAAGCTTCGCTCAGAGCTGCAGGATGCAACTAAGAGAGGTGATTAGTGAAAAGCAAGTGGAGCTGCTCCATGTGAGACAAGAAAACGTGGCACAGTAAATAAAAAAAAACAGGAAGTTCTTGTTATGATAGTAGAAGAAGAGGTAGGACATAAATGTGAAAACTGTGGGTGGTCCAGTTCAGTGCTGTTTTATGATTATATGAGTTGGAGAAATCAGACATGCCCACCCTGGCTTTTCACAAATATTCTGGGCTTTTCAGCTTCTGAAAGTTACATACCAAAATGATTTCATGTTGGGAAAATTGCTGCACTTTAAAAAGAACTGCACAAGGAGCGTTATACTGCAATTTACGTTGAATTCAAAGAAAAAAAATGTTTTATCAATTACATATATTGGAACACACAAGTGAATGCCAGTTCATCAATTCAAACTTATGAGTCATATAACAAAAAACGTTTTTTGTTTTTTTTAACAGGCCTAAAAGGCAGTGGGATGAAGAAAAGGTATCCCACCCCAATGCTCCTTCAAAGGGATGCATCTGAAACAGATGTCAAAGCCACCCTTGCTAATTCCTCTAGTTGTGGAGGAGAAGCAGTTCTACTTCAAGCCTCTCCTGGGAGAGGATGGAAAAACCTGGAAGAAAAGTCTTAAAACTTCTTTAACAGTGGCCCATATCCATCTCTTATTACAAAGGTAAAAACCAACTAATCTGGAAAAATTTAAGAAACTGTCATACAAATATACACCTGACATTTTAGTCTTCTGCTGGTTTTGTCATGATGGGTCTAATGTGTTTGACCCACATCCAGAAGCAATCACAGAGACTGGAAAAAGTTAAACAGTTTATTGAAGGGATTACTGTACAGAGACTAGGAAAAAACAGTTCTTCAGCTTGGGGAGGTTCCAGCGGTCAGGTGAACCAGAAGCAGAAGCTCTAGGAGGAGATCAGAGTGGTGAGTTCAAGGACTGTGGGAAATCTGGCCGATTGTCTGAATACAAGGTTTGACTTGGCCTCACTGTGGTTGTTTGGGAGGGTTCCAGAGTTCCCGATTTGTGGAGGCTTGATCTGTAGAAGGTGTTTTCGTTGTAGGGTGGACAGACAGACTATGGTGGTCCTTATGAGCAGCTGAGCAGACTGACACAAAGTTCCTGTAGTGAACGGCATTCAGGAGAGGAGATCTGTCTCCTATTCTCAGTGTGACAAGAGAGTTCCTTCCAAGACTTGAAGGGCCAGGCTTTTCCAGTGGATCTGTGATATCCTGCCGGAGAATCAAAAGACAAAACTTGATTAGCGCTGAGAGCTCAGAAGAAGACTGGGACTAAAGGTTAGACTCTGCAAACTCTGAGGGGCTATAGTACCCAATACTGGCAAGCACTCTGGCGTGGAAGTGAAGACAGTCTGCTCCTTAAGTACTCCTCAGGAAGTGATGACCCAATAGGCTGCAGGTGTGAGGTGAGAAGAACAGGAAGCCCTCCAGACCAGCAGAGGACAATAGCACCATCGGGTGGGTGCACGGTGGAACTGCAAGAGAACAAAACAAGCCCCACAAACTGGAACCCTAACAGGTTTAACTGAAAACTACACCATTTTCTTTTTACGTTGATTGGATCTGACAGTTTCCATTTATACGTTTTCCATCAAATTCTAATATAAATTATGCTGAAGTTTCAGCATTACTTTGAATTGAAAATTTTACTTGTGCAGTTTTAAAGGTGTGTGATGATTAAGAAAATTTCAACACAAAAATAACTCAAAGCGTTTTTTTCAAAAGTCCGAGTTCACTGCTTTAATTACTCCAAAAAGTGCTTATATTTTTTTTAACTGGGTTTTCATTTTAGGATTTAAGACTCAAAAGATCAGCAGTGGATATTTTTAAATATTGCTTCCCTGTTTTGCCCTTTACAGTATTTAAAAAGAGGGCACTTACAGAACTTACAATCTTGCTCTATTATGATCCTGTTGTGTGAGTGTGAGTTCTTTAATGAACAGGGGTCTTTATAAAGCATTACTTAAGATCTATACTAACAGTATTTATACAACAAACAAAAGAAAATGCAGTGCACCAGAAAAAAAAATCCTATAAAATCATTCTCACACACTAAACCACTGACGTTTCCTTTAAAGATTAGAGCTGTACCTCAAAGTTTGCTTTCAAAGCTCCACCTCTTGGCCTCTGTTCAAATGTCTGGCCTAAGCCATTAATCACCATATAGACTATATATTGGGACTATATATTGGATTTCATAGGGAACTCACCGTGAAGACAGATAACCACTTCTTTTCCCTCCCCATTGGTCACAGGATTCGATCCCTAAACAGTCTATGCGATTGTGATTGTGCTTTTGCAAAGCCTTCTGGGATATATCTGTTCTTCTAGTGACAATTGATGTACACTACTTTTCAAGGTGCATTGCAAGCAGAGATGGGAAGTAACGAAGTACAAATACTTCGTTACTGTACTCAAGTAGATTTTTCTGATATTTTTACTTTACTACTTATTTTTATGGTGACTTTTTACTTCTACTCCTCACATTTTACACAAATATCTGTACTTTCTATTCCTTACATTTTAAAAAATTGGCTCGTTACTTTATTTTTGAATCATTTCAATGGAGTTACTGTTATTATTTTTCACGTCATCAATACCAAATTCAATCTAATTGGATGGGAATCTATGTTGCATTTGACGCACCACTACAAGATAAATCAACAGATTCAGCGGTATTCATTCGCAACAAATCATTGCAGCTTGGTGGCGGTGGCGTTAGCATAGTAGTATGGACGACGAGATGATTGAAAATGAACACAACAACGGCATGAAAAAAGTGGTTTCTACTTTTACTTTTATACTTTAAGTAAATTTACAAGCCTGTACTTTGTTACTTTTACTTGAGTAAAGAAGTTTAATCAGTACTTCCACTTTTACCAGAGTATTTTTTTAACACAAGTATCTCTACTTTTACTCAAGTACGGAAAGTGAGTACTTTTGCCATCTCTGATTTTAGGAAATTTTTTGTCCACATTTTTTTCATATTCTAGATGAAAAAAATGCTTAAAAACCTTATGCTTCTTCTCTTTCTCCAGATATCCTTAAATCAAGATACTTCTCTGCTGCACAGTTTTCTCTCTAAACATTGTAAACTTACCTTGATATATATGTTGAAGTCTGTCATGTGATTCTACATTTAGGAAATTCAGTGGAGATATAGCTGACCCATTCTGCTGGTTTTTCAGAAATTAACCATGGTACTTTTTCATATTTGGCTTACTAGTGGAATTTAGATAATGTTATAAATCAATGTGGTGCAGTTAGATATTTTGTTCTAATTCTGGCTGGATTTCTGTGTCACTCTCACTGCCTGACTTGATCAACTTATATTGATCAAGTTATTTTCTCTTGGATTTCCCAGTCTCACCTTGCCCCTGTCGTACACCTGCCCTCTGATCTCCTAACATTGACCAAACACTTCTCCCACTTATATGGCAAACATCTTCCCCTTCTAACCTCTCTGCCTGCCACTGGATTTTGTGTGTATGTTCCATGCCTGGATTACAGATCTACTTCAAGTGTTTGTAATCACTGTCAACCCCAAGATTTCAAAAGTTTCTATCCCCCAAGGCACGTGTTGTTACATCAAGACCCTCTAGGACCCTCTATTTAGTTTCTTTATCTGCAAGTTCTTTGCCCACTGAGTTCTATCCTTAGCCTCTGAACCTTCCTCTCTCAGTTGTTCCAGACCGCATACCTGGAAACCTTTCCTGTTTCCCACTAATGCATTGTCATTAATAAGCCTTTTAAATACGGTAGGTTCTCTGTCTGAGGCATTGAAGAATTTGCAAAGCAAAATAAGATGACTGATCAAGAGTAAAACAGCATGTGATAATTGCTACAGCCTTCCAGCAACTACAGTGTTTTGGCATATTAGGCCTTTACTAATTAAAGATTAGGCAATTACAAATACAAAGTCCAAGTACATTTAAAACATTTCAAAATCAAATTTCCTGGTATACTTGAGAGCTTTATAATATAGCTGTAAAAATTAGTTATCAATAAATTAGATTTCATTAGACTTAAAGGTGTAGTGGAGTATGTTCTATTTCCAGGTGGATCAGCAAAATAAGTGGTCCTCTTAATTGTCAATCATTGTGGTGATATGTTTACGTAAGGCCGTACTACTTGCTCATCCGCATTTTCACTTGGTAAGTCTGACATAGTGGAGAAATTGCAAGTCTTCTTATGAAAAGGGAGCTTGTATGAGCGATGCAAACAGCAACTTTTAAATAGAGCATGCACAAGGAGAAATGGGTTTGTGCATGCTCTCACACGCGTTTAATAGGTGTTCCCTCTTGGAACCAGGTACACGGTTGTGCATGTGCATTTCTTTTTTAAGTGGAAAGGTCTTTTCAAAAATTCACAAAAAAATCCTCCTCTATACTTTTAATGCAGGATAGGCTTACTATCCCACTCTTATATATGGTAAACTCAGTTAGAATAGTCAATAATATAGATTAAGTTTTTTGTTAACAAAACAGGTTTTTGAGAATTTAACCGGGTGAAAATAAGTAATACAGGTCAATGGACATAAAAACAGAGACATACTGTATGGTCAGCAGCTGTGATCATGTCAAAATTCACTAAATAAGACAATGTTCCAATGGTTAAGAACAGATGCGGACATCACAGACAGAAAATAATAAAGGAGGTCTGGACAGAGTGGTTAGTTTTGGACATAATAAGGCACACATGAAAACAATGTGTAACAATGGTCAGTCCATTACCAGAGGTCATCCCCACTATAATGATACTTCTGCAGATCAGCTAATAGTCACTCTGTAAGAACTGCAAGAGATACAGTAGTCTGGAGACTACGGTACATTTTATACCATAATGAGCACTTCATCTTGTTTTGGTTGGGGTAAGATCAAAATCACTCCTACAAGTGTCCAGCATCTGAGGCACAGGGTTGTCACAGCGGTCTGAGATTAGAATCAGTGGGTTGTTGAGGGTACACACATGCATAGTGTCATCCTTCATTACTAAACAACTACCCAATCCATGCATATCAAACCCTTTTTTTTCTTCAGTTTTTGCTAAACTGCATTTTATATTCAGTATATAAGAATATATCCATCCATCCATCCACTTCTTCTGCTTATCCAGAGTCGTGTTGCGGGGGTAGCAGCTTCAGTATGGAGGCCCAGTCCCTCTCCCCAGCCACATGGGCCTCGACTGCCTCCCATCACACAATGCACCCGACATAAGAATATATTTAATAAAAATTAGATACAGAAATACTGTCTTACTGGAAAGTTTAATTAAAATCTGCAAAAAAAGGGGGTTTCAATTGGGTTTCACCACAGAGGAATCCAGATTTTATTTATTTAATTTGACTGATTTACAGCCAATTTAAAAGTAGTAGATTGATGCCTTTCAATTACATTCATCGAAGTCCAGTGTCCAGCACCTTTGATCTGTGTCTCTCCATTACCATAGCTGAGTCGAATAATCACTAATCATTTTTAATCGTGATGTGCAGAGACACATCGAAAAGTTGCAGGACGCCCAGCATGGAGGACTGAAAATTAAGACCCTGTGCTAGATCATCATCACAAAACTGCTGACGTACAGTATATCCAAATGCCTGTGCTTTGCAAAACAGAGCAGATACAGTATCTGATATTTTGGGGCCACCTGGGTGAAAACTAAATCCTGTGTTTTTCCTTAATAGGTGTAATCGGGCGCTTATAAGTGCGTGGTTCCCGATCTTGTGATGCCCTGAGAAACGTCTGTCTCCCAGTCGGCCTCTCTTAAGGCGCAGCAGCAACGCAGAACTCTGCCAATGAGGGTGTATGTTCGCACGTGTCTTTGTGTGCTTGCACACTTAAGCCTTCCAAATGTTCTCCACTGAAGCGAGATCCAAGAACATGACTCAAACGTCACACCTCCTCTGTTGCTATCTTACTGTGGCTGCCTCTTTCGTATTAGTCCTTGTTTCCCTATCAGTAGAGAGCTCTGTTTTCCAGTCCTGGTTTGGTGTCAGTGACTTTTTACCCTTTAGAGTGGACACTTGCATGTTTAATATCCATTTGCAAAGTGGCTTTCTCTGTATTCTTTGACATGATGGGTGAGATAGGATAAGGTCAAACAGAATGATTTATATTTTTAAGTTAAAAATAGGGAAATAAAGACCTATTTGTGGATTTGCATACCATTTTATTTGTTTTCTATTTTAAATGCTCTATATGAGTTAATTGCTAGATAAATGTAAAGTTTTCAAGTATTGTTTGCTTCCTTGTACCACATATATATAAAAAAAATATTATATTGTTTTTACAGTATATCCAGCTTTTTGGCTAAGGATTACACCTCATCTTTTGTTTTCATATCTTTGATTTGGAGCAAACTTTTGTTGCTACTCGCTGCAGGGTGGAACAAATAAAGGCAAGAATTCACAGATAAATTTTTTTAAGCATAATATTTTTAATTAAAGAAAGTGAGAAAATATTTTCAAAAGGGAGGCTTGGTTTGGGTAGTAGTTTCCAAACAAACCTGCAGTGAAGTCTTTAACTAACTGCATGAAAGGGTATAAAAAAAGACCATGAATCGAATCATTTTTTTAAACACATAGCAACTAAGAAAAAGGAAGCAAGCATATGTGTGCAAATGTTTGATGAAAAACAGTGCATGACGTCAAGGTGCTTTGGCATAACAGATAATGTGTGAAAAGAAGTGCTGATGTACAGAAGCTAAAGTGAAATGCCTGTGGGGTGGCATAAATTCAACTCCTGAACACAAAATAAGATGAATAACTTGCAAATTGCACTCGCACATGAGAAGGTGAGAATGTATGAATGTGTGTGGAGAGAGCTGGTAAGAGGGAGAAGCAAGGACCCAGCAGGTGGAGAGAAGTGTGACAGAGGAGTGACGCACTCAAACAAGCGCAGCTTCCACCCTGGCTTTCCACCGCTTCTTCTCTTCTACAAGTTAAATTGGAAGTCATTAATATTCAACATGCTGAAGCGTCGACAGACATTCGCTCACAACCCCTCCCTCCAACTCTCTCGTTTTGCTAGAGATAGCTCCTGTTCTGACTGCTGAGTGACATGGACGACGTCCAATCAAACCCACATATATTGAAAGTACTCTACGAAGAAGGTGCGTCATGGAATATATTCCTGCCAAACAAAAGCTCAGAGACCAATGGGAATCTAAAGGATGGAGCAGGTGATGTGCTGGTTTCATCCTTATATAGACATGACAAACTATCACATTTCTGAGTTTCTGAGCTTTATGCCACATGGAGAGGGAGCAGGATAATACAGTTCTCTGTTTGCATGGAATGCATATGACAACCAACATAATGATACTTTTAAACTTCTTAAAAACTGATTTAAAAACTAGCTTTGAAGTTAATAAAATGCAGTAACAACATGTTGGAATATAGATGAGACATTAAAGACCTACATCAGAAACTTTTTTTATAATTACTTTATTGGTTTTACATATGATAGATTAGTTCAAAGTAGCAAATGGTTGCAAATTATAAGGACAACCAGACAGATGAAGAGACAGATTAAGGACCTTTGCCATGTCCATCCCCGGAAGTAGCTGGGTTATTTTTTAAGTTTTCAACAACCATTACAGGGGTGTTGACAAAGAACTAATGATGAACTGCTTTCAACTTGACAATACCAAGCAAATAAATCAAGAAAATCACCACAGTTATCATGCCTTATTTCAAACTTTTAATCTGAGTAAGGCCCACACATAGATATCTTTTTTATTTTCTAGTTTAAGCAATATTTAGGATAAATCCTATTTTCTTTATCCTGGCATAAGAGATCAAAATGTTTTTTTTAAATCCTCCTATATAAAGAAAGATTTTCTGAGAAGCATTATGATTGGGCCTTAGCTTCTATGCTCTGTCTGATAAAGAACTTTTTTTTTTTTACACTTCTGTTCCATGATCCTTGGTCCACGCTTTTAGCAAAATAATAGCTTGTTCACATTTTCCTGCTTTTCTTTTTAAGAGATATATCAAAGCCGGTTTTCCTATATCTTATCAATTATATTCCTTTTTGTCAATTTCTCTGAGCAACAAAAGGAGGTTAAAAGTAAAAGGTAGAAGTTGAAGAACTTATAAGAAATGTTTAACATATTAGGTCTTTTAAAAAAAGGAGGCATTAAAAATCAAAGCACAAAATCACTAATACAGAGTGTCTTATTTTGAAGGCAATTGTAAAGTAAGAAGACATCCAGTAGTGTTAATTAAAAATGTTAAAAATTATCTAGTTTAAACTACATGCACATTTTTGAAAGATAACATATTTCTATATGCCTTTAAATTGTCTTAACATTGTACTTCCTTTTCTTTCCATATCTAACTCATCCACAACATAACTCCTGCTTGGCTAAGCCCCAGAATTTTCAGTGTGGTGCAAACTCTCTTCTCTGTTGTTGAACATTCTTTGTATATTGCCAGGAAGCAGATCACAGCTTTGTGGTAAAGATTCTCATTCATCCAGGTTATAGTCATTCCAAAAAAGTTTAAAAAAACAACCCGCTGGACTTTGTTTTCAAGTTTAAAGATGTTTCACTTCCTCTTCACAGGTTGATGATATTGTTGAAGGGGTTGCTAGTTCTCTTGGTACTGTCTTAAACAACACAGCCCCTTTGACTGCTTTGATCCAGTTGAACTTTCAGAGTTAGCAAAACTATTTTCTTCATCTAAGCCTTCAACATGTATGTTATATCCAATTCCAACCAAGTTATTTAAGGAAGTATTCCCTTTGATCTCATCCTCCACTTTAGGTGTGGTTAAACTATCTTTGTTACAGGGATACGTACCAAAGGCTTTTAAAGTTGCTGTAATTAAACCTTTACTTAAGAAACTGTCTCTTGACACAGATGACTTGGTCAATTATAGGCCTATGTGCAATCTTCATTTTTTTTTTATCTAAAATTCTTGAGAAAGTAGTTGCAAAACAAGTGTGCGACCACTTACACCATAATAATTTTTTTGAATAGTTTCAGTCTGGCTTTCGAATTCATTATATTCAGCTATGCATTGCAAGATTTTTGGCAACAACCCCCTTCCCTCAGATAAAGCACTGAAGATGGGTGGAGGCTGGTTCTTCCAACTAACAATGACCCAAAGCACACAGCCAGGATAACCAAGGAGTGGCTCTGAAGCATTTCAAGGTTCTTATGTGGCCTAGCCAGTCTCCACACCTAAACCCAATAGTGAATCTTTGGAGGGAGCTCAAACTCTGTGTTTCTCAGCGACAGCCTAGAAACATGACAGATCTAGAGAAGATCTTTGTGGAGGAGTGGGCCAAAATCCCTCCTGCAGCGTGTTCAAACCTGGGCAAGAGCTACAGGAAATGTTTGACTTTTGTAAGAGCAAACAAAGGCTACTGTACCAAATATTAACATCGATTTTCTCAGATATTCAAATACATATTTGCAGATGTATCATATAAATAAATACTGAAAAAATCAGACATTGTGATTTCTGGATTTTTTTTTTAGATCATATCTCTTACAATGGACATGCACGTAGGATGACATATACACTATATTGCCAAAAGTATTTGCTCACCTGCCTTGACTCACATATGAGCTTAAGTGACATCCCGTTCCTAATCCATAGGGTTCAATATGACGTCGGTCCACCCTTTGCAGCTAGAACAGCTTCAACTCTTCTGGGAAGGCTGTCCACAAGGTTTAGGAGTGTGTTTATGGGAATTTTTGACCATTCTTCCAGAAGCGCATTTGTGAGGTTGCACACTGATGTTGGACGAGAAGGCCTGGCTCTCAGTCTCCGCTCTAATTCATCCCAAAGGTGTTCTATCGGGTTGAGGTCAGGACTCTGTGCAGGCCAGTCAAGTTCATCCACACCAGACTCTGTCATCCATGTCTTTATGGACCTTGCTTTGTGCACTGGTGCACAGTCATGTTGGAAGAGGAAGGGGCCAGCTCCAAACTGTTCCCACAAAGTTGGGAGCATGGAATTGTCCAAAATGTCTTGGTATGCTGAAGCATTCAGAGTTCCTTTCACTGGAACTAAGGGGCCAAGCCCAGCTCCTGAAAAACAACCCCACACCATAATCCCCCCTCCACCAAACTTTACACTTGGCACAATGCAGTCAGACAAGTACCGTTCTCCTGGCAACCGCCAAACCCAGACCCGTCCATCAGATTGCCAGATGGAGAAGCGCGATTCGTCACTCCAGAGAACGCGTCTCCACTGCTCTAGAGTCCAGTGGCGGCGTGCTTTACACCACCGCATCCGACGCTTTGCATTGCACTTGGTGATGTATGGCTTGGATGCAGCTGCTCGACCATGGAAACCCATTCCATGAAGCTCTCTGCGCACTGTTCTTGAGCTAATCTGAAGGCCACATGAAGTTTGGAGGTCTGTAGTGATTGACTCTGCAGAAAGTTGGCGACCTCTTCGCACTATGCGCGTCAGCATCCGCTGACCCCGCTCCGTCAGTTTACGTGGCCTACCTCTTCGTGGCTGAGTTGCTGTCGTTCCCAAACACTTCCATTTTCTTATAATACAGCTGACAGTTGACTGTGGAATATTTAGGAGCGAGGAAATTTCACGACTGGATTTGTTGCACAGGTGGCATCCTATCACAGTTCCACGCTGGAATTCACTGAGCTCCTGAGAGCGACCCATTCTTTCACAAATGTTTGTAAAAACAGTCTGCATGCCTAGGTGCTTGAATTTATACACCTGTGGCCATGGAAGTGATTGGAACACCTGATTCCAATAATTTGGATGGGTGAGCAAATACTTTTGGCAATATAGTGTATATATGTATTAGTATTGAAGTAAGAACTTTTCTCCTACATTCTAAGACCCCGCTTGTTTCCAAGTAAAAAAAAATCCATCCATCTATTTTCCGTCACGCTTATCCCAGCTCATGTCCCGAGGGGGGCTGGTGTATATCTCCAGCTGTCAATGGGTGAGAGGTGGGGTACACCCTGGACAGGTCAGCAGTCTATCGCAGGGCAAGGTGAAAACCAAATATCACAAAATGTGACAATAAAATGTTACATAAACATGGTACTTGCACCACCTGTTCAAATAGGACAGAGCAGAGGTCTTTGCCACAAAGCAGGATCACTGGGTTAGTGAGACAACGTCAGCCTCAACCCTGACCTTCCGGTACAATGGAGCTGGATTAATTCTTAGCAAGGCTAGTCACCATGATAATGTGGTCTGAACAGCAAACCTGTTCCGGAACAGGCTAGCTTTCAGGATTGGTCTGAATCCTTTCAGTTTTCCTGGTCTGTTATCCATTTCCTAAGGTAGGCAGACCTCTCCTTGCTGGTCGCTTAAACAACCACCTTATATGGCCAAATCAGATCCCCTAAACCTGCAAAATCAGAATATTATTTAAAAAAAAAAACAGAATTTCCCCATTGTGGGACAATAAATGGTTTTTTTTCTATTTTATTCTATACTATTATTTCTTAATAAAAACAAATCAATTAATTTAAACTCTTGAGAACAGTATAAAATGTGTGAGTTAGCCTGCTGGCATTGAAGTATCATGCCATCCATCTCTTTTGAAGCTACATTACCCATAATGCTTTGAGGCCAATTTTCATTCAATATATTCTGAAGTTTTATTAAATATATTAAAATTTCATACAATCTCCTAAGAACATACCTTAAAATATTAAAGTTTCACTCCATATACTCAGAATATCATTGAAAATATTCAAGTTTCATGAAATATATTTAAGTTTCATTCATTATCCCCAGAATATCATTCAAAATATTCAAGTTTAATTCAATATGCTCAGAATATTATTAAGAATATTCAAGTTTAATTAAATATGCTCAGAATATTATTACAAATATTCAAGTGTCATTCAATATATTTAAACTCATGTCAATAAATATTATAATTCCTAAACAGCATGCCACTTTATATATATATATATATATATATATATATATATATATATATATATATATATATATATATATATATATATATATATATATATATATATATATATATATATATATATATATATATATATATATATATATATATACATACAACTGTAACTATACAGTTGTATGTTTACGTCACCTTTTTTTCATCAGTGTTTTTATTACAGCTGCTTACCTCTATCAAGGCTGGACAGCTGTACTAAACTAAATTTCTTTTTGTATACCTTTGTGTGAGAAAAATTACAAAATAAAATCTGTCTAAGTCTAATTCTAAGTCTTTAAGTCATTGGCAAAAGTGTGTCTTTACAGCAGACCGGAAGAGTCAATATAAATAGTGCGACGTCTTAATGCAGGATTGCCCCAAGGGTGGATATTATCTCCCTTCTTAGTTTCAATATACACAAAATGAATCAGATATGACACAAAAAAGTGACACAAAAAAATGTAACATATATCAAATATGCGAACAACATGGCCTTGGTTGCACGTCTCACCAATGCTCATTCAACTGCTCTCCATGTAAACATCATAATCGATCACATGAAATGGTTGCAGAACAGTAATCTCCAGCTAAATGTAAATATATATTTACATCTGGAGCTGTCAAATCTCCTGTTTAAACCACTTCAGCTAAATGGATAGGATGTATAGCAAGTGGACATTCAAATACTTAAGAATTCTTTCACATTTAATGAACATATGACTGTGTTATCAAAAAAAGCACAGCAAAGGCTCTTCCTGCTGTGCCAGTTGAAGGATTTTAAAGTCAGTGACCACATACCATTGAGGGTTTATCAGTGTTTATTTGAGAGTGTACTGACATTTAACATTGTTTCTTGGTTTGGTCATTTAACTGCCAAAAAAAAGCAAAACTTGGCAGAGTTGTAAAACAGGACAGTAAGATTACGGGCCAACAAAAATCAATTTGTCTCAGCATTACAGTGAAGTGGTACATCGTGTCAGTCATAATATCACAGATGACGATAAGCATCCACTGTCCCGTCACTTTGAGCTCCTTCCATTACACTAGATATACAGACTTCCTTGTGCCAAAAAAAATTATACAGAAATTATTTTGTGCCCTCTGCCTTCAATGAGCTGAACAAGTAGGAAATATCACTCGGTCTGTTCTGCTTTTTTTTCCCTTGATGAAGTAAATCTGCTGTTGTGTCTGCAATTAACACATTTATAATTGGATTTTAATGTATTTTTACGTTGTTGTGTATAAGCAAGCCCAAGGCAAATTTCTGCCATCTTTGTGTAAGGTAGACAATAAAGTTTTTCTATTCTATTCCATTCTAAATCCCGTATTGTTAAAAGTTTTTATTCCGACTCAGTCCGTTTTAGATTCTCTGGACAGAGAAATCTGTTAACTGTCTGCTTAACTGTTTTGCTTTTAATAATTGCTAAAGAGCTGAGAGAGAACAGCCGCCTGCATATACAAGGCCAGTGTCTTTGTGGGTGTGCAAGTGTTCTGTACTGTGATTGCTTTGGGTGTTTGACTGGACACTCGCCAAGACGTAGAATAAAACTCCCACACAGACACACTTTGTTAAAACAAGTATGAATTTATTCTTTCAAGAACATGTCTTTTTCTTCAACAGTAAAAATAAATAACAAACAGTATTTAATATATTGACGATCTCTTCTCAGATACAAAACATGAAACATGCAGAGTGTCAATCTAACAAAGGAAAACTTGGGAAAATGGTATAACTGGCACTTTGGTCATCTGAAAGTGACTTCATGTTCACTAGAGAGCACCCTGGCTCAGTTTGACCTCCTGTAGGAGTTTGAACATGGGACTAAACAGCAGGATGGCACTGAATATTTCACACAGTCCTTCTCTGTTGTGGTAAGAAATGTTAAAATATTGGAGAGCACAGAAAAGCTCACATTCCATCTGCTGCAAGCCTGAAGATCTTTAATATTACCACCCACTATCATACTATCCTTGTCTTTGCCTGGTCAACTTTGTTGAAGGATCCTTTCCATTTCCCTTGGAAAATGAAGCTTGAGATAAACAGTGTAACATTTGGCAAACAGAGAATAACTAAAGGGATAGTTGAACATCTGCATATTCCCTATCTTTAAGTGAATGCCTGTATTTAGGAACTTCCCTTTTCTGCTTTACCTATTTCCCTGATGAAAATGTTTTCCAACCTTACTTTTCAGACTATGCTTACATCACCTCAACCAGTCTGCACGTGAGTCTTAATTTATCTTATGACTGGCTTCAGATCCTTGTATTGCTCTCTTAGTTTTGGTAGCAAAAAGCATCCAATTTGCACCTCATCTGTCAGTTTGGCACTACCCGTTAGTGAGTCAAAGAAGTGCTAAATCTAGTGACGTATCTGCCTTTGCAGAGTTGCCAATTTGTGATTCCATTCATTGCCTTGGACGCACACACTCACGCTCAGAGAGCGACAGCCGCACATGTGACTGTGTGGTCAGTTCTTTGATTCCACACATTCTTTACACAGTTCTGTCACCAATCTCCTGTTTTGTTTTTTTTTTGATTTACCATATTCCCTTCAGCATTCATTTTGCTTCAAATATCAACCTTGGTCCCCCACAAAAAAATCTTCTAATTATAACAGATTTATCAAAGAAAGGCATGATGCAGGAAATATTCAGTGTATCTTTTATATCAAGATCATTCATTGGCATTCAAGTTAACATTCATCACACATTATATCAATATGTCACAGAAAGACATCCAAAATCAAAAATCTCCAGCTTCCCGAAAGAAAGCATTCTCTCTATGTGGTTGTTGCAAAACAACATAATATTTACAGAGGATGTTGAAAGATTTGCGATGAAAGAGCAGAAGAACTACAGATGAGCCAGTTTATTACTTATCTCTTAGGTTGCTGCTTCTACTGCCAGCACTGACACTCTCTTATTGCTGCTCAAACACTCACTTATTCTCGTTCTCTCTCTGAACCATCTTGAATTCCTCTCTGTTGTCTTCTTCACAGTATTGCTGTTCTTCTATCTCTAACCTGCTTCACTATGCACGGTGCTCTGTCTAGTAGAGGCACAAGCCTTCACAGTTTTCCTGGATCCAAATGAAAAGTACTTGTGCTGGACCACAAATATCAGTCTGAACACTCACATGACACAAACCTATTTACATGACACTTTAAGTGGTTACAGTAGTGTAATTACTGTACAGTGGTTCTAACAGTAATTGTAGCATTCATAGCAACCAGACAACTGGATGCACTAATTGCACTAGTAGTACTGACTAAAGTTGAGGTGACAGAATTGACAACATTGTACACAACTGCTATCAAATTGCCTTCTTACTGATGATGGACTCAGCCCTCTTTGTCTTGATCGCAGGGAGTCGTATCACAGGTAAGGCACAGAAAGCCATACCTGTAGATCACTGTAGATGATTGTAGCTGAGGAACTCTTAGCAGCCCTGAATATGTGTTAAGCCCTATAGGTGTTAGATTAAGAATCTAGCCATTTCCCCAATCTCCCACGCTGTTCTTTGAGGATTGACAGCACAGTGGGCAAAGGGGGTATAAAGAGTCTAACAGGATTCCTACAGCCTCTAAAACAGGCTGCAATGGAAGGGTGTGGCACTAAGAGTTCAGTTCAGCCAAATAGTAGGTGGAGGCAAAAGGTGAACGTAGAGAGGGCTAATAGAGAAAGTGGAGAAGGTAAGGACGATCTGGGAGAGGAGGAAGATGGTGGTAAATCAAACTCAGGACATTCAACCTCAATGCATCGCAATGTGAAACCTGGGTCTTCATTGCCATAGTTAGCCCAGTATTCTTCAAGCTCAATTTTGGGCAGAGCCAGCTCTTCTTCCCCCAGTTCATACTTGACCACAGAGGTGGTCGTAGATGGGCCTTTTCCATACAAGCCAGCTTTGACAGTCTCTGACGACTTCTCAAAGAGGCCTTTAGTAGAGGACTGAGGCTTGTTTTTATGGAACCACCAGCGGGTCTTGGTGCTGAAGGTGGTGGTAGTGGAGCCAGCAATAGAGCCAGGATCAGGCAGGGGGCAGAGGGCGAAGTCCATCTCACGGAGGAATCGGAGGTCCTGGCCACGGCGGTCGGAAGGGGAGGCACAGATTACCTCAGATGATGACACACGGGCCTCACGGAACCACTCCCACAGAGCACGGGCCTCACAGCCACAGGACCAGGGGTTGGCGTTGAGGCGGAGGAACTCGATGCCCTGGGTGTCCCTCAGAGTCTGGCTTGGCAGCTCAGCCAGGGAGTTGTTGAAAAGGAACAGCATTGTCAAACGGCCCAGATCACGGAAGGCGCGTCGGTTCACCTGACGGATGCGGTTGTCGTGAAGAAGAAGTCGGTCAAGGTTGACCAGGCCGCGAAACACATTCTCTGAAAGGGTGCGAATGCGGTTGCCATGCAAGAACAACTGACTCAGGTTGATGAGGTCAGAAAATAGGTCATCTTGCAGATGGTTCAGGTTGTTTTCCTGAAATACATAAAAATGAGAATTTAACAAACTGTGTTTGATCTGTGCATGTGATGAGTGAATGTGGGTGGCTGCACGTGTATGTGAATCAGAATTTCAACAATGTGTTCTAGCGCCCCACACCTGCAGGTAGAGGAACTGTAGGCTGTAAAGTTTGTGGAAGATGTCATGGGGCAGTCTTGAGAGCCGGCAGCGGTGCATATGGAGGCTCTGGAGCTTTTCAAGGCCTCGGAAAGCTCCCCCTTCAAGCCTGTGAAGTGTGGGGTTGTCTCCCAGATCCAACTCCTCCAAGTCCCTCAGCTCACTGAAGGCACCTGCCTCAATCCACGTGATGTTGTTGGAGAACAGCCACAGAACCTTCAGGGAAAAAAATTTTAGAATTTCAATTTACCGTATTTATAGTTTTTTTTTTTGTTTTTGTTTTTTTTGTTTTTTGTTTTTTTTTTTGTTTAACTCAAATGTTAGGTTTAAATATTGATTTTAGTTTTTTAATAAAAGGTTTAAAATTGAGTTCTGCTTTCACAGACAGAAAACGCTGTTGGGCTTCTTTTTTTTTTTTTCCTCCTACCTGAGTTCCGAAGCCAAAAGAGCCAACTCTGAGCTCCATTATCCGGTTGTTCTGGAGGAATACGCGCTGAGATTCATAGGGCACTCCCACGGGGACGGCAGTGAAGTTTTGCGCCTGGCAGCTCACAGTCATGGGTGTCGGGTAGCACACGCAGCGGTGCGGACACGCCGACGCCGGACTTGGCTTGCCGAGGACCAACCACACCACCAGCCAGAGAGAGAGACCGCCTGGAGGAGAGCAAGAAAAGAGACAGAGAAGGAAAGAGGTGAGAGTTGTCCGCGGTATTGAATTAACATTCCGTTATCTTGCACAAAAGCATGGCTATCTCAATCTTAAGGAATCTGGACTCATTTGCACTATTTCTTTTTTATTTTGTCATACAAGTAATGTGCTTGTATATCCTGAAAATAGCGAAACTGCAAATACTAAAAATGATGAACAGATATGACGCTTGCGCACTCGCTCCGACCATTACGCACAGCTTGGCCACAAACCCGCCCGGTCCAAAACACTAAAATCATTTTTCAGACTGAAGTAAAACTATTTTTTATCTACTCACAAATACAAAAATAACATTCTTTATATCCAAAAGTAAAAAAAAATACAATTTAATGATACAAAATGATTGTACAAAAAATGTATTTGCGTAGTAAATCATCCATCATCCATGCACTTTTTCCGATGTTTGTAGGATCAATCATGAAGTTCTATCATATTAAACTTAAATAAATCATGGAATGGTTTTTATCATAAATTAAAAGCGCTCTATGTTCAATCCAAGAGCTGACACAAGCTACAGGGAGACAGAAAACAAACTTACTTTTGCAGTTGCGCATGATGGAGCTTCGTCGGCTCCGAGAAATAGAAGAGTTGTCCATCCTGAACCAAAGCCCAAAGCGAGTTAGCCTGAGAGGGCGAAAAAAGCCTTGCTATCTCCGCTGATGCCCTGGTTCCCGAGTCGGAGCGACTGAGAGTGTGCCTTTCCATGGCCACAACTGTCCCATATATACTCGAGCTGCCGTAGTTGCCTACGGCAGTGGGCACCGTGGAATCTCCTACGTCACTGCACGGGGGTCATGAATGAATGAGGGCGGCGAAAGAAACGGAACGAGGAGGGGCCAACCGCGAGGGGATTCTCGAGGAGAGCTTCTACGCGCGTAAAAGGCTGGTTGGAGACGTGCGCTATGGACTGTGAGAGGAGGAGACTTTCTCGACGCACGTTTGTGATGGCAGAGGAAAGGGAGGGTGGCAGAATGAGTCTGTGTCTATGTGTGTGTGCGTGTTGAAAATGAGGGAGGTTGGAGCAAGCCAGTAAGGCAATGCGCCCGGTGATGATGACTGGGCTTTGTGGAGAAGCGTAGGACGGGTAGAAGAGGCTTGTTTCCTGGCTTGCGTTTTGAGAGACAGTTATGGTCTGTTTCCGGCGTTCTGCACCCAGACAGATTGATACAAGAAAAAAAAGTCCTATGGATGGTTCTCTTCTAGAAAAGGAGGATGCCCCCGACTTATGATTTAGTCACAAGAGTGCGAGTCAATCAAAACAATCGCCAATTAAGAGTATTTTGTTGGGCTTAATTGCAACATGTGCACTCATATAAATTGCTGTTTAATTAAAGTCCCCTGACCTCATTATTGATGATGGAGATATGAAATGCCATTGCGAGAAAGGAATGTACAATCGAAAGGAATGTTATGATATGTAAAAGCACACACAGTTTAATTAAGTTTAATTGGTGTTTTGTAAAAACCTGAACTTTGTAGCACAGTTAATGCAGAAATTAAAAATGTACGTTTTGATTTCTTTTTTTATTACCAGAAGAACTAGAAAATCATTGCAACCAGTTACAAATCTGGCTCTTTTGAATAAATGGCAACATAATAGCCAATGTTGACAGATATGCCCAGAAGCCTTTTCTGCAATTTCCCACAAGCCATGTAGGTGATGCTAGAAACACATAAAGGTTTTCAGAGTCCCACATTAGTAAAATTAACCAAAATTAAACATTTTAACCAGAGGTGTAGCCAGACATTTTTTTATAAGGGTGGCCAGGCAATAACCAATGTACACTGAGGGGTGGCCAAAAGCGGATAGGCACCAGAACTTCAGGGTCAATCAATAGGATTCCAACAGGAAAATTCACAATAAAAACATCCATATTTTATAAATAAAGACAAACTATACTTTCCTACAGCCTTTACAAACAAATAGTAATTTACATAAATTACATAGTAAATGTAATATCTTTTTTTTTTTTTTTTTTTTTTTTTTTTTTTTTTTTTTTTACAGTGTCCTGTCTGGCAAGGTGGCAATAAGAATAATTGTCTTGATGCCAAAAGGAGCCCAACAGATTTTACTTTCACAAGTGTAGCGGTATCGCAATTGCCATACCGCTCCACTTGTTTCATGTATATAAATTGCTTTATTATAATTATGCAGGGAGTTTTACAGTTCATATGGACACTGCAATGTAAGTAGAGCAGAAAAACAGAAGAAGAAGAAGGAAAAAGAAAAAGAAAAAAACAGGACAAAAGATGAAAGAAAGAGGAGATAGGAAGGAGACAATGACAAAACATTTTCAGTCTGCTTCAACACCTGTAATGAGATGGAGAAAAAAAAAAAAAAAAAAGAAAAAAGAACAGCACAACCAAAAAACATGGTACGAGATATACAATAAAGCAAACACCTTGAAACTATCACTAAAGTAATATTATTAAGTCTGACATGTACTCTGTGTTACCTGAAGATATGAATGTGGGGTTTCTGTTTGGAAGTGAATCTCTAAGTACCTGAAGCCTAGCACCTGTAGTTGTTTGTGAGGGTGAACTTGTGCATGTAAAGTTTTAACCATAGAAAAAAATGCTCAATAGTGGTTTTGTGGAGAGCCGGAGGGGCCCCACCCCCAAGCACTGAGTCCATCCCCGGGGAAACCCCAAAAAGCCCCCGGGGCCCCCAAAGGGGGACCCCAAAACCCCAAAGGGCACCAAGGGGGGGCCAGCCCCGGAAATCAGCCCCCAAACCAAGGCGGGAGGAGAGACAGCCACGAGGAAGCCCCCCAGCCCCCCGCCAGGGCCGGGCCCCCCCCCGGGGGGGCCCGGGCGAGTCCGGCGGGCCCCCCCGGCACCCCGGCCACCCCGAAGGGGGGGCCGGGGCGCCGAACACCCCCCCCCCCCCACGGCGCTGACCGAAACCCCCAGCCCCACAGAGAAACCGAAACACCCCCGCCCCCCACCCCAAGCCCCCCCCCGCCCGGGGCCCGCAAAAACCCCCCGGGGACCGCACCATCCAAAAAACACTAAGAGGGCCCCCCCCCCGGGGGGGGGCCCCAATGCGCTTTTCCGCCGGAACCCGGCCCGAGCCCCGGGGGGGGAACCCCCCCCCAAAAAAGCCCCCCCCCCGGGCCAAAAGCGCAGCCCCCACCCCCCCCAAGACCGATCCCAAACAGCGGAAAACGAAACACACCGCGCCCCAAATCAGCCCGAAGCAAAAAGCCCCCCGGGCCAAAAAACCGGCAAGAGGACCCAGACCGCACCCGGGCGAAAAACCCCCCCCCCCCAGCACCCAAGGGGCAGCACAAACCCCAGAGCGGAGCAAACCCGGGGCCCCCGGCCCCCCCCCCCGGACGATCCAAAGCACCCCAGCCCCGTCCCCACCCCCCCCCGCAAACCCGAAACCAGGCCCCGACACGCGGGCCAGAGCAGCTCCCCCCCCCCCGGGGCCCCCCCCCCCAGGGCGCCTTTCATAGCCCCCCCCGGGCCCCCACCCCCCGCCCCGACCCCACCCGCCGCGATAAAGGGGGAAACAGAGCACCCCCCCCAGGGCCTCCAGGGGGGAAAAAAACCCACCCGAAATACCCACCCCAGCGCAGCCGGGCCCCCCAAAACCCGGCCCCCCAAAAACAAAACCTACCCCCCCCCCGGGAGCCCCCCCCGGGGCCCCCCCACCCACACCAGCGGCGGCCGCCAGCAGGACCCCCCCCCACGGGCCCCCGGCCTCCCCCCGAGAAAACAACATCCCAAAAACCCCCCAAAGAAAAAAAGAGAAAAAAAAAAAAAAAAAAAAAAAAAAAAAGGGGGGCCCCCACAAGGGACAGGGACACCAAAACACCCCCCCGCCCCCACCCCCCCAACCCCCCCCCGCCCCCCCCCCAAGGAAAACCCCGAGGGAAGAGAAAAAAAAAAAAAAAAATAAAATAAAAAAATAACAAATAAATAAGAAATAAAAAAAAATTTAAAAAAATACAATTAAAAAAAATGGGCCCAAGAGGAGAAGTGCGAGCGGAAAAAACCGGGACCCCCCAAACCCAAAAACCCCAAGACCCGCCCCCCACCATGCCGCGCACTCCCCCCCCCCCCCCAACCGAAAACCACAAAAAACCGGGGCATAGGAAAGAAAAAACCGCCCGGGAACCGGCATCGAGCAAAAAGGCCCCGGGCACCGACCCCGAAAATCCCCAAAACA